>NC_056522.1:221071981-221229853 GCF_019175285.1 Sceloporus undulatus | reverse complement strand
TGGAATTCATTATTGCCATCACAAAACTTACCTGAAGGTGATTTGAAATATGGTATTTTCTATTTGGAAAAAGTTTTTCCACAAAGAAGACAATGGAATCTGTGAACTATCTAGTGTGTTGACCTACCACATGACTATTACATTGTACATACCATTTTCTGGAAATCTGTGATTATCCATGGATTATGAAAATATATGCTTTCAAGCAAGAAAGGTACCTATGTAGTCACAGCACATTGAAAAGTTACCTCCACTACATAGGTTTTTAAAAAATTGGTACTACACTGAGAGGAATGTGGAAGCAAAATGACAAAAACAAAACAGGTGGTGTCAAAACATACTCACATCATCGCGAAGGTCATAGGCATGTTTGGCATGGAGAATTTCAGGAGTGTCCCAAACAAAGCAACCTATGCCTTTGAGCCAGTTGAGGTCGTCTTTATACACAATCTATGACGTTGGATTTTGAAAAAGAGAAAAACATTGAGAATTAATTACTCTTAAAAGAGTAATAGTTCAAATTAACAAACAACCCCCTTCATTTACGATCTAAACCTGACTTCCTAAATTATGCCCATTTTAATTATGCAGTAAATTACTCATGAAGCATTTTCTAAGCTGGCAGTAAGGCACCACCGAAAATGCTGATCTGAATGTTCATGGCACCTTCTTCTTCAGCTTTATCTATCAGGTATTGTCTGAATAGAGTGATTAACAATAAGTTTGAAATACAAACAAGTCTGTTTCTGACTATCTGTCACTGAAAGAAAGCATAATTACTAGAAGCCTGCAGTCAGGGGCTGGTTAGCTTCTTCAGCTCAGTACCACTCACTCTTTTTGTCCCCTAATATTTGTCAGGTTACCAAACCAAAGTGACAAAAGGATTCTCATGTTATTTTGTAGCCCTGTGCCCATTTAGCTCTCTTCCTTCAGTCCATAAAAAACATATTTCTGGATCCAACATGTAATCTGTCTCACCATCAACATTACTTTTTCTTGCTGGTTGCAAACTTTGTATAACATGTGAGTTTTTGTTCACGTTTTGGAGGTAAGCAAGATCATTACAGACTTACATCACTAAGTTGATCATTGACTTTTCGAGCAAGAGCATTAGCATGAAGATCTGGAATGTTGGCCCATTCATGAAGACGGATGCGATAATCAATTTCACTGACTTTCTTCTGTGTGCTCTTAGCAGATACAATGTCCACCATGTCTGGTACGATATGGATTTTGGCTTTGTTCTTCTCATAGGTTTCTCTATATAAGCGCTGTTGGAGTTAGAATACAACATTAGTCACTGTTGCTGTTTCTTAATTTAAAATATTACCACTGATTTATTTTCTAAGCCATGGAGATGCTACAATAAAATAAGAATAAAGAAATATGCTTAGATGCATTTATTTTTTAATTTAACACTCCTCTTCTCTAAATTGTACTCAGGTTGGTTTACAACTCAAAAAAGAAAGAAAGAAAATAACAGCATTTAAAACATTAAACTGAACAAGCACAGGAATAACTGAAACACAGTTTATAACATATCAGTGTTAGCCCCTTACATTAGAGCCAATTGAGAGTGCTAAGCAACGTAGCCATGCAATGCTTTTTTAGTGTCATCAGTTGGATTTTATTATTTATACTACCTTAGCATTAATTTAACCCAGTACAAGTTGTGTCCTATAGCATCCACTTATGCAAGATGCTTTACATTTTCTTTCAACAATGGAAACTAAATGGTTTTTTTTGGGGGGGGGGTTGCTGATGGTGACAATGCTCACCCTCAGACAAGCAATATTTGTTTGCTTGTTTGTTAAAGAAAATGAAAAGTGATTAATAAAATGTGTTTAACTGCCATCAAAATGAGCACAAATTCAAAAACTATTCCAGTCTCAGAGGATGAGTAAGTAGGAAGAAATATAGAGAGTAGATAGATGAAAAAAATGTAAAAGAGTACAAACTGACTAGAGTGCCATCAATCTAAGATGTTAAACAGCGGGCTGGAGAGATTGCTTAACCCTTTTGCCTCCAGTCATTTCTCTGCTCAAAACTGTCAAACTGACTTTTGCTTATAAGACAGGAAAAACCATGGGAATTTCATTTTTCCTCCATGGCAGGAAAGCAAATGTAAGCACTTGCCATACTAACATTCATTTGGCCCTTTGTTATCATCCTATACAAGGGGTGGGAAGGGAGAGGCCTGAGGTCTTCCAGGTTGTTTTCAAGTCCTCCAAGGGTGCCCAGCTTCCCTAGTGTTTAAGATTTGATTTAAAAAATAAACATGATCCCCTAAATGTTCCTAGAGTATACAGAATCACTTTTGTCACATATTTGACACACACACCAGCTACTTTAGACCTAGAAGAAACCTTTATTTAACTAGGAAGTAAACAAGATGTCAGCTTTTCAAATAAGTTCATTTTTGGCATCATATGTTTCCATCTTAACCAGTGCTTCTATTGGACTTCCTACCTTTTGGTTAACACTTGCCGTAATTACAATGGGGCTTTCTTCACCGGCATTTGGGACGTCCGGAGGACGTCCCATTTTAAAAAAGGGGCGTCTCTTATAGACGCCCCTGGGCCTAGTACGGACTCTGTCCGTACAAGATGGCGCCGGCCCTTCTACATGGCCGGCGCCATCTTTGCGTATCGGACGCTGAGCATCCGTACGGGTCACGTCCTTTGTGACGTAGCGAGTGCGCCCCTGGCGCCTCGCTACGTCGCAAATGCGACTTGAAAAGAAGCTCCATTTTGGAGCTTCTTTTTCAGTCCGCAGGGGAGCCGCGCCATGTGGAGGCTCCGGCTCCCCCGCGGACTAGCCGGCGGTGGCGGCAGAGCGCCGCAAAGTGGCGGTATGTACCCCAAATTTTCTAAAGCCAGATGCTGCAGACATTGAGGGAATAAATCTTGTTTCAAAGTGTAATGTGCTGTATCAAGAGAATACTTACATCAAGATTCAACTTGCCAACTCTTAGGCATCTTGCAGTGTTGGGATCATCTTGAACACCTCTAGGTAGAGTGTAAAGGGCTTTAAACCTGTCATATTCCTCACGATACTTCACCTATGCAGAAAAAGAGGTGGGGGAAGGAGAATAAATCAATTTGGTTTTCAATTATTATACACTGGCCAGAATCCAACTGGGTTGTTCTGCTGGCAGAACTGTTTCCATTATCTGAAAGACCATATCATCTCATACAAACCTTTAAGAATGCTAAGATCTTCAGCAGAAGGCTTTCTCTTGGTCCTACCATCATCATAGGCCTGCTTGGTTAGGACATGAGAAAGACAGCCTTCTCCGTGGCTGCCCCCATCCACTACCTCCCACTAGAGGCTAGACTGACCTCCTCTCTGCTTTCCTTTCTCCAGCAGACAAAATACATTTTTATTCAAGCAGAAAGAGTTACAAGAAAAAGAAGGGAAAGAAAGTGTTTCTACACTAGTGGACAGACAGTAGTGTGATGCTGAATTTAGTTCCACCATTTGTACAACAAATTTATGATTGTGCTGCTTGAGTGTACTTACGATGCTGGCATTATGCTTCAGTTCTTTGGCCCGAACCAGTGGCACAGCATCAGGAGGCAAGGTAAAGCTGGTGGATTTCACTTTCTCCCAGGCGTCCTTGTATAAGTTCTAAAGTGAGCAGAATGAAAACATTGGTTCTATTTTGAATGAAATCTACTTCAGTATAGTCCAGTATACTAAGTCCTGGGTTGATGAGATATTAAGCCCCCACCCCAGGCCATCATATTTTCTAACATGAGTGCTACTTTGCCCAATATCTGTAATCTGAAAGCATTCATAAAATCCCAGACAAGAGCATCACATCAGCCCCTTTGAAAATAATATTCAAACACTCACGTTGCTGAAAAGATGCTTCAGGTTCTGAGTCCTCTCATGATCTACTGTTTCCAATACTGTGGTATATTGGTCCTTGGTTTTCTGATATTCTTCTTTGTATTTCAACTAAAATCAAAGAGATATTTAGTAATTAATTCAATACTCATAAACCACAAGGGAAAGGAAAATAGGGCAGAGAGGAAAAGACAAGAAAAGGAAATAGGGCAGAGGGAAATAGAAAACAACTTACATCACTAGCATTGATACTACTCTGGACAGCAGTTACATAAACTGGAGTGTCCATGACCACACTGTAGTTTGGTAAATTGTCTTTTCCTGCTTTTGTGTATTTCAGCTGTGAAAGGAAGACAAAAGATGACATCAGTAAACTCACACACAGAAAACCCCAGCTATATTATGTTCATTATTAACTATAGGCAATTGCTGCTGGGTAATCAGTGTGATTTACTCCTTTAATTTCTTCAATCCCTCTGGCAGTTTTGTAACATCTTGCCTGATGACAAGATCTGAAAATCCTGAAAGCCTGCACACATTTTTGTGCCCTTTAGGACAACCCAATATGGACTGTGGTTTATGAACTCCCATAGTAATACTGACCAAAAGGACATAGCCAGATGTACAGTATTATTACCTAACACATGAGGCAGTTCTACTGAAATGTACACATCTCTTCTTAGGTCTAATGGGCAAAGTTCTGGTGGTTGGCACTCACCCTTAGTGGGTTGTGCTGGTGTATTTTGAGTGAAGTGGAAGTGCCCTGACTGCACCTCTGGTTTCAAATTCTGCCATTTTTCCTCTTCTGGATTTTGGGGATTGGGGGCAAAATAAGCCAAAGCATCACATTTTGGAGTTACTTTAGTGATTTGAGAATGAATTCTTTTGTCCAAAATGAATTTTAAAGGGAGGGGATCCAGAGGCTTTGAGAGTGTACTCGAAAACTTAGGGAGCTCAAAGAATTAGCTGTAGTAGTAGTGGTGGTAATAGTAGTAGTAGCAGTGGGGCTATAAGTGGCCTAGGGTTGCCACCTAATTTATGCCTTCACAAAGTGGCACTGAAAAATTTGGAAGATCCTAAGGGTGTATTTTGTACCAACTCAGGTCCATCTTGCCTTCTAATGTCTATCCTGCTTGGTTGGCAGTGGTGTTTGAGAGCTCAGGCAAATATTCTTTGCAAGTGAGCTGATATTCTTTAGCAGCCTGTGAATGAGATATGATGCATCCCCTGACTAAAGAAGTCTTCGAGGTACACAGTTACTACCTGGTCATGCAGTATGACAAGATCAGTTTGCTCACCTGACTCTGAAGATCATATGACTTCTTAGCATGCAGGATTTGAGGAGTGTCCCATACATAGCATCCAATTCCTTTCAGCCATGTTAAGTCGTCCTTGTATAAAACCTGCAGATGAAAAGGTTTTTTTTCCAATAATCTGCAGTATACACAAAATTCTTTGTATCCCTCACACAGCATACACTGGCTATCTCTACTCATGCTGTTTAGGTCTAATACAAAAATGAGGTGCTTATTGTAAGCTGTTAGGCAGGAATTCTTCGCTTCCAGATGATTCTCACTTGCACTTTAAAGAAGCAAACGAAAAACAACCTCTTATATTTGTATAGAACATGTCACAATCATTATTTTAGTAAAGTAGCTAGACACGAAATCTCCTGAGTAAAACCAAAAGTCCTTCCAATGTATTATTGTATATATAACCAGACACTTTTGAGATGCAAATCAGCATGGTGAAGATCTGGCCCTGCCATTAGGAAAAATGAGATGGTTGTCTCAGACAGCAGATACCAGGAGGTTATAACCAGGAGTTGGTGGAGAGGCCTGTGTGTCCTGTCTTGGGCTGTCTTTAAATTAGCTTTCAAGTGCCATTGAGGACACTATCCCTTTCCCACTGTCAAAGAAAGATTCAGTTGTGAATCTAGTTAACCTTTGCAAATGGAACGGGCTGGCTGCTATCTTGTACGTTGCCTCAGATGGTAGGATAAATTGGCCCAAGCCCACAAGGCCCAAACTCTAGTGCTTCATTCCAGCAGCTGGTATTAAATAGTATTCTGCATCTGGAACTGAAGGTTGTGTTTCTCCATCAGTCTGACAACTCTATCTTTTCATAAATTCATCTCTAGGGCCAAAAAAGAAGGTAGATTCCCAAATTCTATCTAATGCCTATTCATGTATGCAGCAAGTGCTGGCATCCTGGTTTAAAGCCACACTATGGCCCGGTACAGACAGGCATGTTGCGGCGATATTAGGGCTTGATAAGGCTGGGCGTCCAGATACGCCCAGCCCTAGTGACGTCACAGGTGCGTGTGCCCGTACAGATGCTGCAAAAAAGGAGCCGGCTAGAGCAGCTCCTTTTTTAGTGCGCATCTGTGAAGCAGCATGAAGCTGCTGCACAGCTGCGCAGCAAAGAGGAGCAGCTTTTCGCCACCTGTGTGTACCAGACCTATGCTACCTTAGGCCCCATTCACACTTGCATTTTTATGCTGGGTAGATCTGGGCAGATTCGTTGATGCAATACCGAATCTGACCAGAATAGAAGTTAACACTATGTTTACCTTGATCGAATCTCTCTGGTGCAATTTAATCCTGCCTACTTCACACTAACCAAAGTACCAATTAAAATGGAGCCTCCTTATTGATTGCATTCAATCATTTTGGGGGGTTTTATTTTTGTTCTGTCAATCAAATGATGTGCATCTATGTCACACTGTTTGGGCAATGGGGAGGATGGGGAGGGCAAGCCTCTCTGAGGACCTCTTGCCAATTTATACTCATGCATCTGTGGAATGGGATGGGTATGTTCCACCCCTCTACCCTCACTCTGCCCATTTATGCCTCCCTTCAAGATGCCACAAATGGGATCAGGGGCTAGTTCACACTGGCAGCACCCTGATAAAACTCGTTTGACAACTTGACATTGAAAAACCCACAATGAGGAGGATTTGCCCCAGGTCCACCCCTATTTGGGTGTGCAAAACCCAGCATCAGTGTGAACTACCCACTTTTAAACTGCTTTGCAAACCAGTTTATAACGTACTATGAATGGCCCCAAAGTTTGTTACCACAAATGACAAAAAGGTGAATAATTTGTGCATCTGCTTTCCTCAGAGCTTAGAATACTGACATTTGTGGACTAAAGTTCCCCATATCTCTCAGCCTGCATGGTCACTGGACATGTTGGCTGGAGGATGCAAGCTGTAGAACAAAAAGTATTTTTTTTCTGTTTTCAAAAATTATTCCAAAGTTTTCTACAATAACAAAAAGTAAAAACAAAACTGAAGACCAAACAGAAGACAATCAATATGACAAGAAATATAAAAAGTACATCTTCCAAAGTCACCCCAAGTAGTTATGCTACTTAGCAGTTGGTAAATAAATATTTCCATAGGTCATTGGGTGAAACAGCTAATAATAATAATAATAATATTTATTTGTATACCGCCCTCTGGCAAACCAATCCGGGCGGTTAACAACAGTAAAATATAAAATATGACAATTAAAAACACTTTATCCCTCCCCCCCTTAAGACAGTATTAAATAGTATAACATATTAAAAATACAATATCAAGGATAAAAACAGCAATTAAAACTAAAAACCCTGATATCCCTCTGTTGATCCTCAACCATCTCTAAGATGGGGCCACGGGAGGAATGAGGGAATCAGGGAACCTGGGAACCTGGGCCGGGATGGTTAAACAGCTGGATGATAATGACCATGATTATAGTTAGTATAACTAATAAATGAGACACCAAAAGTAACTTTTTAAAGCTCTGGTTTTCCTTAGTTCTCAGCAAAAATAAAAATAAAAAATGAGGCAGTTCTCAGTGCTAAAGGAAGTATACTGTTACCCACATCACTTAGAATTTCCTGAGCTCTTCTAGCCATGATGACATCGTGTTCCTCAGGTGAACAGTTCCACTGGTGCAAGTAGGTCCGGTATTCAAGGTCGCTGAGGATATACTGGCATTTCTTGGCCAGCACATGATTTATCATGTCACTTGGGATATGAATGTGTGCCTTGGTGTCCTCATAATTCTTCCTGTAGGCCAGCTAGAAATCAGGACATACAAAATATTACTTGAAACATATATTATTTTCCGTGTTAATCAGCTTTGCAGATTGATTGGTTAATTCTGCTTTTCTCCCAATGTGAAACTAAAGGGGGCTATAATATATAGCTAAAAATAATTATCATAACAAAAAAGAGTTCTGATCATCATGACCCAAGTAAGAAACCTATCCAATGAAGTAAGAAACCTATCCAATGAAATAAGAAAGAAGACAAACTCCTTACCGCACTCCTTATTTTTTGGAAAGCAAGAGAATGGACAACACTTGGGAAATCATTTATGTGTGTTCCAGCCAGATAATGGCCCTTCTGCTTCTCATACACATCTTTATATTTCAGCTGCAAAGTGTAAGCATGGAATATATTAGAGATGGAAAACAGTGGTTTCCCCACAAAAACTGAGGCACAATAGAGAACAGTTAAAAGAGGATTCACACTAACCTGACTATTAATATAATCAGCGTGTTTGGCTCCAACAATAGGGATGTAATCTGGAGGCAGAGTATACCCAATGGCCTTGCCTTGTTCCCATGACTCCTTGTACACAAACTAAGAGACAAAATGTTTGACATAAATAAACTGCATATTTTTCAATAAATGCTGCCATTCACAAAAATAGGGGGAGGGATGTTAGGAAACAAAAGCCTTAAAGCACGATTCTTATAACTCAGTGTATTTTTGTAACTTTTCTTTAGTCCCATTCTATATGATGAAATGCTTTTCAACATTCATTTAATTTTTCCTCACAAAATCCACAGGAATCTTAACAAGATGCCTTAAACTGAGAAATATTATTTAACCATCAACCAAAGCACTTTCTATCCCCCCTTTCCTAACTTTCTGGCTAAAGATAATGGGTGTTGTAGTACAACAGATTTGATGACCACTAGGCTGGAGAAGGCTGCTGAACACAAAGAAGCAACAACTCTCTAGCATCTCTAGCAATTTCCCTCCTCCCATTTGTACATAGAGAACCTTTGGTCCTTCAAATATTTTGGACTTCAGTCTCAAGAAAACCCAAACAATATGGCAAACTATCATAAATTCTTCTGGAAGATCAAAGATTGAGAATCAACAACTGAGAATCATTAACCTATGTACAGTACAGTTTATTCATGACAACCAAATATAGGTTTTAGTCATCAAATTACAAAAATAATTAAAAACCTTTAAAACTTCCACAGTCAATTAGCTCTATAACATATAAAGCAATATGTTTACACTAAAATTACAAAAATATGTCATATAAAAACACATCACAATTTTCCATGCTCCATTCAAATTAAAATAAACTGTTTACTGCAGATTCCCATGCAGGCCTTTATCCTCAAAGTCTAATCTACGTTTAGCTGCTTTCACAGCAAATCTGACAGTGTTGAACGTAACAGACCTAGGCCCAGTACAGACCACCGATTTGCGGCGGCCTGGGGCCAATTTTAGGGTTCCGGGGCACGCAGCATCCATACGCTCCAGAACCCTAACACATATGGGTGGCGCCATCTTTACATGGTGCTGTCTATATGGCGCATGCGTGTATGACGCAAGGGTTCCAGAGGCTTTGGAAGACTTATGGAGCAAGGGCTTCAGGAGCCACAGAAGTGGGAAATAAATGTTGCATGTGGGCCAGGAGCCATACTTTTCTCACCCTTTGTCTATTGATGCAGTTCAAAATGTAGGGGAAAGAGAAATTACAATAGATGCATGAATATAAGTTGCACAATGACTTGATAGCTAATAACACAAAGAGAATTGGATTTCTGTAATTAGACATTCAAAGAAAAAATTGCCAGATACTTACATCACTACAGAGCTTAGCCATTTCTCTAGAATGACTCAGGGCTGGAGTGTCATCTGAGCCAATGTAGTGACCTTTTTCAAGATTAAAGGTTTCTTTGTATTTCAGCTAGAGAAAAACGTGAAATGCAGTGTTAATAACCTATATAGAGAAACATCATTTAGGGTCTGTACATACCGGCCTGAAAAGCCAGCCTGGAGGCAGAGTCAAGGCGTCACGTCCAGATGATGCATACCCTGAGTCTGCCCCAAGGTGCCATGATGCTGCATGCCACTCCACATGGTGTGCAGTTTTATGACACTCCAGATGACGCAGTGCCGAAGGAGCAGCATATAGCCATGCCGCTGCGATTGGGGCCAGATTGGGGCCGTGGCATGAGGTTGCCGTGGCCCCAATCCAGCCAGGAAAGGAACGGTGTACTGCTGCCCCTTCAGGGTGGTCTATCAAGCCCCTTAGTTAACAATCCTATTTTAAAACCTACTTACATCACTCTGATTGATTGAGTTTGCCTTGGCCAAAACAACATCTGGAGGGTCTTCAACAGGGGTGAAATTGGCAAAATTATTAATGGCTTCTTTTGTGTAGAGTCTCTGTAGGGAGATATGATAAGATAATGATCATAAATACCACTTATGGGAGATTAATATGGGATGTGTGTTGGGGATCTGTGCAAAACATTCATTTACCTTGTTTATCAAGTCTTGAGCCTTCTTTACTTTACAATGCTCCACTGAATCTAGAGGAATCCAACCACAGCCACGGATCCATTCCAGATCAGATTTATATAAATTCTGTAAAAAAAAATTCAAAAAGATGAAGAGGATTATTTAATTCGTCTAGACAGAAAGACACAGCTGAAGTTTTCCTTTTCAAATTCTTTATCTCATAAATCAACAAACACTTAATTCATTAATCTTGTTTTCTTGAATTAATCTTGGGTGACATAATTATATGCTCTAATCACTTACATCACTTTGAAGATCATATGCTTTCTTTGCCTGGATGCAATCATTTTGATCAGGATGACATGTCCATTCATGAAGGTAATGACGATATGGAATTTCACTGACAACGTGCTGGCAGTCTTTTGCTGCAATAACCGACAGTATATCTGGAGGAATGTGAATTTTGGACTTGGTTTTGTTATAGGCCTGTTTGTATAATCTGTCATTCTGGATCTTGCCTGCATGCTCAAACCACACCAATTTTGGGTCCTCTCTCATATTATTGACTCCAACATAGTGACCTCTTTGATTGATATAGTCTGCCTTGTATTTCATCTGAAAAGGGAAAACACAGATACTTGAAATATTGGCATTTCTTTTTACTCCTTGGAATATTCCTCCTAAGGTTTGTTATGTAATGGTCATTGTTTTACTTGGTGGTCCTCATGCTCACAGAATATTGAGCAAACTACAGCAGGGAAAAATCACATACTTAAAAACAAAGTGTGCTATTGAAATGGGAGGTTGAACTCCATTCTTGGCACAGGAGCTAATAACAATGGAATGTTATGAGGACTAACCTCTTGAAAGTGTCTGAAACCTGTGTAATTTAAATAGTGAAAGCTTTTTACCTCACTTTGGACATCACTTGAGTGTTTGGCATGACGAATAGGCACGCTGTCATGAGGCAAAAGATAACCAGTAGCTTTTTCTTTCTCCCAGTTCTCCTTGTACAGATTCTGGAAAAAAATAATTACAGTTGAGAAAGTTAGCCCTGGTCTGAACCATTGCAATTGTCAATATTTCCATTAAAAAGGAAATAGGTAGACAGTCAAGATAATTAATGCTTAAGGACTGCTTCTGTAATTTGGTTATGTAGCTAAAATAAGCTTACTGACAAACAAGAGGGAGGTTTCATCATGCTCACTGAAATACCAAAGTATGCAGAAGCCAAAATAAAATCTTCAGGGAAGAAAAGACTAAGGACAAGAAAAACTAAATAGGATAATGTTGTCATGAATATACCCAATTGCTACAGAATACTGAGTCTGGTGCTGGATAATAGGTATAGTGTATCCTGAAGTGGCTTACAAGACATTGATGTGTTGTAGATTTAAACCTGATTTGCCTTCTTTAGGTTTAATGAAACAGTACTATTGACATGATATTATGACTCCTTCCAGGTTCCAAAACTATGCTCTCTGCTGTTTCTGGGAGAAAAGTACATACATGATTAAGAATCCTGGCTGCTTCTCTAGCTGCTTCCAGTTGGGGTGTCTCTGTCAATGTATATTTTGTCTTGATGTTATTCCATTCCTGGTGGTACTTAATCTGAAAAAGAAAAACACCAAGTCTAAATGTATTGTAGACTGACAAATGATACTAGAATCAAACAATAAAACACAGTATACATTTTCAAACACTGATCACCATGAATGAGTGGTTTAGTTCTTGGGGAATGCAAAAGTATGATGAAACGGTAACATAAAATATAGATTGAACTGCAGAAAAAATGTGAAACATATACTGAACCATTCAAGGTTAAACTAGATAATACTTTAAAGATATATCTTGTGGCTATGCCCTGTGAACAGACAATAGTGTGGGATAACAGTAGTGTGGGACTTCCGGGGGTGGGTGGGAGGGCGGGGTGGGACTTCTGGCACTGAGACTTCTAGTGCCATTTCCGGGGTGGGGAAAGCATACAGGAGCAGCTCCCGTGGCCCCCAAGACCACTTGTGTGGCCCCAAAGAGTGCCTGAGTGGCCCCGAGTGGCACCTGCGGGGGCCCTGAGGAGCACTTGCACAGCTCCGAAGAGCTCCCGCAGGGGTCCAAGCAGCACCCACGGGGGGGGGCAGGGAGCCAACTGGGTGTCACCCGCCTCTGGGGTGTCATCTAGTGTGGTCCACACGCACACCCACCCACACATCCCCAGTGATGCTATTGCTCCCTAGGGATAATGTTCCCTAGGGAGTATTATTAATAACACACTGTCTTCAAAAGTGGAGACAGTCTAGGGCCTTTGCAATTAGTAGCCAAGAGCCTCCATGAAAGAACATGACAAAATCATCCTTCGTATCACCTTACTTTTTTTTCTATAACATATTAATATGGTTATTTGAAAAGATATTACAAAGGAATCAGAAATGAAAGACTTCTGTCCAGTTATGAAAGGGAACAACATTGTGCAGCAATAAACTAGGGCTGTCTATATAAGGAGTTTGGAACACCCCTGCTGGCCTCTGTAGCCCTTAAACCCTGCAAGGTATTCTGCTTATATTAATCCTTTACATAACAACTTGGCTGACAGAAATCAGTATTAATCCAATATTTGAGGCAACATCTATCAAGAGACCAAGAAATTGCCAGCTGGCAAGCCTAGCATTGGTGGATAAGGTATACATTTGATAGGGAAACTGCAATGATGCACTCTCTTTGTTGATAGTCAAGTGCCCATTTCTAGCCCATATACTGTACCAGTACAGGGGGCACACTATAAATTGGTGAAAAATTGCAAGCAGAAGGAACTTCTGATTGTGATTTTCTGGTTCTTTGGGAGGTTTGCAGATGTAGGGGATGGACTGATGATTTCCCATGCATAGGCATATCCAAGAGCATCAGGTAACTATTTGGGAGGTGAAAAGTGCCCCAAATTGGATTCTGCAGGGGTTTTTTTTGGAGGGGGGGTTCTGAACCTAGCTTAGGGACTGGAAATAAGGTACCAGATGCAGTCACACAATTCCCACTTCTGTTAAGGGTGAGCCACAGTTATACCTGTTCAAAATAATTCGGGTGACCAAGCTGCAATACGGTGTTCTAAATGCGGAGAAGCTATTTCTTATCTTGCTTTCATCAAGAGATACTGATACCACAGCTCTTCTATGTAAGAAAAATCTTCAGAACTTTTATACAAGAAAATTATTACAGTGACTAGGAGAGACTGATATTACAATAATCATATTTTTCTTCTGCCTTTGTTAATAACACTACTTACTCATTGTCCTTACGTTGTGTTTGATCCAGAGTCATTTATCGATAGTACATTAAGTCTTTCTTTCCCTGTACCAAGTTGTTTTATTTTAAAATTAATGTCTACTTACATCGCTTAATATTTCCCCGCCTTGTTTGGCTGTGATGTAGTCAACCCTGTCAGCTACTGGGGTAAAAGGCTGGCTGTCAACTTTTGTACGATACTGTCTCTGTAAATAAAAAGAGAAAATCAGGTTGCAGAATTTATTATACTAGTAATGTTCATATTGAGAGCGGAGGTGGGTCAGATCAGGGGTTGGAGACTCTTTTTTCAGGGGCTGAAGTCTCTTATCCTCACCCATCCACTTTTCTCATTTTTTCTCTTCTGTCCAGAATCTACTGAGCTATGCTTAGAAACAGCGGTTTAGTAAATAGCTACATCAAGGATAAGGTATAGCAACTGCAAATACCTCACAGAAATACTTCTGAATTTTGAAACAAAAATATATGCATGGGGGATCCTTTAATTATTACCTCACTCAGAATGTCCTGAGCATGTTTGACGTGGTTCACTGTGATAGAGTCATTTGGCATCCAGCCAATTCCACGTAGCCATTCCAGGTCAGATTTATAAACAGCCTATAAAGACAGAAAGAGTATGAATAGCCATTCACTATATGTTTTTCAGCGTTTAGATACCAACTTTGACAATTAAAAGTAAAACAGGGGTTCTTTTCTTCCATTCTACACTAGGTGTTACATTGTGGTAAATGGACAAGAAAAAACACTCAGCAACATACAGGACTGATAGTACTACCTATTTATTTATCCTATTCTATTTTAATTAAATAATATTTCTCTACCAACATCATACCATCAACTAATTCATTCTGTCTCTCTCTTACACACACTCACTCACTCACACATACACACACTCACATACACAGGGCAATATTTATGACCAGATGATTATGTCTAGTAATATCCATATGCATCGAAGGAAACCTCCTATTTACTATCCAAAGTAAATTTAATTTTTTTTTGCATGGATATGTATACAGTATTGGGCTTGAGTTTCAACGGGGAGGTCTTTTTCAAAAAATTAGTCCAGCTACTGTTCAAGAAATACTGAATCCATAATGATTTTCTACATTGTATATAGCTAACTTGGTTAATGCAACATTCTCGTTGTTGTGTGCTTTCAAATCATTTCCACATTTCCCTAAGGTGCACCGCACCTATCATGGGTTATTATTATTTTTTTGGGCAGGTTTCTTCAGAGGGAGCTTGCCATTGCCATCCTCTGAGGCTGAATGTGATTTGATCAAGGTGATCCAGTGCATTTATACGCCCAAGCTGGGATCCTTACAAAAGCTTTTTTTTTAAATGAAAGACCCATAATAATTAGAAGTAAAATACTCAGTTTAAATTAATGTAAAATCAACAGTAAAATTGATCAAATACCGTGAGAGATTAAAGAGACTAGTAAACTAAAAGCATTAATGATAGATATATTGTGAATTAAGATTCAACTCACATCACTCTGTAGCTCATAGGCTTTCTTGGCTTGGATTACATCATTCTGGTCAGGAAGGCATGTCCACTGATGCAAGTAGTGGCGGTAATCGATATCACTAACCAGCTTCTGGCAGTTCTTGGCCAACAAGATGGACAGCATGTCCACTGGACTGTTGAATTTGGTCTTGAATTTCTCAAAATATTTCTTGTACTCCCTTTCACTTTGCATTTTGGCTACTTGCATAGCCAATACCAGCTTGGGATCATCGTGGAGGTTCCGGAACCCAACATGGTGACCAAGTTGCTTTCGATACCCTTCTTTGTATTTGTACTAAAAGCATTAGAAAGAAATACAGAATAAGGATTTTGATCTGAAACATTCCAAATTATAGCAAGGTCTGCAAGAGATGGTTCTGTATTTTTTTAACTAACTCTGGGGCAGTACAGACCACCACAAAACAGCGGTGTGAATTCACCCGTTTTAACTCCAGAGAGACGGCACAGCCCCCAAACCATGTGCTGTCCCTCCAGAGTAAAAAGAACCTGGTGTTTCCTGATTCTTTTTGCGGCACCAGAGTGATGTAGCGAGTGCGCTACTGGCGCACTCATGACATAAGCGATGCACAGAGATGTGTGGTTGCTGTGCGTCGCTTATGTCAAAATGATGGCACCTGTATGGATGGGACACCACCATTACTCTGCCACCACACTGTGCTAGGGTTAGGGACCATGCGTTTGGTGTGCGGTCCCTAACCCTAGTATTGGTGCCAGCACAGTGCATTCAGCCCGTCTGTTCTGGACCTCTGTAAAATAAAATATTATTAAATTAAGAGTACATTTCTATGCCCATTTACTTGTAAGAAAGTTCCTCAAAACTCCAACTTGCTTTACTTCCATATTATGTCATTGAATCTTATGGTTATTGACAATTTTGCTGAACATTTGTTTTTTAAAAAGCTGTTGTATGATGCTATTGTATCAAAACTGAGAATTAAAAACACCATGTGCATGTGTGTGTTAAAATATCTATTTTATTTATAAAAAGTAAAAAAGTTTCTTTAGAAGCCTTCACAATAATAAATTAAGAAAAAAGTGAGTGCTTCCAATCATCAACCCATGCCCATGATTTAAGTCCAAGGCCAAGACCTGTTCAATATTTGCATAGCATATATAGCCACTGACTCAGCTGCCCTGATGGCACTGTTTCACAAGGCTCTGAACCTTAAGTCAGCAATTTCCACTGCTCAAACACTTATATTTGGGGACACCAGTACATAAAAACACAGGGATCAGTTTTAAATACACACACTCAGAAAAGTTGGTTGTGCAACCTTCTACAAGTGGTAGAACTACTTGTACAAATATGTTTGAGACAGCAGCCTTCTGTGGGGACTGAGAAAGTGAAGTCATTGCACAATGACACAATAGGATTCTGCACCAAAATGTGAAAGGGGGGGGATGAGCTTGGCAAATCTGACACTTGATTTAGTGCAAATTTAAAATTTGAAGGCAACACCTTGCTTTGTATGTTAATTCCATGGGTAGTATCTTGTGGGTGCCTCTCTACTGGGAGGTAACGTTCATCAACAGAATGGAATGGGGAATGTTTTAGTGATCCAGAGGTCACTCATCCCTCTGGAGCAGATGGAAAAGGAGGAAGGAGAAATTATTCAGTCTCACTTCTCCCTATTCCACTGGCAGAGGCAGAAAGGTACTAGCGGATATCAGAAGGGCACCAGTTGTTTAAACTTAAAATGCTTGGTTCAGATTTTAGTGTTTAAATTTGATATTTTGATGTATTTATTTGCATCAGTTCACAAAGCAGGAATTCTAAAGTTTTGACCAGTAATAACTAGCCCTTTCTTTAAATTGTTCACCTGTATATTATTGAGTTCAGTGATATTTACTTCAAGGTAAGTGTGTTCAGAATTGTGATATTACACAACCTTAGTGAACAGTGGGACCTACAATTTTGCTTCAGAAAATCTCTGAGGGTTAGTTAACAGAAAATTTGGGACACGTATAAAGCCTAAAGAGGTGTGAGGAAACTGCTGTGCTGGGCTCCTAGGATGTTCCCCATCCTGGGCTTCAAGCCCTCAGAACTCCCTTCAGCCCTCAGCTCCTCCAAATCCCCCATACCACCCTTTGTTCTGGCTAAGAGAAGGAGTGAATTGCCTCTCCTGGACATCTCCAAGAGCAGCACTTGGCCTTTATAACTTGCAGGCCTCCCCGTGCCAAATAAGTAGTAGTAGTAGTATCAAAATCAGAAGTAGACCAGGAGCTTTATGATAAAGTATTTTCTATTTTCTATGTTTTAATTCCAGTTAGTCCAATGCAAGAACTAGAGATGATTTTAAAAATACCAAATACTGCAAAAAATCCATTTGGAGGCTTACATCACTGGCAATTTCTCTTGAGGCTTTGGCTGTCTTGATTGGGACTGCATCAGCTCTGTAATCAATATATTTCTTGATGTCATCCCAGGCTTCTCTGTAAAGTTTCTGAAAACGAAAGAAAACAAACACTGTCAGTTCACTTCCTTACATCTGAAAGCTGTCTGTCATTCATCTTGCCTTCTTGCTTCCATTTCAGATGAGCTCATTGTTACTCTGGCATGTTGCTCCTTGTGACATGCCAAGCCTTGCCAAGATGTGCAATGTGGGTATCAACCAGAAACTGGAGAAGTTAACTTTTTTTGGACTAAAACACATAGAATTTGTCCAAGCTTTGGAACTGGCTAAAATGAATATTTTACTTACTGCTTATGCTAGGAAGGACAGACTCATAGAGTTGGAGGGGAGCTATCTAATCCAACCCTGCAAATCTAGGAAGCTACCGATAAAGCATCCATGAGAGCCAGGTATCTGACTTCTTTTAGAAACCTCCAATGAAGAAGGGTGTCATCTTCTGCAAAACATGCTTACGATGGCTTGCAGAGATGACTGATACAGTGCCAAGTCACAAACTATGAAGGAATATGTACAGTTGTCCCTCCACATTCACGGATTCTTTATCCACAGATCCAACCATCCACGGCTTGAAAATATTCTCAAAAATCTCAATTACAAAAAGCAAACTTTGCTTTTGCCATTTTATATCAGGGGCACCATTTTAGTATGCCATTGTATATAATGGGACTTGAGAGCATCCATGGATTTTGGTATCCACAGGGGATCCTGGAACCAAATTCCGGTGGATACCAAGGGCCCACTGTATTATAAAGTTACTCAAAATATTACAATGACAAAGGAGCAGTGTATCTTATGATGGCTGGAATAGCAGATGAAAGTTTCCATCAAACCCCACCACCTGCTGAATGTTGATGGTGCAGATTCTCTACACCCAAAAAGCATGAAAACATCATGCAATTAATTATGTAATAACTGCTACTGCTTTGGGGTCATGCTACTGTAGGGAGGGAACTGGCAATTTTCAATCTGAAAGCATACGGCTAAAGAAATATATGTACAATCATTTATGCATCTACACATAGTTTTGAAGATTGATTTTCATGTAGTAAGCTCATAACTCTAAAGCATCCTTAACTTGTTTAGGGTAAACAACGATGAAGTGATGTAATCTAATAAGCACTATAGAGATATACTTACATGACTCACGTTGACAGCATTAGCCCTAGACAGCATGATTTCAGGTGTGTCTGGCATCACATGGATCATAGTTTTATCTTTATCCCAAGCTTCTCTGTATTTAGCCTGCAAGAAATACAAAAATAACCTGGTGATTCTTTTGTACTTGTGGAAACATTTTTGCTTTCACTTGAGACATCAATACCTTTTGATGCAGAACAAATAGAAACTTAATGTTATAAACAATTGGAAATCTTTTAAAGTATTATTTAGCCCACTTAAACAGTTTCATGTCACTGGAATAAGTTCACTTACGAGGCTGAGTTGCTCGGAATTAAGTTTGGCAAGAACAATCTCCGGTGTGTCAACAATGTTGGTGAATTTCAGACGATCAGCAGGGGTGCGATACACATTATCACTCAATATGTCTTGGGCAAATTTTACCCTCTTCACTATTGGAGACTCATGTGGTATCCATCCAACACCCCGGAGCCATTCCATATCTGACTTGTACACAGCCTGTGAAAGAAAATGTCAGAAAAGGAGAATAAGGAACTTCAATTCTTATTAAACTAATATTAGTTTTGACCTTCTTGAAGTAATGGGACTTCAAGACGGTCACAGCTAATATATCTCAATTATTTCTGTGGATTATTTCATGGTTAAAAACTAGATGATGGATTAATCATCAAGCAAGACTAGGATGCAAACAGTGAGGCCCTTTTGTCATTTCTGGTCTACAAGCCCCTCCTGCATTTTTATGAATAAGATTTTAAGGTGTGTTTTTTTTTTTAAATTTCAAATTACCCCATCTATAATCTAGGAGGCAAGAGGGGAAATTCTGTCATGTGTTGTTAAAGGCCTTGAGTAGGGAAGCTATTTTCAAAACTGGAGGAAGTGACTTCCTACTTTGTAAAAAGGCTTCTCCTGAGCCTAAAACAGCCCAGGGCACAGAATAACATGATGAAATAGTCTATACTCCGGCTAAATCTAGATTAATTACCTATTGGACTGAGACTTTTTAGAAAAGCTATGTTTGTCACATCACTCTCTTGTCTCTTCTAGAAATTAGACAATTTTTACAGTGTCAGATCATAGTATTCCAAAAGTGCTGCCCTAAATACTCACAATCAAATTCTATTAATATTCTTTGGTAGGACAATGATAATTCATGAAAGAACTGCATATGCATTGAAGGAACTTGACAAGAGTAGATTGTCTAGTGCTATCTATCACTACATTTATTTTGTCATCTATTGCAACATCAATGTACATACTGTGATCTTACAAAAAGCTGATATACTTACATCACTCTGTAGGTCATAGGCTTTCCTTGCCTGGATCACATCATTTTGGTCTGGCAGACAAGACCACTGGTGCAAGCGATGACGATATTCAACATCACTTACTAAAGACTGGCATTGCTTAGCTGCTTGGATGGCCACCGCCTCAACTGGAATTGTGATCTTGGCTTTTGAATTGTTGTAAGCCTGCTTATACAGTCTGTCATTTTGCATCTTCAGTACTTTGGCAGCCCATGAAAGTTTGGGATCTGCCTTTACTGATGGACTTCCAATATAATGGCCTTTCTGTTTCTCGTGAGCTTCTTTGTACTTGTACTGGGCAGGGAAGGAGAAAAAACAATTAGAAACAATCCATTTAGAAAACTGAGCAGCAATCTTGGTGCTTTAATTTAGGAAAATACATCAAGTTTCCTAAATCTTTATGTTACAGAATGTTCAACTAATGGTTGCAATGGATCTGGGCTGAAGAACATGAGATGTTCTTGAAACTGTTGGACGCCATTTCAGATTAGCATCAGCCAGCCTGGCATGGTAAGGTATCATGGGCTATGTAGTACAACAATACAAGGAGGGCTATATGGTTTCCACCCTTGTGATGGACAACATTTTCAAACAAACAACTAATATATCTAGTTACAAACTCCAAAGTGAGAATTACTTTTGAATGACATGTACCAATTTGAGTAATTGTTAATTGCTATAATATGTTATTCCAAAATTACAATCCAGATAACAGCAATCCTATTCAGTTTTTCCTGGGAGTAACCACCACTGAACATGGTAAGACTTACCCTCAAGTAAATGTGCATAGGATTACTTTCAGATAGCCTTTTGGACACATCATACATTTAGCAATAATTTATTTGTTTTTGAAGCTATGCAAAAAGTTTTTGTGATATTTTCATATCTTAATATAAAACTTTAAAGCAATAGTTTTTTTTTTAAGTAAACTGTTCTGTTTTAAGGGGATAATAGAGGCAATAGATTTGATCAGTGAAAAGACCTTAGAGCATGAAAAGTCATCATTTATAGCACCATGTATATCCAGGCATGTCACAGCAATCTCTATGACATTTTGAAATGTCCTCCCTCCACAGATTCTGCATTCATGGATTCAACAATCCATGGTTTTGAAAATATTTTTTAAAAATTCCAAAAAGCAATCCTTGATTTTGCCATTTTATATAAGGGATACCATTTGACTATGCCATTGTATAGAATGGGACTTCAGCATCCATGGATTTTTGTATCCACAACAGTGTTGTCACTAAGGATGCATGGTGGTGCAGTCTGCACTGGGTGACACCCTAGGAAGTGGGGGGCACACCTGGCTCTGCTTCCCCACAGTGGCTATTTCCTCATGAGGAGGCTGCTGACACAGTGATGAGGGAGAAGGCCAAGCACACCTAGCCCCACTTCTCTGTGGCACCAGGGGTTTCCTCACAAGGAGGCCATTGCCACCACAAGGACAGAGAAGTCCAAGCATGCCTGGTTCCGCTTCCCCATTGTGGCAGTGGTTTTCTCATGAGGAGACCATTACTGTCGCAAGGAGGGGTAAAACCAAGCATGCCCAGCCCTGTTTCCCCACAGTCTCCTCATGAGGCTGCTGCCACTGTGAACAAGGAGAAAGGGTAAGCATGAACTTTTAATGGCATCCCCTCAGAAGCCTCACCCCCGCACCGTGTGACACTGAGAGGGTGGAATGCCACTGATCCACTGGGGTGTGCATGTCTTGGAACTGAACCCCAGCAGATACAAACGGCCCACTGTAATTGAAGATATTAAACTGTTTTCACTTGAATATAGTTTGAAAAAGCAAACTTACAATGTCATAAATGTAAAAACTATGGGATAATAGTGCTTAAAAACACAAATATTCAGTTCAGCATTTAAGATGAATAAATATGATTTTGTTCCTGGATTATCTGTCCACAAACTATGCTATACAGACCCACTACCTAATCAGATATATCATTCTGAGCAGAAATTCAAGTAACAATGATTGTACCTCACTGGCAATGTCTCTGGAAGCTTTAGCATGCTTGATAGAAATAGCATCAGCTCTGATGTCATAACCTTTCGCCTTGGCTTCATCCCAGGCTCCAGTATAATGTTTCTGCAATGAAAATGTACAATGCTCAATGAAGTCATAAAATATATAACGAAATGAGGTGTAGAGAATCTTCAATGCTATGCATGCTTACTGAGAGGTAAGTGTCATTGTCCTCAGCAGACCTTACTCCCAGGCAAGCATGACAGAACTGCAGCCTAAACAGTAAAAGTATAAATATTCTGGAATGAGCAATGAATGCACAAGCATTGTATATGTGTAGTTCTCTCATTTTTTCTCATACTGTCTAGAATTTATATGTGCTAGAAAAGAAATGAATTGGAAGAATACTCATATATTGTTTGGCATTAAGATAGAAATGAACTTGATTACAACTGGTAATATAATATAGTTTAACAGCTTCAGTTATGTATGTAAGAGTTCTATATAGTCTGGATTACAGTAATGCACTCTGGACAAAGTTCTCTTGGAGCTGATTGGAAAACTTCAGCTTGAGTCTTTGTTGAGGCTAGAAAGGCCAATTATTATGCCAGTTCTGTAACAACTGTCTGTCATAGCTGCTGATGCATTTCTGGCACTTTGCACAGAGATTAAAGCAGTTTTGTTCCACACTATCTGAAACCCTGCCCACATCTTTATGTTAATGTCCCAGATCCTATTCTCTGGCCTGCCATCCATACGGTTGTTGGGCATGAGAGATGGCCTATGGAACTCCCTTCCAGCAGACAAGCTTTTTTATTTCTTTGCTTTTTAACTGAAAGTGTTTTGTTCTGTATGCTGCTGTTAATTTTGGTTGACTTTAAATGCTTCTCTTCTGCATTATATAAATTAAATGTGAAAACTTCACAATTTGTGCCAACAAACCTCACTTAAAGCTTTAAGATTGGGTTTTCCTTATTCAAAATTCCAAAATAAGAAATACTCCAAAGACTAAAAGAAATTTCATGGGTGGCTGAGACAGTGATACCTGTGCACAGACTCACATACATGAAACATATGCATACCACATACATAACTGCTTTAAGAACAGTTTTTAAAGAACTTGCTACATGTTTGTCAATTTTTTTTCTTGAAAAAAATAATTCTCTCGTAATAATAAAGTCACCAGAAAGTTTCACTGTTGTTATCTAAGTAACCTTGTTTGTAGGATCACGCTCACTGTGTGTCCATTTTAAAAGCACAATGGAACAGTGTACCCCTGACATGCATAGTGTTAATGTTTTTTTTTACTTACATTGCTTATAGTGAGCGCATTGACCTTTGCCTGCAGCATTCCAGGGGTATCTGCAGGAAGATGGAACTGAGTCTTATCTTTATCCCAGGCTTCACGATATAGATTCTATGGGGGGAAATAATATTGATTTATTCTATCACTACCACAACCATTTCTATAATCTCCAAAGACATTGGTAGTGGTCACCCCAAAAAAATAACTTTTTAAAGCTCTGGATTATAATGAATATCACAGTGCCTCTATTCTATAACAGAAAGGTAGTTATTTACCTCACTGATTTGTTGGGCATTGATCTTAGCCAAGACAACAGGTGGTGGATCAGCAATACTGGTAAATTTCAGTGCATCCGGTGGCTGCTTATACAATCTGTCATTCAGTATCTCTTGAGCTTTCTTCACTTTGAGCACTTCCACAGAACCTTCTGGCATCCAGCCAACACCACGCAGCCATTCCAGGTCTGATTTGTACACATTCTACAAAAGAACCCATGAAAATATTAACAATATGTTGGAATACCTTTTCTCCAACTTGTTGCTGCCTCTCTGCTCATTGGTATTGTATTACAATACATAACCATTCATCATCCTTGGCTGGAATTCCATATGGTTATTGACAAAATGCATTCCATAACAGTTGTGAGCATATTTCACAATGGACTTTTTAAAATTTCCTATTGTAATAGTATATCATAGAATGGCAACAGAACTGACCTAGGACAAATCCTAGTTCTGACAATCTAGTCAGGGAAGAAAATGCTCACTATCCAACATCTGGAAAGCCACTCTGGCAAAATGGCTGCAGTATGGTATAGTGGTTAAACTGGATGTGTTAAGCTTGAATTGAAGGATCCCAGTTCTAGTCACCACTGAGCCACAGAATTCATTGCATGACCAAGGACACTCAAATACTGTCAAATATAAGAAAATTACCTCACAGAGGTAGTGTGATCAAAAAAGTAGGAGAGGGGAGCCATATACGGCACCTTGACTTCACTGTAGGAAACACAGGACATAAATATAAAAAATGAATAAGTATAAAAGTGCATGTGGTTTTTATTGAAGACCTTGAGCTCAGTAGCTTCCTGTCTGTGTGTAGCTGGTTCTGTGCAGCTGCTATCAAGGCAAGATTCAATATTTAAAATACAGCCAGAAGTATATTTTTAACTGAACTGATTAATGATGGCTGCAGTTGCAGGTGTCCGATCATTGTAGAACCAACACTATAAATTCACCTAATGCCCATCCATAAATGCCAACCCAGCCCCCTCAAAAAACCTAATGATTTATGTATTATGAATTAAGATTCAACTCACATCACTCTGTAGCTCATAGGCTTTCTTGGCTTGGATTACATCATTCTGGTCAGGAAGGCATGTCCACTGATGCAAGTAGTGGCGGTAATCGATATCACTAACCAGCTTCTGGCAGTTCTTGGCCAACAGGATGGACAGCATGTCCACTGGACTGTTGAACTTGGTCTTGAATTTCTCAAAATATTTCTTGTACTCCCTTTCACTTTGCATTTTGGCTACTTGCATAGCCAATACCAGCTTGGGGTCATCGTAAATGTCCCGGAACCCAACATGATGTCCAACTTGCTTACGGTAACCTTCTTTGTACTTATACTAATAACAAAAATATAAGAAAATTAGCAGCAGTTATTAAATATATTAGCTTATAATTTTAATTATAGTTCTATACTTTAGTAATTAGAATGTACACACATATTATTATTATTATTATTATTATTATTATTATTATTATTATTATGTAATTGTAAAACCTCTTCCATACTCAAAGGAGTCCAAATCTCTGTGGGAATACAGTAGGTTTGCTCAAATTAGCTCCATAAATATTGAGCACTGGACAAGTTAAATAGTCAAAAAGCTGGAAATACTCATTTCTTTTCTGAAGCCAGGTTAAAACTATTGACCAAAATATTAATCATCTGTTTAACATCAAAGAAATTTCTTGGAAGGAATACTGTATTATAAAACAATAGACAGTACCTCACTGGCAATATTTCTAGAAGCCTTGGCGTGTTGAATTTCAATGGCATCCACTCTCAAATCATGACCTTTCTTCTTAGCTTCTTCCCATCCTGATTGGTAATATTTCTGTGGAGGACAGGAAGAATTTATCCACATCAGTGCATTTCATTTTTATTTAATGGCATTGAATATTGGTTGCGTATATTCAGATCTTTATGTTTATGTTTTGATCCTCATTGCAAGTCCATATAATGGTGAGTTTAACTAATTATTAATACAGGAAAATATCACACTCTGGTTTTCTCAGTTCCCCTGATAAAACATTTTTTAATGAAAATTTAAAAGTCACCAGTTTGGTGTAGATGCAGTCACATTTAGTCATTTAATTTCTTACTTTGCTGACATTCAGAGCATTTGCCTTGGACAGAACCATCTCAGGAGTATCAGGAGGAAGAGTGAACTGTGTCTTTTCTTTATCCCAGACCTCACGATATAATGCCTAAAAGAGGGGAAAGCAAGAAGAGGAGGGGAAAGAACATCCAGTCATTCTTTCTGCTATAATATACAGTGTCAAAGCTATCACAGATTGAATGAGTAAAATACCCTTAAGAATCACAGGGGCCAATCCATTATGTCTTTATAAAAAAAATCAAGGTAGAGGATCATACACATATCTTTGCTACTACTACCACAATCAAATTTCTCCATAGTAAACGAATCAAACTTCTTTTTACATTAAACAGTGCCTGGTTTCTTTGACATCACAAAAGGCTGTGAAGAAACAACAAGCAAAGTTTTGTTCTTCACCACAATCTTCTTTGTTAATTGTTGCCATAGTGTTTCAGTTTTCCTACTATACACCTGTAACTGAGATGTAACCCTATGCAAGCTATTTGTGGCATAGTATTAAATAATTAATTGTGTTTCAGATGAAAAACTTTATATGCCCAGAGGACTCCCTCAGTTATCAAACTACAGATTATCAGAATGACTGTGGTTAATCCTTCATACAAATTAATGGGCTAATTCTCCATACAAACAAGGATTCTATTTACCTGAGAAGTGTCATATTTATGAGGGATTATATTTATGAGGGATTATATTATAGACACTTCTGTGTCTAAAAACTCACAACAGGTGCATCTGGACTGATTTAGAAGTCCCAGATTTTGTTTCCTTTCTTTCCGGTTTTATACTGGTTTAAAATAAAGCATTCTGGAGAGCTGGTATACTGAAAGTCGACAGAAAATATTCTGGTATAAACAAAATGTGTATGGATCTCCAAAATAAAATTGGAAAGAACAGGAATAAAATCTGGGATTTTCTGGTCCTTTTTAATCACTCTGGATGCACCCAATACTTACTTTTTCCACTCATAAAAGTAACTGCTGCAATCATCCAGGAACCTCAAACACTACCACCATGTAGTCTGACACAGAAAACACACACACACACACACACAGTGAGAGTACAGGAAAATATTCAAAATGCTCAAAACCTTTTTTATTATCATTGATTAGAAGAATAATCACTCAGTTTAAAGGTTACCTAACAAAGTTGCTCACTATGAAATCCAGAAAACAGAGATCTGGAGGAATCATTCAGGAGAGATCACTGTCACTATTAGTGGGGAAAAATTCTTCAATTTATTGATTTTGCTTTTGGTTGCCCAATAACTGGAGATCTCTTGACAGTATACAGTACAATCCAAGGATTTACATTTGCTCTTATATGAGATCATAAGAGACCTTAGAAACTGCTAATGGTAAGTTATTAAAAACAAGGCTGCAGAACTTTTGGGCTCACTTTTTCAATATCCCATGGTATTCAGGAGTATTTTCTATTTCTAGCTAACAAAAGGAAAAATATGAAAACTGTGAAGTCAAAGGGGATATATGAGATTTCCTTACCCCACTCTGAAGCAGAGCATTGGCCTTAGCCAAAACAATTTCAGGAGAGTCAACAATAGTGGTGAATTTAATAGAGTCTGGTCGTTGACGGTACATTCTGTCATTCAGGATCTCCTGTGCTTTCTTCACTTTTTGGACTTCCAAGGAACCTTCTGGGATCCAACCAATACCACGCAGCCATTCCATATCTGACTTGTACACATTCTGTGAAGAAGAAAAATTATACATTCCTTAAAATAAATCTGGTATTGGGTAAGGAAAGAGAGCTATTCATTTGAGCTAAAAATAATTTGGACTAATTTCCCCTTTTTGGGAAAGAGGTCTATATTCTATTTATCAAGCTCCTTTGCCTGAAAGAGTTTCTGTACTCATTTCAGTGGGAGACCTTCCCACCAAACTAAACAGGGAAGCTCACATACATAACCATTTCAATATACATGTAAGAACATCAATGGGCATGAAAGCAGATTAATAAATGCTTACCCTAGCTCTTTTTAGTAATCATGTGTTTTTTATCAAAGCCTTAATACTTTTTATCACTTTCTCCCATTTCATAGTCCCATATGTCCACTCTAACTCATGCTGAAGTTTAGAGACCAAGAGTTATTTAGCAAACCCACTATCAGCTCCAATATTCTAACTGTGGAATCATAATCATGTTGATCCAAGAACTCAATGTAGCCCATTCCCTAGTTAGTGTGCTTACAATCAGCATCTGAAATACTTGTTCAAGCACAACATGGTGAAGTTTAGTCATTTCTACCTACAGTTTCCATGCATTAACAAACTTCACTGAAATGTGTTCACTGATCTTTGTTACCCCCATAGTTTTACATTCTACTTTGCTCTGCCCCAGTAATGGAGGATACCTATACAGCTCTATAGTTTTTACAAGGTAGATCAGTTGGTATCTGAGGCTTGAAATACATCAGACTATTATTTTAATAAATAAACTGGGAATATAGCAGAATATCAGAACCTGTCTTATTCCAGGTCAGCCTATTTACAAATCTAGTCTAGTTTCATCTTCTTGGACAGACAGCAGTTCCTTAGAGCTTAAAACAGAGCAGTGGTGTTATGAGAGGGTGCAGGGGATGGGGTCCACACCAGGTGATACCTCAGAAAAGGAGTGACACCTGGTTGGGCCCTCCACCCACTGTGGGATGAGAAGGGGCAAACATTGCTGCCACTACGGCTCCCTTCTCAGGAGGAGGCTGCTACCATGACAAAAAAGAAGGCCAAAAGGCCACCACCATCCTGGCAGCCATCCCCCCCCTCCACCACAATGGGTGACACCAGATATGGTGATGGTTCTACATCACCCATTACCTAATAATTTTATCTAGAAATGCCAGAGACTAAACCTGGTAACATGTTCAAGGAAAGCATATGTTATGCTATGGTCCTTCCCCTGTGAACTCAAGACCTAAAGCCAAGCTAACACCAGTAGAGTCGTGATGTATTGTGGCACAGTTATGCCATATTCCAGTTATGTGCAAATGGTGACTGTACAACTCTGAAATGTAAAACAAAAACAAAATCCCACCACTCGGATGATGACATATTGGATGCCATTCATGCCAAAAATTCCAAAATGTTACAAATTCCTAGCATATCAAAAATTGTGTAAGCATAATGACACAAATGGATATGGGCCAGTGCATTTTACATTTGTTTCTACATACATCACTTTGTAGATCATACGCTTTCTTCGCCTGAATGACGTCATTCTGGTCTGGCAGGCAAGTCCATTCATGCAAGTAACGGCGATAATCCACATCACTGACCAACTTCTGACAATTCTTAGCCAACAAGATTGAGAGCATGTCAACAGGGCTATGGATCTTTGTTTTCCATTTCTCAAAGTCCTTCTTGTATTCTCTTTCACTCTGGATTTTGGCTACATGGGTAAACCACACCAATTTGGGGTCATCTTGAAGGCATTTGACCCCAACATAGTGTCCTCTCTGCTTCTCATATGCGTCTTTGTATTTATACTGTAAAAGAAGGAGGACGTGTTTTAGAGGTAGCCTATATATTGCAGAAAAGACTGTTATCTATGTTATTCCCTTTCAGCATTGCACACCAACATCTTTGGGACAATGAACAGTGTCCAAAGTATAGCTGTTCCTCCAGGCACCAACCAAGTGCCTCTCCCTCTCTTCATGGAAAACAAGAAATGTCTGCTATTTTGGTTCTGGGGACAATTCTGCCCTTGCCATAAATGGAAAATGGGTGAAATGTTCATTATTGCTCTGCAACTGAAATGGAGTCCTGGTGGCGCGGTGGCTAAATGCCTGTACTGCAGCCATTCACTCACAAACCACAAGATTGCAAGTTCAATACCAGCCAGTGGCTAATAGTCAACTCAGCCTTGCATCCAGCTTGTTGGGGTCAATTGGTTTACAGATTGTAAACCGTTTAGTTAGTGTTAAAGTGCACTGATAAGCAGTATAGAAATGTACTTGCTATTGCTATTCCTAACTGAGAGTCTTCTAAAACTATATTCTACTTTTCTGTATATTCAATGACAAAAATGCACGCAGGATAAGATTTTGCCCTTGAGCCTTTTAGAGGAAACTACTTTTAATTAGTTGTGGAAAAGACACAGTATAATACTGTACAGTGGAGCCTTACCTTATGCGGGGATCTGTTCCGGACCCCCCGCATAAGGCAAATACCACATAAACTCAAGCCCCATTCAACAGAATGGCGCTCATGCTCGCGGCAACGAGTGCGCCATTCAATAGATGGCAGCACAGCTTCCGCGTAAACCAGAAGTCGTGTATGGCATGCCCGCGTATGGAGCAGGCACACTATATTATACTTTTTTAACCAGTTTTAATTGAGAATTGTCCCTCCTGCCCCTCCCCCTTTTTTGGAAATGATGCATCTCAATGTATACTCTTGATTTGTAATGCCATTTTAATCGATATTGGGTGTTTTTTTTCCCAAACAATCAAAACTTCCTTCATGTATCTGGATGTTATGTATTCAAAGTTTGTCTAGATGAAATAGAATATTTTCATCTACTGCAAAAGTCAGAGATAGGAAATTATCATCAATAGATGGTTAGCCTAGTGGGCCTACCTCCTATTTCCAAAGAAAATATCTAATATAGAAGATTTCCATACCTGAAAGAATCGCTGGTAACTCGTCCCTGAAACATCCCTCAAACATGACTGAACGTGTGCTTCCTCAATCGTCATGGAATTGTTGCTCCCTCTAGTGTCCCTGAATCATCTCAAGGGGAGCGGATTTCCTCTGAACGCAAAGTGTCCATTCATAGGAAATCTGCTCCCCTTGAGACGATTCAGAGACACTAGAGGGAGTGACGATTCCATGACGACTGAGGAAGCACACCAGGTATTCAGACATGTGCGCTTCCTCTATGTTTGAGGGACATTTGAGGGACGAGTTACCAGTGATTCTGCCAGGTACAGAAATCTTCATATTGTGTTCATTTATTATTGTACAGTATCGTGGTAATGTTTGAAAGTTACAAAGATGGATATTGATATTTCTTTATAGAGCATGATAATAAACCAGGGGTGGGAACAGTATGGTTTGCAGGCTGCAGTCAGCCCCTCAAGGCATTTTTGTGGGTGCCCAGAGCTTCCAGAACCTGGGGGCAGCCACATTTTGCTACCCCTGGGTTCTTTAAACTCAGGAAATGCCTTTATTTTTTAAACCGGAAGTACAGTGGACCCTTGTTGTATATGCTGGGGTTTTGTTCCAAGATCCCCTGTGGATAATAAAATCCATGGATGCTCAAGTCCCATTAAATATAATGACACTGCAAAATGGTGTCTCATATAAAAATGGAAATCAAGGTTTGATATTTGAATTTTATACTTTTAAAAAAGATTTTCAAACCGTGGATGCTTGAATCTGTGTATAAAAAATCTGTGTATAAGAAGGGCCGACTGTAAAACAGAAGCAACTTCCAGTCACCACCTGTTTTGAAAAAAGGCCTCTCTTGGGCCTAAAGTAGCCAGGAGGTGGGGCGCTAACAACGTTTCAAAATTGACTCCACTGCCCCAGACAGTGTTGGGAGGCACTTGGGAGGAAACAATTTGGAGGGAGTGCAATCTCTCCCCCCCCCAGTTCTCCAAGAGTTCTACTTTGGCCTCCTAACCTCCCACATCTGCCTAATCTTGTGCTGTACTTACATCACTAGCTATATCCCTTGATGCTTTTGCACTTCGGATTGGAATGGCATCTGCTCTCAGGTCATAGCCTTTCTTCTTTGCTTCCTCCCATCCTTCAATGTACAGCCTCTATCGAGAAAACATACATGAAAGTAAATTGGCTTGCACAGAATTTAAACCAAACACTTTTCATATGGTGTATATTTGGTCATAAAAGCACAATTGTAAAGTTGTGAAAGATACTCTCAGTTAACAAAAGTTTAGATTTATTAGAACAACTACCCTTAAGAAATGCTCTTACATGGCTAATGTTGGCTGAATTTGCTTTTGCCAGCAAAATCTCTGGGGTATCCGGCATAACATGAATCGTTTTTTTGTCAGCATCCCAGGCTTCAGTGTATAATCGCTGTGGAGAGGAGGGGGAAAGATAGTGGTTGGATTTAAGAAAACATAATAAATGTGCACACTTAGTATACGGGTATAAAGAAAATTGATGCTATTGCTATAATATAATAAATAACAATGACTATATGAATATCATAAAGAAACCAAACTAAATATATTTACAAAGGACCTAGTGGCACAATGGTGTCACTACGGTTAGTGTCACCCGGTGCAGTAACTCATGGTGTCACCCCTCCCATTGACTTCTTCACATATCACACCAAACAAAATTCTTAGTAATATTTTTTGTAATAATGTTACTCATAAATCATAATTCCCATATATCACTGAATGTATTGGTAATAGTTGTGAGATAAACAATACTCAAAATGAAAGTTATTGCTTTAAATTACAATACCATATGCACAACCTAAAATGTATTTGCATGTACATAGTTTGATGCAGTTAAAGTGAAAACTTGGTAAGATGTGATGTTTTAAAAGGAAATTTAAAAATCATTTTAAAAATTAAAAAATAGAGTTGTTTTTTTTTAAATTAAAACCTGGGGCCTCTCCTTTCACTTCCTACTGAGCCTCACCGCACTTACACCATCTTTTCAGCATTTTAAAGGGACACAGATGAACAACATAGCCAGTTTCTCCCAGAAGGCAGATGCTTGGGAAGCAGTGGTGTCACACACACACACACACACACACCCTGTTAGGGTAACACCTGGTGCAATCCTCAAAGTGATGCCTTGGCAGTGGCTCCTATGTTAGCGAGGCAGTGATTCCTAACCTGAGTCTTCAACACCCTAGATAGCTCATTTAAAGTCTAGCCTAAACCCCTGACTAGCTTCATCATCACCTCTAGTGGGAAAACCACCAGCTACCACTGCAACCAGATTTTCTAGATTAAATACTGAATACAGGAACATAATATTTTTAACATTTAACATTATACCATTACTAAATCTCAGAAATGCAGAGGACTTAGCTTCCAAGGCCATGTTTTATTTTACCACTATGCATAGGAGGAAAACGAGAGAAAGAGAAAGAAAGACCAAGGTATCACATCAGATACATAAGGCACCACAATCATGTTACAGTAGAAAATGTAAACATACCATGTTGGGGACTGTCATTATCACACAGATCTTCCCAACTGTCATGACGCTGCTTCTGTGCCAACCTCTGCCTTCCTCACACCAGCCTCTATAGCCCTGCCCTATGCCACCCCCATGCCAACCTTTATGGCCTATCTGTACAGCCCCAAAGTCTATATTTTGTGACTGCTTAACATGTGGTCTGTCTTTTTCCTTTCCAATTGTGGAAGAACATCTATTCAATCTAAAATGCAATCTAGAATTTGCCTGGTACTGAAGTACTCATATGACAATACTCAACCTAGTCCTAGTAATGTCTGATTAGAAGACTCACCTTGTTCATCACCTCAGCATTATGTTTTGCCAACTCCATCTCCAAAGAATCTGTGATGCTGGTAAACCTAAACTGATCAGGTGGCTGTCGATACTTCTTTTCACTTAGGATTTCCCCTGCTCTCTTCACCTTTTCAACTTCCAAGGAGCCAGCAGGAACCCACCCAATACCTTTAAGCCATTCCAGATCTTGTTTGTAAATAGCCTGAAACGCAAGCAGAGATGGGTCGGTATGTAGAGAAGTGACTGAGTAAAAAGATCAGATGTGGTGCCACAACTAAGAAGATTCTCTCCCTTATTGGCATATAATGTACCTGAGGAAAAGAGCCCCCCCCCCATCATTATTCAAAGATCTTGGTCTAAGGCAAAGTGATCCTGCAAGCCTTTGAGTCCAAGACACTTAGGGGTTTAAACATTATCAGTCTCTTGAATTGGCTTAAGAAGGAAATAGGCAGCCAGGATAACTGCTTCAGAATCAGTGTCATAGCATGAATTTGTCTGGCTGTAGCCATTATAGTTCTAAATGTTGCATTCTAAGTTAGGTGAACCTTCTAAGGGACTATAAGCACAGGCCAGATACCACAGGCCAACCCCGTGGTATCCCACCCATGGTTCCAGCCCATTCCTGTCCCTGGGTTGGTGCAGCAACAGGTGAGTGTTCACACATCCCCTTGCACTATAGGCCACCACCTCCCAGTTTTCCTCCCAGTTCTTTTATCTGTAAGTGCACATATATACTGGTTGCATACATATGCATATCATACTCACATCACTCTGTAAATCATAGGCCTTTCTAGCTTGGATGACATCATTCTGATCAGGTAAACATATCCACTGGTGCAGATAATGGCGGTAATCAATATCGCTGACCAGTTTCTGGCAATTCTTGGCTAATAAAATACCCAGCATATCCACAGGGCTAGTGTACTTGGTCTTCCATTTCTCAAAGTCTTTCTTATATTCCCTCTCACTCTGCATCTTGGCAACATTCATAGAATGTACAAGTTTAGGGTCGTCTTGTATGCTGCGAGCTCCCACATGGTGGCCAAGCTGCTTCCGATAGCCTTCTTTGTATTTGTACTGGAAAAGGTGCACACATGTAAATCATTTGTCCAGAAAAACACTTTTCAGATAACTGTACTATGAACCCCACCCCTTTGTAAGCTCACTCTGGCTGCATCTGCACTGCAGAAATAATCCAGGTTGGCACCCCTTTAACTGCCATGGCTCAATGCTATGGAATTCTGGGAAGTGTAGTCTGTTGTAGCACCAGAACTCTTTGACAAAGAAGGCTAAATATCTCACCAAACTACTAAGGATTCCATAGCATTTAGCCACAGCAGTTAGTAGTGCCAATCTGGCATATTTCTGCATTGCAGATGTAGCATCTGTAAGAATCAAAATGAGGGCTGTCTAAATTTATCCATCATGCTTTTTCAAGATTTTCAATTAAAATACATTTAACAAAATAATTCCACTCATCCCCTTCCCATGCTACTATTTGCTTCCACTATTTTCCTCATTTAATTTGCTGCTTCTTCATCACTTCACTAGTCTTCAGTAAAATGACCTTTGGCTGGTATTTCTCTCATTTTGTGGAGATTATAAATATGCCACCCATTGAGAAATTATGTTTGGTTTTGTCTATCCTTTGCCTTTTATCCTTTCATTAGCTGTATAATCATTCCTTCATTCTTACAATCCATTATACAAATTGCCCACTGTTTATAACATTTGTAAATATTTTACTCAATTTTATTCATTTCTGCACTCCTTTCCTCTTTTATATGTAGGATTTAAAAAAAACATTTTGGACAGTCCCAACAATTCTAGACCATGGCAAGGAAACTACTGACTTTCCAAAAGTTTTGGACTTTTAACTTGCACTGGACTTAAACAGCATAGTCTATTGTGATCCAAAATTTAAAGTCCAAAAACCCTGTTATATGTCACAGTTAGTGGGATTTTTAATGTCCTGCTCAAAATCTAATACTTTCAAAGGTAATGTTATATTGGCAAAGGGAGCTACTTTTATGAAACACAAAACAACAGTCCTTTTGATATGAAAAAACTAGTTGCATAGGACTTTGAATCTCATTCCATATTAATATCTCTGTTCACTTCCAATTTGCTGTTTTTAATTATCTTCCAATCTCCATGTACTATACTAACAATTTATTTTCTCTATGATCTTTTCTAAACTTTCTCCATAATGCTGATAAAGAAGTGCCCTGCTGCATTTTATCCCCCTAATTCTCAGGATGATGTAGAGGCTGTGCAGATCAGCAAGAAAAGCCAGCCTGGGGGCAGAGTCGGGGCGAAGCATCGATATGATGCATGCTCTGGCCCTGCCCTCAGGTTGGCCGCTCCACATGACACAGCGCCAAAGGAGTGTCATAAAGCTGCAGCAGCACAGCTATCGCGCCCTTTGCAGGGCGCAAAAACAAACCACTTTTTGCAGCTCTTTTTTGCTCCCTGCGAAGGACAGATTGGATCCATAGCATGCGGTTGCCATGGCCTCATTCTGGCTGTAAAAAGGGCTGCTGGAAGCCCTTAGGGGCAGTCTGCATAGCCCTGTAGTCCTTTAATAAAGAGGATTAAATAATCACTGAATTTCTCAGTCAAGTACTTTCTTACACAGAAGTGTTTAATGCCTTTTTACAGCAAGGCAGTGTCTCAAAATGTCTGTGGTGCCACAGGAGGCTGTGGTAAGACGTCTTTTGAAAAAAAAAACCTTCCTTGGATCCTACAGTACAAGATAACTATAGGCCAGTCTCCAATATCCCATTTTGAGGCAAGGTGCTGGAGCATGTGGTGGTTTCTCAACTCAAGGGTTCCTGGATGAGATGGATTATCTAGATCCATTTCAGTCTCGTTTCAGGCTTGGTTATGGGACAGAAACAGCTTTGGTCACCTTAGACCAAAGGATGACCTGCACATGGAACTGGACAGGGGAGTGTGTCCCTGTTGGTTCTGCTGAACCTCTCAGCGGCTTTCAATACTATTAGCCATGCTATCCTTCTGGGTCACCTCTCTAGATTAGGGCTTGGAGGTACTGTTTGACAAAGGCTTTGTTTTTTCTCTGGAGGGGCATTTTTAGAGGGTGGTGCTGGGGGATTCCTGCTCGACTCCTTGGCCATTAGCCTGTGGGGTCCCTCAGGGTTCAGTTTTGTCTCCTATCTCATTTAACATCTATATGAAACTGCTGCGAGTGATTGTCCACAGTTTTGGGGTCAGTTGTCATCAGTATGCAGATGACACCCAGCTGTATTACTCCTTTCCATGTAATTCCAAGGTAGCTGTTCATGTGCTAAACCAGTGCCTGGCAGCTGTGATGGACTCGATGAGGGAAACAAATTGAAGCTTAATCCATACTAGACAAAGGTGCTTCTGGTCAATTGAAAGACAGATCTGGGAATAGGGATTAAGCCTGTGTTAGATGGAATTACACTCTCCCTGAAAACACAAATTCACAGTTTGGGAATACTCCTGGATTTAGCATTGAGCCTGGAGGCCCAAGTCTCAGTGGTGACCAAAAGGTTTATTGCACTGGCCCTAAAACGGGCCCAGTGTGTTCTAAAACGTGCGTGCATGTGGGCGCACACAGAACAAGATGGGGCTAAGAACCCTATTTTACCACACGGTGGAATGCCGCCTTTGCTGCCAGGTGTTCCAATTGCGTTCCTGTTCCGTTCCAGAGGGTGCCATTTTTGCAAACTGTTCTAAAGCGTTCTCAGAAATGGTGCCCTCTGGAACAGAACGGGGATGCAATTGGAACACCCGGCCGCAAAGGCGGAATTCCAGCGTGCAGTAAAATAGGTTTCTTAGCCCCATTCCATTCCATGTGCGCCCGCACACGCACACGTTTTAGAACGCACTGGGCCCGTTTCAGGGCCAATGCAATAAACTCCCAAGACTGCTTTTCCACAGTTAAAGCTAGTGCACCAACTGTGCCTGTTCCTGGAGAAACTGGATCTGGCCAAAGTTGTACATAATAATAATAATAATAATAATAATAATAATAATAATAATAATTTGTATTCTGCTTAATCTCAAGGAAGCTAAGCAGATTACAGCAGTAGAACAAGATACAGTTAAAAGAGAAATGCATTGAAAATTCCAAGATCCCCATCCCTCCCCCTGTCAAAAAAACAAAACATAATTAAACACTAAAAAGAGATTAAACCAAGAAGAAAGGTTTAAAAAAAAAACATTAGTGTACAATAAACATTAAGATGAAGTAAAAAAATTTCAAGCAGAGTCCAGGTAGAGTAAAAGATAAAGATGGAGGATAATGGGAGGGGGAAAAGGGGGGGGGTCAACAAATATGTTCTAGTCTGGAAAGGCCTGTCGGAAGAGTTCCGTCTTAATAGCCTTCGTAAAGGTTTCCATGCCTTGGTTACATCCTGTTTGGATTATTGTAATGCCCTCTATAAGGGTCTGCCTTTGAAAAGTGCTCAAAAACTTCTGCTGGCCCAAAGAGCAGCTGTCAGGTTATTAACTGGGGCTGACTACAGGGAGCATACAGCTCCCTTGTTGCAACAACTGGCTGCTGATCCATCCGTGAGCTCATTTCAAAGTGCTGGTTTTCACCTATATGGCTTGGGCCCAAGCTATTTTGAAGGATCATATCTCCCTGTACGGTCCTTTTAAGATCACCCTGAGAGACACTCATCTCCTTCTCAAGTTTATTTGGTGGGAACAGGTGAGCAGGCTTCTCAGTGGCTGCTCCTAGGCTTTAGAACTCCCTCCCCAGAGAGGCCAGGAGGGCCCGGTCCTTACTGTCCTTCAGGCAGTAGGTTTTTGTGTCATCAGGCCTTTACTGATAGTTGAGGTTGAACTCTTTAATGCTTTGTGCTGCTGAATTTGAAGGTTTTATTTTTTTAAATAGTTTTATGTGCATTTTAGTATTCTTAACTGTTTTAATATGTACTGTTTTTAAGCACTTTTTCTTAATTGCATTTTATTCTTTGAGTTTTAATACTCTTAACAATTTAATTCTATTTTCATGCTCAATTTGTATGTTTTTAATTATTTTGTTCTTTCAATTTGTAAGCTGCTTTGTGTCTCAATTTTGCAGTAAAAACAGGATATAAATATAATAATAATAATATCAATATCAATAATAATAATAATAACAATACACACATCACTGGCAATATTTCTGGAAGCTTTGGCAGCTTGAATTGGAATAGCATCAACACGTAGGTCATATCCTTCCTTCTTTGCTTCTTCCATAGCCAGTTTATATAGTTTCTGTGAGAAAGAACATTTTTCCTTCAGTTAAGTCATATTGCAAATCCCACAATGACTGTGCTTGTACATAATAGTAAGCCAAGTTGCTATACTTAAATTATAGTTTTTTGTTATGTTCTAATTCATTCTCATAAGCAAACTGCTGGAAAATGTTTGCATTTGCTTTCCCCCTCCTTAGATAGATAGGGATTTCCTGCATACAAACTCCTCTCTCTCTCTCTCTCTCTCTCTCTCTCTCTCTCTCTCTCTCATACACACACACACACACACATTAAAACTAACCATGCAATTTAGGTCACTTCCCCTTTGGGACTAACAAACATTCTCTCTCAATATTTTCTCATGAACTGTTGGTTTTCCATTCTCAGCCTCTCTCAACTTTCTTTGGAAAGATGGTGAGATAAAGATTACTTCTCTACCTCAACTATTCACTAGCTAGATTAGGATATAGCTCTTATGTATGTATATATATATATATATATATATATATATATATATATATATAGATTAAAGCCGTTAGTAAACTTTTGTTTGAACTACAAGCTACTGGTGTTGTTTTTGAGTCAGTCTCAGTTCTTAGGGAAGCAACCTTGGACAAAGGTACATTTCTGCTACTCTGCTGATTTAAAGCTAGACCCTAACAGGCTTGGCTTTGACATTTTTGCTATTTACATTTTTCTTTCCTTTACAGTGGCTAAAGCCTTAGGAAACATAAATTACCCTACAGAAACCATGGCTGCAACTCACCAAAAACAACCATTAGAAACCATGGTTTGTTGTTTGCTTTTAACTTTGATTTGGTTCAGTAATGGCTTAAATTATATCTAATCACAGAACTGTTACGAGCTCCCAGTAGTTTACCTCACCATGGGAACTGACAAACAGAATGACAGGGAAACAAACAGAAGGGGAACATAAATTGTGGTTCTGCAGAACAATTTGTGGCTAAAGTAACAAATAATGGCTAATATAAACCATGTCTTAGGGCCAGAGCAAATGGCCCAAAAAAGGTGTCTTCAGGGCGTCATCAGTGGGAGGTGTTTAGATGTTGCAGACTGCAATGACATTTTGACATCGCCCGGAAGCTGGGTGGCTTCATGATGCTTTAGAAGTGTGGCATTTACATGCTGCACACCACCAGAGCATCATGAAGCCAGCTTCCAGCTGCAGTGGACGTAGCAAAGCTGGCTTTGTGCCAGCCGAAAAAGGAGTGGCTCTTTGCCACTCCTTTTTCAGCCAGCTTCATGATGGATTGGGGCTGCAGTGTGTGTTCACCATGACCCCAATCCATCTTTGGGAGGGGTGGCTTTAAGCCACCCCTTCCTGCTAGTTTGTTTTCCCCCTTAGTGTGATCTGAGAACATAGGCAATGTGGCTTTGCACTAAGACAAACCTTTGCAGGGCAATTGAGGCATAACATACTTTAGCCACACTTGGCATGTGGTAACTGTGTACTCCACAGGCTATGCCACAATTACTGCTATATGTTGCCATCATCCTTATACTCACTTCACTGTAGTTCAGTTTGTTGAGTTTTGCTAGCACAATTTCAGGTGTATCAGGCATAACATGGATTGTAGTTTTGTCTTTATCCCAGGCTTCAGTGTATAAGCGCTGTAGAATAGCAAAGAATATGAGATAGCTACTTTAACATGAACTAGGAATCATACAATCATACAACCATAGCATTGGAAGAGCCCTATTAACAGCTAGAATAAGTGCTGCCCCCTGTTCAATGTAGGATCTCCAGCTAGAGCATCATGTTTTCTAATTAGATACTTTAGCAACCAGATGCATTTTGCAGTAATAAGATGGAGTTAATTAATTTATTTCATCTGTTGTATCTACATCTATAATTCACAGAGGATGAGGAATGAGGTACCTGCCTCTTACTCAAAACTGTGGCAGTTTTTCTACCAAAAACCAAAAATAGGCGTGCAACCTAATTAATTATGTCAAGCAATGATTCAAAAGGTTCCTATTTAAGACAGTTGATGAAAATATCTATAAAGATCCAAAAGGAACCACAAAGTGATCAGAACAATGGAAAATTAATATTTTTGGATTATAGCTCCTAGAATATCCCAGCTAGCATGGTTGCTGGTGATTGTGATTCATAAAAGTAACTTCATCAAGCACTAAAAGCAATCATTTGCTTGCATAGAAATGAGCAAAGGCCATTTGTAGCAATTTTGCTTGTTAGATAATCATTTATTTGTCAATTTGTATAGAAACATTAAAGAATTGAGATGTATGGCATATAGTAAACGTAATACAAATGGTTCATTATTCAGACAAGAGTAGGAAGGTGTACATTCCTGCAATTTAAAATGAGAAAGATATGGGACATGCTTAAATCTCTGCAGCTGAAATAAGTGGGGCTTGAAATTCTGGAATGATAGTGTCCCTGACTAGTTTTCTTATTATTCCGTACCTCCACATATTCTCAAGCAGTGACAGCATTATACTGCTAGTTTGTAAACTGCACAGTTTTGTTGCTTTACCTTATTCATTGTTTCTGCATTATGCTTTGCCAAGGTCATTTCTAGAGAGTCTGTCACACTGGTGAATTTGAACTTGTCTGGTGGCTGACGGTAAAGCTTTTCACTTAGGATTTCTCCAGCCTTTTTGGCTTTTTCAACGTCTAATGAACCAATAGGGACCCAGCCAATCCCTTTCATCCACTGAAGGTCACATTTGTAGTAATTCTGTGAATAAGAAATTCAGTACAAACAAGTTAACCTTTTCTGCTTGTATAACTTGACTAGAAACCTAACCATCACTTCAGTCGTAAGATTACAGGTATAGATTACACAAGTTCAAAGAGTCTTTTGAATATGTCACAAAATTGTATGCAGGATGTCCATATAGTTGCATTTTGGAAGGAAAACACTCTAAATCTCCAGGGAAAAATTGTATTCCACACACCCAATTTCTGTGGTTTAGCATGTGAAAGTGTCTGTCTGTACACACCAAAAATCTCAAACAGAGACAAGAATTACTTCTACTGGTACACTTTTTCTTTAGGTGTGTTTCTTTACTTCAGATAGTCCACCCTTGAAACTTGGAAGAGTAATAGAGACCAATAGGGACTCAGTCTAAAACTGGAGCTGGGTTAGGTGAAAAGCATCTGAAATGATGAAGCTAAGTAGGAGAAATTTAGCTAAACTCATCCATGTATCCCTTTTGGTGTAAAAATCAGACTCCACCACCACTACAACCTTGTTATACATATATAAGGAAGACGGACAGCTAAAGAACTGTGGCTGCCCTTTCACATCTGGATTGACTTCCATATAACAACAATGGTACTTACATCACTCTGTAGATCATAGGCCTTTCTAGCTTGGATGACATCATTTTGGTCTGGGAGACAAGTCCATTGGTGCAAATAATGGCGGTAATCAACATCGCTGACTAGTTTCTGACAGTTCTTGGCCAATAAGACACCCAGCATGTCCACAGGACTGGTGTACTTGGTCTTCCATTTCTCAAAGTCTTTCTTATATTCTCTCTCACTCTGCATCTTGGCTACATTCATAGAATGCACAAGTTTAGGGTCATCCTGTACGCTGCGAGCTCCAACATGGTGGCCAAGCTGCTTCCGATAGCCTTCTTTGTATTTATACTGAAATATATGTGCATATTATAAATTACCACCAAGAAAAGTGCCTATCAGGTAACTTTGGTATGGTAAGAGCAAGGCAAAAATATAATTAACCACTAGCCCTGTTTAATTTAATGCTACAATTTGTGATTAATAAGTAAGTCTGCTGACTGACCCTGTATGGAGTAAACAAATGGCAATGAAAGAAATTGCAGCAAACCATAGGTAGTATTCTCTCTTGATCATAGATGGCATGGGAAGCCAGAACTTATCACTTTCAATTAGAATGAAGGGCCTTCAGAAAGAGGTATTCTGTCACACACAATGGATGTGTGAAACATTCTAGTTATGTGCATTTTGGATAGAAAATAGATGAACCGATAGAAATCAGCTAGTAAATTATATTAAAAGTGTTATTCCTCAGAGGTATACTCAAAAATAAGTCCTACTAAATTCAAGGAGACTTACTGCAAAGTAAACATGAAAAGAGATACTGATTAAAGCCATCGATTAAGAGGCACAGGGGAGGAAAAAGAGAAGCCCAGACAGGTTGATGGGAACTGATCTCAATATTTTAAGATTATTTGTTTTGCACAAGCATGAATGTGAATATCTACAAATATAAATACAAACATATATAGTAAATGTGGATTCATGTTGTATTACTTTGTGTCTAAGTGCATGCTGAATGGCACAGTGGGGTATGCATGTGACCAGCTACCTGAAGCTGCAACAGAGGGCTCTGGATCCTTTGGGATGATCTGGAGCAAATATTAAGTATTTTTACTCCATTTGGTGCTGAATGGGCTGGACCTCATCCCAACTGTTCACATCAGACTTGGGATTGGGCCTTGTATCAGGACTACCCACAGAGCAGACAAGGAACCTTATCACACACATATTTTTTAACGTTTTGGGAACTGTAGGAGGATGCTCGTGTGTGCACGCATCCTGCAAAAAACGGAGTTTATCGCACACGAATACATCCTCCAACAGGCCCCGTTCTGTCCCCTGGCGCACAGCCTTCCCCATCCAGTGCTGTGGATGGGGATGGCTACACACCGGGGGACGGAACGGGGCCTATTGGAGGACGTATTCGTGTGTGATAAACTCCGTTTTTTGCAGGATGCGTGCACACACGAGCATCCTCCTACAGTTCCCAAAACGTTAAAAAATATGTGTGCGATAAGGTTCAAGGCCTGTGTAGACAGGGCCAGATTCTTCCAGCTGTTGGTGGTGGTGATGTCTAAGAGACCTACAATCTGCTTCTTACTAAGAGACCTACAATCTTACTTCTAGTCCTGACATAGCTGGGAGCTGACAGGCTTGCTTGAGGTACCAAGACTGCAACCTTGTTGGTGGATTGTGCAGTAGTCGTGCATTAGTAGCAAAGGAAGGCAGTCATAATCTACCAGCTCTGACCAGCCTGTCTATCCAATATTTTACTTCCTTGAAGACTGCTGTGCCCATGGCCCATTTCATCCTTCTTACACTGCCTATGCAGGCACAAACAGAGGTTTTAGGGTAATGTCTACCTCTTAGATGATGACAAGATGGCCACTATGGAGCAAATGTTCATCAACTGATACTTTCCATAAACAAAGCTGAGAGTGATAAACTTTTGTCTTTGTCTCTTTGGGGCTCCCTGGGTTCATTCATATTATCTGTGGCTTTAAGGGATTCTAACAAACCATTCAGCTCAGCTATCTCATAAAGGATGTGCAGAGACCTGCCACTTTAATATACACTTACTGGATGTGGTAATTTTGATAATTCTTTCTTAACAGACTCTCTTATAAATTGACACAACCTTGATTCAGGTACTGTATATGTGAACAGGGATACTTTTCCTTAAGCACAGTTGTCTGTCTTGTTTGCAAAAGGTGTACAGATATGAAGGTAGGAGAAATAATATAAGCCAATTAGCAGCAATTGTGTAAATAATCTAACAGTTCATAATGAAAATGAAAAATTCTGTTTTTGATCCTAGGTTTTGAACTATACTGCAGTTTTCTTTAAGGTTTTCCAGAGGGGGAAATTTATTCTGAGAACAGAAAAAAACAGAACCCCCCCCAAAAAAAAAGACACAACAAACTATAGATCGCAGGATTTGTAAACAAGAGGCTCTCCAACAAATTCTAGTTGCTGGTAACTTTGGAGAAGTAGGAATTAATCTCAAAAGGCATCTTTTTTCATTGCGTTAAACTGTTTATTATATTCTATTGGTATAAGCCAAAAGGTGATTTGTCTCTTTAATGCTGGAGTCTCAGCAAAACACATTTCTGAATTACTATATACACCAGCCTTCCCCAACCCAGTCACTTCCCAGTTGGACTACAACACCCATCACTTAGTTAGCATGGTTAATTATACCCAAGAAAACTCACATCACTGGCAATATTTCTTGATGCCTTGGCAGCTTGGATTGGAATTGCATCAATTCGTAAGTCATAACCTCTCTTCTTTGCTTCTTCCAGGGAGAGTTTATACAGACTCTTTTCAAAAGAGAAAGATAGAAAACATGTAGATTTTTTATTGTACAGTACAAATTGACACTAAATGTTGCCTTCCTTCATGTATGGAAAGATAATGCAAACTCTGTAATCAATAGCATTTCTCATAGATGACCCCTCTCTCATGCCTTCTACTTCCAGTAGCGTTCTCTGAGGCTTGAAGGATGAAACACAGATATATGTGTGTGTGGGGGGGTCTTTGTCTCACTCATTACCAGGTATCAGCAAAATATGGCACAGGGCCACATGTGACCCCCCCCCATCCAAAACCGTTTTTACAGCCTTCAGTCCAACCAAACTTTCCAGACCTCCCCTTTTTTCCCTGCTCCCTCCCGAAGACTGTAGGAGTGATGCTTCACCTTGTATATAGGTTACAGAGCCCCCTTGCACTATTTAACATCTAAAATTTCCCTTTAGGGAATCCCTCTAGGTAATTTGAGGCAAAACATACTCTTTCAGTCTTAAAGAAAGGAAATGGCAAATCTCTTCTAAGTCAACCTTACCAAGAAAATGCCATGATAGGGTTGCCATAAGCTGAAGGCACATAACAACAGCAATACAACAAACAGTTCTAGCTGCTTCTAATCTTTGTCCACCCCTTCTTGGCATTTAGATCCAAGTGAATGCCAATCTATATGAATGAAGGACCTTTCCCCCCTTTCCTCTGGTACTCATCTTGATGAAATGAAGTTCATTCAACTGTTCTTCTACATAAAGTTTCATAGGCTTTCTGAGCAAGATTACATGTTGTCTCTGTAGGGGTGAGGACTTTCCTCTGAGGCTAATCCCAGAAGTAATCTATAGTCCCAGCTAAGAACTTTTTCCTGGGATTGATAGGAATGAGCTGTCTCTTTCTTCTGTCCTGAAATAAGGTGCAAATGCCCAAATGGCAACCAGTTTGGTTCATTTGTTCAGTCAAATAATAACTGAAATATGAAGCTGAAGGCTTTCATAGTTTTTTGTGGGTTTTTCGGGCTATTTGGCCATGTTCAGGAAGAGTTTATTTCTGATGTTTCACCAGTGTCTGTAGCCTGAAATCCCCACAAAAATCTAATAACTGAAATGTTTCCCTAGATCATTTAATTTGCACCTGAGGTTGAAAACTGTTTAAGAAACATTTTTCTCTGGCCTCCTCCTATGCCTTTAGGGCAGGGATGAGAAGCCACATAGGATCTGGGGCCTGCATTCTCAAGCCACACTATTCTTTTTAGAAAACAAAACTGAATTGACCACACGGTGACTTCTGATTTTGATTAAAGGCCATTTTGGACCTAAAATGAGCACCAATAGTGGGGAATAGCTTTTAAATGGTACGCAGCACTCTGGGGAGGTTTTGAGGGCCAGGTATTTCCCATCATAGGAAGGCCTGGGGTAAGAGAACATTGGGGATTATGGCACAGTTCAATTATCTGCTCAGCCATGGGATCCCATTGGGTGACTTTGGGCGAGTCACACACTTGGCCCCAGAAAACCCTGTGACAGGTTCGCCTTAGGGGTCACCATAAGTTGTAAATGACTTGAAGAACAACAGGAGTCTCAGAGGATCAACCAAAGCTGTAATTTTCCAGGTCTCCAGGCAGGAGGATAAATCTCAGGGTGAAGAACACCTCAAGAGGATACACTTTCTCTTCTGGCTGTGAGTTTAAAGTCTAGACATTCATCTTTGTCCATCCCTGTCTGTCAGTAGAGCTTATTGGCTCGAAGCTATTTGTATGTGCTTTTGCAATGTCCGTGCAACAAAAAGCTAAGAGCAAAGGGTGAGGGATTGGGGGGAAAGATAATGGGATGCCTTTGGGGTCCAACTGGCCATTTGGAGCAAGGCAGGAAGTGGTTTGCCAGTATTGCAACTTGTTCATCTTGTTGTACAAGCTCTGGCCAGAATGGTGCAGGGCCTAGAAAAAAAAACTCCCAAAAGGCTGGCAGTGAGCCTTTTACAAGCCCAGCAGCTTGTGGGACCTAGAAAAATGTTCCAGACTCACACTACACTGCAGAGTTCATGCAATTTGACACTACTTCAACTGAAATCTTGGTATTTGTAGTTTGTTGTGGCATCAGAGCTCTCTGACAGAGAAGGCTAAATATCTCACCAAACTACAAATCCCAGAATTCTAGAACATTGAGCCATGACAGGAATTTTGGGATTTGTAGTTTGTTGTGGCACCAGAGTTCTCTGACAGAAAGGGCTACGTATCTCACAAAACTATATATACCAAAATTCCATGGCATTCAACCATGGCAGTTAAAGCAGTGTCAAACTGAATTAATTCTGCACTGTGTCTGCAGCCCTGTTTATTTATTGGTCACCCACACATTTTACTTGACCAAACTTTAGACATTTGATATTAGCAGGACGCTGCTGTCACAGGATCGGCCTAAGCATTATCACTAGAAAATGGCTGCAAACTCAACAGCTACTACAGAGTTTGGTTCACAGAGTGATGCCTCATCAGCAAGCAAAAGTGACCATTAAGTATCTCTGGAAGATAACCTCCTGTTGTACTCATGCAGAAGAGAAACTTCATACAATGGCTATATTCAAAAATCAAAAGTTTCACACACTTTAAGTCAAATACCTCACCTCACTGTAGTTCATCTTGTTTTGTCTAGCCAGTGTGATTTCAGGGGTATCAGGCATTATGTGGATTTGAGTCTTATCTTTATCCCAGGCTTCAGTGTACAAACGCTGCAAAAGAAATTAAAAGTAAGAAAAAAGCAAGACCAGTGTAATTGCTGGGCTTAATTTACTTCGCTTAATCTGCTTCTACTCCAAGGAATAGATTTAGACAGAGATGTCAATAAAACATGTCAGCAAAAGATAGATGCCCTGGAGAACAGCAGAAATTCACTAGCATAATTTTATAGTACAGGTTGGATCTCCCAAAATGCATGGGACCAGAAGTGCTTTGGATTTTGGATTTTCTATTATTTATTTATTTATTTGAATTTTGGAATAACTGTATTAACATAGAGTACAGTGATTCCCAAACTTTGGTCCTCCAACTGTTTTGGGTTTCAACTCTCAGAAGCCCATTGATTGTGGCTGAAAGTCAAGAATCTTGGCTGTTGAAGTCCAAAACAGCTGGAGGACCAAAATTTGGGAACAACTGAAGTAGTATGTAATAAGATACTTGGAGACAGCACCCAAGTCTAAAAACAAAATTCATTCATGGTTCATATGGACTTTATACAGATAGCCTGAAGGTAATTATATACAATATTTTAAATAATTTTGTGCATGAAACAAAGTTTGAGAACATTAAACCATGAGAAAGCAAAGGTGTCACTCTCAACTACCCATGAAAAATGTTTTGGATTTTGGAATATTTCGGATTTCAGATAAAGGAGACCCAATCTGTAGCCAAGTATTTTTAAAATTTGTTTCCATTTCACCTATGAGGTGCTTTCATACTTCTGCATAACAGCACAGATCAATCCAATTCATGGTTTGATGCTAGGGAAAACTTTTTTATAACTTGGTCCCAAATGGTTTGTGGAATGATTCCAAGACATTTCCCGAGAACAATGTTCTGTTCCATTCAATAGGCCATCTGCAATCGCTTCATATTATGACCTAAATCCAGTTGCTAGTGCTAGCTAGAGTAAACTTTTTTAAATTAGTGGAATTTACATGACTATTACTGAGCTGCCTTGATTCAATGAGTTAACTTTAACTGAGACAAGTAATAGTATTTAGCCCTGTATCACCAGCCATATTCTGGATCAAGGAAGGATTTCATTTCCAACAGGCAACAGACTATAAAGCTTTACATACTGTATATACTCATGTACAAGTCTAGAAACTTTAGTCAAAAAACTGATTCCAGAAACCTGGATTGACTTATCCATGGGTCAATGTAAGCCGTGTACTTTAATTCTTATTTTAAATAAAGGAACTATCGCCTGGTGAAAGGCAAGAGCATAATCTGTCCTGGAAGCACTAACTCCCTTCTATTCTCTCATCCATCCAGACTTTAGCATGAGCACAGTTATGTTTGCTGGAATTTTGTAAATTCTTTAGCACTGTTTTCCTTTGCTTCATCCTTTAGATCTTTTGTTACATGCCCCTAAATTTTACCCTCAATTTATCCATGGGTCATATAAAAATCTATAATTTGGGCCCCAAAACCTGCCCACAACTTATACATGAGGTCAACTTACATCATACAAGATTTTGATATGACTATTTACTTGAATCCTGAAAAGCAGCAGCTTCATAATGGTGTTGCCAAATAATGTGCAACATAGGTCCAAAACACATTGCAGAAACAATCCAGTTTGAGACCACTTTAACTGCCTTGGCTCAGTGCTAGGGAATCCTGGGAATTGTAGTTTATTGTGGCACCAGAGCTCTCTGACAGAGAAGGCTAAAAGTCTGACAAAAGTACAATTCCCAGAATTCCCTAGCACTGAGCCAGGGCAGTTAAAGCGGCCTCAAACTGGATTATTTCTGCAGTGTCTTTTGGACCCCAGCATGGACCTCATGATTATTCTGACTGTTGTGAAGCCAAATCCTTGAATAAGTGTGCCTAGGACTTGTTTATATTGATATTCTAATAGATTTTGAGTTTTAAACTATGCAGCGATGTATAATTAGTGGTGTCAGACAAGGAAAGTCAAGAAACAACACAACTCATTTCTATTCCCAGTACTGTTGGCATTATTCTTCATGGAAAAACAAGGAATGTGCTTGCGCTTCTCCTGCCAACTCATAGGGTTGCCATAATTGTCCACTATTACCAGTGAGAAAATGTGGAACAAATTCGAGACCAAACTGTAGGACAACTGCAGGATAAAACTCAGCCCAAAATGTAGGACATTTAAGAAAAATGGAGGACCTTAAATGTACACATTATCTCTTGTCCCACTTTTTCTTTCATTAATTCTTCACTGATTCATCGATTCATTCCATTTTCAGTCACCCAATAGCTGTATGACCCTGGGTGACATACCAGATAAAAGGGTGTTTTTTAAAATAAAACAAATATAAATCAAAACTTGACATTTCAAAATAAAGACCTAAAGGCTAAAACAATACATTAGTAAGCATGGCCAACTAATACACAGCCAAAGCAATAAATTTCAGATAGCTAAACACCACAACATGAAAGACAAATTTAAAATTAAATACTTTAAAAGATAAATATTCAGAGTGTGTGCCTGTTAACTGATAACCATAAAATGAAATCACTAATATGCTCTTTAATTCTCAATAGACAGATGCTCCCATATCTAGGATATGCAATTGGTGCTCACCTTATTCATTGTTTCTGCATTGTGCTTGGCCAAAGCCATTTCCAGAGAATCTGTCACACTGGTGAATTTAAATTTGTCTGGTGGCTGACGATAGAGCTTTTCACTTAGGATCTGTCCAGCCTTCTTGGCTTTCTCAGTGTCCAGTGAGCCAATGGGTACCCAGCCAATGCCTCTCATCCATTCCATATCTGATTTGTAGCAGTTCTGTAAAGAAACACATTTCAATGTTATTTAGTTAGCATTTATAGTCCTAACATCCCCAAACATATGAAACTGATCTATTCATCCTAAGAACTGTAATAAGTTTCTCCTTCACTGTTGTGAACTGGCTTTGCTTGATTTTGAAGAAAACATCTTAAGTCATTATGGTCCACAATCCATGTGCTCAAGAGCAAGGGGTTTAATTATTTTATTCTGATGAAATCAGATTGTGGACTAGTAGCATACTCATTTTTTTAAAACTGTATGTCATCACAGCAGCTGACACAGCATTTTCTTTCAAACTATATATATAGAGAGAGTCCATTCTCTGTTTTACTACTCAAACTCCTCAGAATCACAAGTTTTGTTGGCATCAGGATCCTTCCAGTCGTATAAGTTCTAATAACATCTCCTAAAACACAATAGGAGATTAACACCATTAGGGGTGACCCCAGCTTTAGATCTATGCCCAAGCACATTTCAAAACCAATATGTTATCATATTATTCTTTTATTAAGAAACTATAGGTCTTTGATTTTCCCACCCAGTGAAGTTGAAGCAGACAATTACTTACATCACTTTGTAATTCATATACTTTCTTTGCATGGATGACATCATTTTGGTCTGGGAGACAGGTCCACTGGTGCAAATAATGGCGGTAATCAACATCGCTGACCAGTTTCTGACAGTTCTTGGCCAATAAGACACCCAGCATGTCCACAGGAGTGCTATACTTTGTCTTTGATTTCTCAAAGTCTTTCTTATACTCTCTCTCACTCTGCATCTTGGCTACATTCATAGAATGCACAAGCTTAGGATCATCCTGTATGCTGCGAGCTCCAACATGGTGGCCAAGCTGCTTGCGATAGCCTTCTTTGTATTTATACTGTTGGAAAGAATAAAAAGGATTTTAGAATGTAAAATATTATTTAGACATCAATCAAGCAGCCATACATTTGGAGTGAATATTTGTGGTAAGGAAGAATTTTTCACAAAAGCACTTATATTATAAATATACAGTGCCATGGGGGCTCATACAACCTTCTGCAATCTGGAGAAAATAAATGGGAAAATAACACTTACTATGGAATTTTCCATAATCTTGTTTTCATGTTATCATAAGATTTTTTTTTCTCTATAATCGAACAGTAGTTCACTGTTAATGCATGTCAATAGTATAATTCTTTAATAGCTTCCTAGAGGGCTACCATTCTATTCAGTCAAGTTCCCCAGTTCATAGTTAGGAATAATGTAGAGACTAAGGCCCAAATTATACATGATATTGGCCTGGTACAGACTGGTGCAAAGCACTGGCCTTGGGCCGATTTTACGGCTCGGGACAGAAGAGCGTACGCACACTCTCAAGCTCTACCACGCTGTCTGGGTGCCATCATGACTCGCCCTTGTCCACACGGGGGGCGCCATGATGACGTATGCATGGTGCAGCATCCAAACGGCACAGCGCCACGTGTATGTAATCAGCGTGCATGAGGGCTGGAATGGCGCCCTGCACACGGTGCAAAAAAAATCCCGCCGGGAACAGGTTCTTTTTATGCCTTGAGGAGGCTGTGCCATTTGGTTGTCCCTTTTCCCCAATCTGTACCGGGCCATTAATGTTTTTAAAAAACCATATCTGCCACTTTGATTCTGAAGGAAAACCATCCCCTATCTAATGCTACACTTTCTGTTCAGATTAGGTCTCTGTGCTTGTTTTCCACTACCTCTACAACTCCGCATCCTCGACAGCTACTCATTCTTAAACCTGCCCTCCTTTGGGTGAGATGACCCATGGTTTTTTCATTAAAAATATGTATATGCTTTATATTGTAATGTGCGCTGAGCTGTTCCATGTAGCACCATGGCAGTAGATCTGGGGTGCATGGTTTGGGTGCCAAAAATGGCCCCCAATTATATCAGTTGTTTTTAAAAAAGTTGGAAGGCCTTTCAGCACAAGTGGGGGGACTTTAGGGGACACAAAAGTGGGTCCAAGGACCACAGATGACCCACAGGCTGCAACTGGCCCACTCCTGCACTAGAAGGATGGATATCTTTTTTTACAAACTAAATAAATCAGGAAAGCTGTTAATGCCTTCACATTCAATAACTGTGAAGTCCCTGTCAAATGTTGCTGCTATTATGATCTGGCCTTTTGTTGGGTGGATTTCAGCAATTAGAAACTGATGAGCTTTTGCCAAAAGCCAGTTCATGCTGATTTCAGTACCTGTGTTTCAGTAACTATGATGACTGAAGTGATCCAGCTCTTGGAAGGATGATGAGAGTCAATAAAGACCAAACTAAAGCCCCCTGTAACTCAGGGCCTGAACAGACGGGCCAAAATAAAACTGCTTCAGGTCACTTTGGAGGTATGCTGTTTAAATGACACATGTATCTTAAGAGGCCAGAAGCTGCGCTAAAGCTGCACTCCAGTCCTTATGACTGGAGTGTGGTTTTGGCGTGGCTTCCGGCCTTTTAGGACACATGTATCATTTAAATAGCATACTTCCAAAGTGACCCGAAGCAGCTTTATTTTGGCCTGTCTGTTTAGGCCCATAGGCTCCAAAAATTGCTTTGATTGCCCAATATCATGGATTCAAATAAGTAATTTATTTCCCACTTTGCGTTTACATTTGCAGTTGATACATATTGGGAATTATCTGAAATAATCTATCATGCTTTAAAATTATTAAGATTATCAAGAATTTGGGACATCTATGAAAATTTAGTTTAGTGAATGCAAAATTTATGATGATAGAAAATACCAAAACCACTGATAAACAAAGCTAGACAGTTCACCTAAATTTACTAAATCAATCTCAGGCCCCATTCCCCCTACCACATTTCCCCTGGGTAGATCTGGGCAGATCTGGTAATCCCCACACTGAATCTGTCTGGAATGATGTTCACACTACCTTTGCCCCAATTGAACCTCCCCAGCGCAGTTTACCCCACTGATGTTCACACTTCACAAAGTAGCGATTTAAGATGGAGCCTCCTGGTTGTCAATAATACGATGCCAGTGGTGGCGTGTCATGCTGCCATTCGTCAACAGCATGAGTGCTTCCCTCCTTTTTTAAAAGTCTAGTTCAAAGGTGAAGTCGAAGGCTTTTGTGACCGGCATCCATAGTTTTTTGTGGGTTTTTCGTGCCATGTGGCCATGTTCTAGAAGAGTTTCTTCCTGACATTTCGCCAGCATCTGTGGCTAGCATCTTCAAAGAATGCTTGCCTCTTTGTGTTATATACCACCTTTCTACATGAAGAAGAAACTCTTCTAGAACATATCCACATGGCCCGAAAAACCCACAAAAAACTCTAATTGCAAGGTTTGCATATTCTGTCAAATTTGCCTCTGTTTTGTTCTGCCCCCATAGCAAGCAATATAAACCGTGGATTTCTCACCCCCATTTTCCCTCCTGTGCCTTGGATTTCTCAGCCCCATTTTCCCTCCTGTGCCCTGGATTTCTCAGCCCCATTTTCCCTCCTGTGCCTTGGACTTCTCAGCCCCATTTCCCCTCCTATGCCTTGGATTTTTGAGTCCCGTTCTGCCCCCATAGCAAGCAATATAAGACTTGGATTTCTAAGCCCCATTTTCCTTCCTGTGCCTTGGATTTCTGAGCCCCGTTCTGCCCCATAGCAAGCTTATGTAACACAAGCATACACATATTCTAAATGCACATGCATTTGCATAATCTGTCAAAAAAAATGTCGGTGTGAGAGGGGAGGCATGTTCCACCCACTGCCCACCCTCTAACCTTGATCCCTCCCCTGAATTTGACCCGATTATGATCAAGGACAAGTTCATACTGGCCAGACCCCAGGTTTTATGAAAAGAAACATCAGAAATTCCGGTTTTGAATAGCCCGCACTGAGGTGGAAACTGGGGTATATGGTAGTCTGAATGGCCCCCCAAATACCCTCAGATTAGCTATGATAAATTAGAGCTTTATATAGCACAATTTTTTGGTCATCATTCAATAATCCCAGCCCCCCCCCCCAAAAAAAATCATTTGTGCTGTATCACTTTTAAGAGAACCATAAAAAAATAAGGAGCTTTTTAGGGAAACAGTAGCAAGAAATTTAGAAGACAGTATTCATATTTCAGGACAGCCTCTGAAGTCCAACAACTTACCTCACTTGCAATGTCTCTAGAAGCTTTAGCAGCTTTGATTGGAATAGCATCTACTCGAAGATCATACCCTTTCTTCTTGGACTCTTCCAATGCAAGTTTATATAATTTCTTTAAGAAAGACAAATAGTACTTTAGTGTTCAAGAGGACACCTTTTACCTCTAACACATTTATTTTCTAATACAGATGTGAAAGAAATCCACTTACATCACTATAGTTGATTTTGTTCTGCTGTGACAGTAGAATTTCAGGAGTATCTGGCATGATATGGATGCTGGTTTTGTCCTTATTCCAAGCGTCAATATACATACGCTAAGAAGATCAGGAAATATATTATTTAATGAAAAGAATTCTAGAAGATAATATACTGAGATGGCTGAACAAGGATCAAATCTATAAAATATTCTAAATATATTCTTGGGGTGGTGATGAAGGAAAGTAATCATATTTAAGTGAACCTCTGCATCCAAATAGCTGGAATGAGGAATCTTCTGTTCATGTTTCCATCCACTCTATTCTATCCACCTTCCAAATTTAGAATGCCCCCTCTCAACTTTCTCCAATAGTTTGTTAACACTCTGTATCCACAGGGCATGTTCAGTCTTCATGGACCTGTTTCTCCTATTAGGCTATTTGTGGGACTGGTTCTACTTATGTTCAGACCCAGCTACATGTAATTATTTGAATTATCCATTACTTACTGTGAAGAGCTCTCTGTTTGGTTCCTGGGGACAACTGAGAAGAACTTCTCATTAGGAATAGTAAATTATCTTTCCAGATAATGTGAGGTCTCTTTCTACCCTTTATATAACTCCCTTCCTCCTCCCTGATAGTTACTCCAGGCCATTCCATTTCTACCCAGTTGTACCTTTTTCCCTTTCAAGCATTCCACATTCTCTCTTTCAAAGCTATCTGGAAGCACCCTAAGATACAGTATTCTTCCTCTCTCCCCTCAATTTCTCTCTTCCTTTAATGTGTAAGAAATTAAACTCACATGGTTCATAATTTCAGAGTTATGCTTTGCCAAAGCCATTGGCAGGGAATCAATAGGACTGGTGAATTTGAGAGTATCAGGGTGCTGTCTGTATAAATGGTCACTCAGGATCTGGGAAGCTTTCTTATTCTTCTCAGCTTCCAGGGAACCACTTGGAGACCATCCGATGCCCTTTAGCCATTCAAGATCTGATTTATAAACATTCTGTTTGTAAAAATAAATAAATAAAAATAGAGATAGGTAGGTAGGTAAGTAGGTAGGTAGGTAGGTAGATAGGTAGATAGCACAATAAATTCATCATTCATTTCCATTAATATTGAGTTTTTTTGCATTCACAAGTTATAAACCACAGCAACTAAGTATACTATTATTGTGTTGTCCATTAGCATTAGCATGAATTACATGAACAAGAACTGGCTCCAGCATTTTACTAGCTTTAGCAGATTGTTATGTAATACTGCACATAAAACCTACAAGGTGACATTGATTACTTGCAGGTGGAATTTTTTGGCATTGTGGAATCTTAGGTTGCATCTAGACTGATGGGAAAATCCATCTTACCTTCAGGTTACCCTGAGTTCAGGACACCGTTCACCCCTCTGAGCTCACCCCATCTGATAAATAGCACTATGTATGGCCATGGCTACTCCAAAGTTTTTCCTCAGCACCCTGCCAATGCATGTGAATGTACATATTTCTGAACTCCTCCCCCTGGTTTCAGAATGACATTGCTATGGAATGCAGTCCACACACACACACAGACACATCTGGTTTTTCGGTTCAAAACCAGGATAAATCCCCATTTTTTTTCTTCCCAGATTAAAGTCCTGAAGCAATGAAATCCCATATTCAGCCACAACTGTCCCTTACAACATTTGGACAGTTCATTGTCAAAACTAGGTGAGACCATTTTATTTGGCCCATGTAGAGGCAGCCTTAGTATGCTTTATAGAAATCCATTTTTCAGTTTAGAAAGATTATCCAGATATTTTATTTATGTGTTTATTTACTGGAATGGATCTAAGGAAACACAACCAGAGTTCCCAGCCCCATGCTCCACTAAAAATCCACTCCTGAGACTGGCAACTTCCAAGAACAGAGAGGGACGGGGTCCATGGAGTTGCTGAAAGAGGTAAAAATTGCTGGCATAGTGTGAGCAGTCAGCAGTGCTCATCACCTTTAGACCTAACCCATTGTATTTTCCTTTAAAATAAAAATGATTGCTTTACAATCAATTGATAAATTAACATTAAGGCAGAAATGAAAAACAACTTAAAATTATTCCAAAATAAAAGCCAACATTCATGGACAAAAAAGCCCAACTCAAACCATAATAGCCAAGAAAAAGCACAAAAGCACTCATTCTGCAGACCCCAACTCACATTCTCGATACAAAAGAACAAAAGCATGGCCTCCTCATCTAGCTTTAAACAAGGTTATGTGTATGGGGTGGGGGGAGGTTTTAACACAGGAACAGGTGTTGTGTGATAATGGAACTAAATCATTTAAGATTTTATAGGTGTAGGTCAGACAAATGTGGCACAGTCATGGTACCCTCCAAACAATAATAATCAGACCATACCAGCAATTTTTTCTGAGCCACCTTCGTGACACATTGATTCTGTCATAAACTGGAAAGTTTCTATCACTACTATCCTATTCCGGTTTATTAGAACTTCTGAATCATCAACAAGTTATTTATTAAGTAAACCTCATATAAATCTGCTTAATAAACTTCAGCTGTTGCATTTAGAAGCTGTCTGTCTCTGAATAAAAAAATAATAATTTATTTGTGCTATTTTGGGGTGATTTTTTTATACAAAGGATACTTACATTACTTTGAATATCATATGTTTTCCTGGCATGAACAACATCATTCTGATCTGGAAGACAAGTCCACTGGTGCAGATAATGGCGGTAATCAACATCACTGACCAACTTCTGACAATTCTTGGCCAATAAGACACCCAGCATATCCACAGGACTGGTGTACTTGGTCTTCCATTTCTCAAAGTCTTTCTTGTATTCCCTCTCACTCTGCAGCTTGGCAACATTCATAGAATGTACAAGTTTAGGGTCATCTTGTATGCTGCGCGCTCCCACATGATGGCCAAGCTGCTTGCGATATCCATCTTTGTATTTGTACTATAGAAAATAAAAGATAATTTCTCCTAAGTTTATATATAACATTTTTATGGGAAAAAGTTCACCAGAATTTACTTCTATCAGTAATGAGCATCCACAGAATTACTGTAATTCATTTCTGTGATAAAACCAAAAATTGGCTTAAATCATCAGAAGATATTTTCAAAGACTTATTTTTCTTTTTTTTCTTTTTTGTATTTTTATTTAGAAATATACACACATTTAAGACAAAACACATTCTCATAACATCTCACAAATATCACAATTACAAATTAACAAATAAAGCAAATATATATACATAAGATAATAGATATCGATATCCTTCTAGTTCAACTTCCTTAACAATCAGACATTCCCACAATTTGTAGTTTAGTTGTTTACTCCTAATACCTAATATAAATCATTTGTGATTCCATGGTACTATTTCTATTAAAAAGCAATTCTAGTATCTATAACATATTTTAAACAAGTGTGATAGCAAATATCTATAATATAATATAATTTTAACAGTAACTTAAGTTTGAGTTCAAATTTTTCCAAGACAACTCCATTCTGCTTCTAAATTTTCCTTTGACTTCCCTCTCAAGGATGCAGATAATATATCCATATTTCTAGCTTCATATAATTTAATCAGCCAGTCTTCAACTGAGGGGATGATCGTGGTTCTCCAAGTTTGGGCAAATAAGATTCTTGCACATGTGACCATATACAAAGCAATTCTCCTGTACTTTGATATTTTTATACTATGGGTCAAGTTTAATAAAAACAGCTTTGGGTCGAGGGAGGTGTCTATATCAAAATTACTTTGCATAATTCCATGAATTTTTTGCCAATATTCTTTAGCTCTCGCACATGTCCACCACACGTGAAAAAAAATTCCCTCGGGCTTTCCACACTTCCAGCATTTGATGTTACCTGTTTTATATATATAGTGAATTTTTTTTTGGGGGGGGGGTTAAGTATCACCTGTGCAACATCTTGATATGATTTTCTTTATAATTTTGACACAAAGTAAATTTATTTGTTTCTTTCCACGACTTTTCCCATTCTTCTATTGATATACTTTGGTTTAGGTCTTGTGCCCATCTTATCATGCTATGTGTCACAACTTCATTTTCTAGATCCCTTTCTTTAAGTAGTTTATAATATTTAGATATATGCTTACCTTTTTTGTCCACCAGAATTTTATCTATTTTGTTGTTATCCATTGTCAGCCCTGGGCTCTTATTATCTATCTATCAAAGACTTATTTTTCATGATATCAAAGGGATTGCATATATTACCATAATCATTTAAAAGCCTCGCCAGACAAGGAAAAAAGTCTCTAAAAGCCCCAGGTTTTGCTCGTGTACAAACCAACTTTATTTTGGAGATCTATATGACTTTTTCCTGTCCCAAGGTATTCCCAGAAAATTCCTGGTGTTACCAAGGGCTTTTCATTCTCACTCCCCCGGTTCAGTTTAAATTGGACCACTATTTCCTGAAATGAAGTGCATTTCTCCATGTCTACTTGTCCACCTTCAGGAAACACTGTGATAACTTACAGGACCCAGATTCAACAGCAATCAAGCAATTGGGAAATGAATGCTAGCAATATAGGAAAACGATCCTAATGTTGAACTGCTAAAGCAGTTTAACACTTTGACTATAACTCCTGAATAATAATTTAAAAGGGCTCAGTGGAATTTGGTGTTAATTTCTGCAACTTTGCTAGAGTCTAGTTGCGACACATGATCAGTGGGATGGGAAGAAAGAAAAACATGGGGGGGGGGGGGGTGAATGAGGGGAACCTAGAGTATTCCAAGAAAGAATTTGGATGCAAAAAAAAAGAATATGCAGATAAAATCAAAACAAAACAACTGGAAAGTCATGATGTTTCCAGGTTATTTTTTTTACTTTTGTTTTTGTTTTTCTTTGTTTGCCTTTCTGAATAAGGCCTAAGAGTCTGAAGGATCAAGGATAGAAAGATATAATTTTCAGTCATCAGTTGTTTAGAAAGAATTCAGGTTTTCTCCAGTGTTGGTTTACATATCTGAACTAAAAAAGTTTATTCGAAACATGAATGTCACATTGATTAATGTGAATAACAATCAGAAAAAGAGTTCTCATATATTTAAAAAAGATTTATAATCACTAAGTTCTGATTTTAACTAACAATTTTGATAATAATTTATGAATGTTCAGTATCAAATTTTATACTCATAGATTATTTTTGTATGGATACATGTTCAAACCATCACAATTTATTTCAGCAACTATATTGTGTTATATCACATAATAAGCACAGAATGCACTGTTGGGAAACATCATTAAAACAAATCAATTACTTTTTGCTTAAAATTGTTGTTGTTGTCATGTGCCTTCCAGTCATTTCTGACTAATAGTGCTTCTAAGGTGAACATATCACAGGGGTTTCTTAGTAACATTTGTTCAGAGGTGATTTCCCATTGCCTTCCTCTGAGGATGAGAAAGTGTAATTTGCCCATGGTCACCCAGTGGGTTTCTGTGGTGGAGCCTCAATTCCAATACCCAAACCCTACACCACCAATAGTAATTAGTAAATATGATAGGATTACAAAGAGAGAGAGAGAGTGTGTGTGTGTGAGTGTGTGTGTGTGAGAGAGAGAGGGAAAGAGAGACACAGACAGACAGACAGACAGACAGACAGACAGAGAATTTTCTTAAGGATGTTAAATGAAAGGCACATTACTTACTTCACTGGCAATATCTCTAGATGCTTTTGCTGCCTTGAGTGATATGGCATCAGGTGGAAGGTCATAGCCTTTCTTTTTCAGTTCTTCATATCCTAACTTGTACAGTTTCTAAAGGTGAGAATCAATGGAAAATTAGTAATGCTGCAAGTCTCACAAAAGCAGGCAGCTCACCAACAGAAATGTGCCTGTGCAAACCAGTGTCAGACTTACATCACTCGTGTTAATTAAGTTGGCTCTGGACAAAATTATTTCAGGTGTGTCAGGCATGATGTGAATTTGAGTCTTATCCTTATCCCAAGCTTCTCTATAAAGTCTCTGAAAAGAAGTGAAAGAGAGTGAATAGTAATTTGAGTCATTGAGAAAAATCACATGCAGTTTCAACATGCATATTCAGAGGTAGCGGTGTTGGCCTTGCAGCAAAATCAGTTTTCACAAAACAGTTGAAGACTTTTGATAACGTGGACCCGCACAAGCATACATCTTGACAGGTGGTGCAAAACCTGGCATAAGATAATGGGTGACACCTTCATCTAGGAGCTACCCAGAAGGCCATGGCCAATACTTTGTGCTGAGTTTCAGATCTCTTTTCTCACACATACATTGTATACTAAGTTGGTGAAAGCCCTTGCCCTTGTGGAATTGCCTCCAACCCTCAGAACTGCATGTTTAGAACTGACATTTTATTGTTCAACAACAGAATTTCTTAGTTGTTTATAGCTTCTCTAAGAAAAAAACTACAATGAATTCAGATAGACATTGTGTGAAAAGCTGCTGTGTACATATGTACATACATCATCACCACCATTTTGATGCTTGCACACTACTCATTACAGATACTTTCCCCTTTCCTTTCTAGATTCACTTTTTGCACTCTACAAATGATACGTAGGTCATATTCTTAGCCAACATATGCTATTGGTTTAATACTGAACAAATATTCAGGAGTTTATCATACAAGGCTAGAAAATGGAATTTTAATAGAATGAAAACATCTTTGGCTGGTATTTATCACATGACATCTGCTGCTGCCTTGCTTTCCATTCATTACTGTAGTACACCTTTTCATTAATAGGCAAAATTCCACCAATATGCTTCAATCTTGCTGCTGTTCCATACAATACCGTATATACTCGACTATAAGTTGAGAAATTTATGCCCCAAAATTGACCCTAAAATTTGGGGTAGACTTATATAAGGGTCAATACACCAGTAGTGCTTAGAAGGATCCTATAAAGCAAGCAAGCCTGATGCCCCAATCTCCATTAAACTCCAATTCCTTCCCCCTCCAGTCTGTTTTGCAAGCCTTTGCTTCCTATCGGAAAATCTCCCCATTTAAATCTACTTTCTTCTCTCTGTGCTCTGTTTTGCAAGACCTTGCTTCCTATGGAAAAACCTCTCCATTTAAATCCACTTGCTTCTCTCTCTGGTTCGTTTTGCAAGCCTTTGCTTCCTATGGAAAAACCTCTCCATTTAAAACCACTTGCTTCTGTCTCCAGTCCATTTTGCAAGACCTTGCTTCCTGTGGAAACAACTCTAAATTCAAATCCACTTGTTTCCTTTCTCAATCCAATGTTATAACCTCTCCTCCAGCACCTGGGAATCGGTTGGGAGAGGCCCAGAGAATGAGAAGGAGGGATGGAAGTGGTATTTCCCTCTTTCTATCCTTACTTATAGACCCCTAAGTTTTACCCTAGACTTATCCATGGGTCATATTAAAGTCCAGGATTTTGACCCTGAAACCTTCCCTCGACTTATACATGAGGTCGACTTGTACAGGAGTATATACGGTAATTCCCTTCCGCAGCCATTCTGTTTCTCAGGCAGTTACATGGCGTGTGTGGGAATGATTCTGCTTCTCTTCCCATCTCCCTCTCACAGTGTTCATAATGGTCAACACCTTCTGGAAACCATCTGCTGCGTGCACATTTGCACAGCATCCAGCATAAGGAGGTGGTTGGCAGCCACAAGCTCACGGAGCTGCTGTGTGCCCAGGAGTGGGTGGAGCAGCAATCACAGCAGCCAATACCCTCCCAAATCTGGCTACTTTGTGCACATTCACAGAGCAGCTGACTTCAGGAGGCGGTTGGCAGACGTGATTGCTCATTCCCACCCTTCCTCCCAGAAAGTGGCATTTGGCAGTGCCAAAAACAGATCACACAACCTTAGATTGCCAAAGTGCTATCATGGGGAAAAGTGTGATAAGAAATGCCTAATTGGCATGCTTCCATTCTTAAACAAGTGCTATTGTGGCACAACAGCAGAATAGTGCGATAAAGTCCCAGTACAACTCATCTTACATATTTAGCATATATCCAGAAATAGAGTTGCCCTTTTTACAACAAATTTGTCAGCAGATCTTACACCAAATCAAGTAAATTCAGTGGATTTCAGCCACAGGTAAACAAACAAAGTACTTATCTGAAGTACTTAATGCATTAATTATAAATACGTGGACCTAAGCACACAAGGCTAAACTCAATATGAAACCCAACTGAACATGATGCATTTCAGAGTTAACATGCATTGGATTGTTCTCTAAAGCAGTTTAACTACATTAGGGCTGAAAGATGGGGTATAAATACCATAAATAAATAAATAATATCTCAAGGGACACCACCCCCATTCCCTTGAGACACTGATCTTGACACTAACTTTCTCTCCTTGTGGGAAGTGCCTGCTTGTTTGGGGATTAATAATAATAATAATTTAAATGATATTTTTATGTATATATCCTGCCTCTTCCAAGGATCGAAGCAGGATTATATCATTAAAATATACAATACAATCCAAACAATCAATAAAATGCTAATACTGAATTATACATCCCTATTAGTACTTTAAAATATCCAATCATCAAATCATTATATCACTTACATCACTTCGGTGCTTGGAGTTCTCTTTTGCCAAAATCACCTCCAGTGAATCAGGAATACTTGTAAATTTAATGGTGTCTGGATGCTGGCGATATTTCTTTTCATTCAGAATCTCAGAAGCTTTCTTGTTCTTTTCTGACTCTAGAGAACCAAACGTGTTCCATCCAATGCCTTTCAGCCAGTCAAGGTCTGCTTTATATGCATTCTAGCAAGAATGAAAATGTTTTTATAATAATTTTATTTAAAAGGCCTCTGAAATGTATGCTATGTTTGGATAGTTACATACATATTCCTTCATTAAAGTCCACTGGTTTAGATAACTCTGATGCAGTGGTTCCAAACCTTTTCTATGTTCCACAACCCTAGGAAATGTTTGATTAATGTTTGCACTCCCTACAATAGTAATATCACATTTGAAGTTGAAGGAGTCTATTTCTAAGTTTTGAACCACAAATTGAACCACATACAATACTGAAGGTGAACACAGTGAACTTAAAAAAACCCAACTTTAAACTCATTGCATAAAATGAGATATAAATTGAGCAATTAGATTCTAATTTATTCAGGGGGAAAATGAGCAATGACTCATAAAGCCACTCTTTGTCACATCCCCTGATATTCCATCCCACACTCTTCCCCGAATGAGCACCCCAGACTGAGGAACCCTTCTTTAATTATTTGGTTGCTTATCATTGCAAGCATACATGGATTTACAAAGTTTTGGAATAAACGGTCTGAGGCTTACACTTGAGAGTAATAGTGTGATGGGATGTGTAGAATAGAAAATGTATTTTTAAAATATTTTTAAGGCACGTTTTTAAGGCCTAAAAGTACGTGCTCACGTACTAGGGTTAGAAAGGGGCGTCCCTTTCGGACGCCCCCAACCCTAGTACGTGCTCAGCACGTACAAAATGGTGGCGCCCGTTCTACACGGGGGCCGCCATGATGACATCGTGCCACGCGAGGGCGCCTAGAGCGCCCTTTCCATGGCGCGAGAAGGAGCGCTGAAACAGAGCTCCTTCTGAGGTTTGCATCCCTGGCGCAGTCTTTAGATGGCTGCACCAGGGACGCAAGAGAGAAAGGGGCTGAGCGGCCCCTTTCTCCTCCTCCCTGCTGCCATCAGGTGTCCTTGGGGCATGAAGCCCCAAGGACACCCCTTTCCAGGCCATGGGGAAGCGGCCTTTTGCCGCTTCCCCGCAGCCTGGAAAGCGGCGGATTGGGGCTTCGGAGGCTGCCGTTGTGGCAGCTGAGGCCCCAATACAGTGGGGAAAGGGCCATTTACAGGCCGCCCCAAACGGGCGGTCTGTAACGCGCCAAAATTTATAAACCTTAAAAGAGAAGGTTAGATTATAGTATTAGTGAAGAGAAAAAGTTAATAATTCACGTTAATTATGGACAAGAACAAAGAGACAAAAATAGGGTTATATTTCAGTGTGTGTTTCTGCCAGCAGAATAAGTGCAATACAGATGGACTGTCTCACTCTTGAACAGTCAGAGACTGTTACAGGATCTCAAAGGCTGAGATTCTGTAAGATCTCTGGCAGAGCAGAATCTCCTTTAGTGTTCTTCCAACAGGTTTGCACTTCAGTTTTCAAGTGCAAGCTCCATTGACAGATACATTGGATTATTCTTTCTTTTTTCCAGCTACAAAACTGCAGCAGATTATGCCCTGAGATCACCCACACACCTCAGCTAGCTGTGTAGGATGTACTCTGGCACTGTCAGCTAACATAGTCCATGGGGAGGGGAGGTTTCATTGCACAGGGTGGTGCTGGATACCTCCTTTTGCAATGACCTTAAAATACATATGATTGTGTGATAGGAAGTTGCACAGTTATATGTCACAGAAACAGGAAAAAAGAATAAAGAATAATAAGATGTCAAAACCAAGTTCATGAGAAGATCTCACTGAGAAGAACGAAGAAGAAATAATGTGAAGCACTATTAGGATACCTGATGCCCCAGAAGAGATTTATCATTCATTTTCATAACCAATATAGTTTTTCAAATAAAAAAAACACAGAAATAAGGTTAATAAGTATCACTTACATCACTTTGTATTTCATATACTTTCTTTGCATGGATAACATCATTTTGGTCTGGGAGACAGGTCCATTGGTGCAAATAATTACGGTAATCAATATCGCTGACCAGTTTCTGACAGTTCTTGGCCAACAAGACACCCAGCATGTCCACAGGACTGGTGTACTTGGTCTTCCATTTCTCAAAGTCTTTCTTATATTCTCTCTCACTCTGTATCTTGGCTACCTTCATAGAATGCACAAGTTTGGGATCATCTTGTAAGTTACGGAATCCAATGTGATGTCCCTGTTGCTTTCTGTAGCCTTCCTTGTACTTGTACTAAAACAAGAAAGAATATTTAGTGCAAAGTGGGGAACAACAAGATCAATGAGAGATCCATTTGTACAGAGATGTCATGCTTGATGGATGGCAGAAGTGTCAGGAAATAATATAGTTTCTTGGTTTAAAAGCAAAGTGGCAGCAGTTACATTTCTATGCACACTTGTTTGGGAGCAAGACCCCACTAAACTGAATAGGTCAGGAGCTACACACACATGTGACTGATCTAGAAGAAGGCCAATATCAGCACAGTGTATAAGGTTGTTCAGGGTTAAAAAATTAATAGTTTCATACTGAGAATGGTGTAATACATTTCTGACCATGTTAATGATTATGGGGAACATCACTACATTGCCAAGTTGTCATGGCTTGGTGCTGGAGGGGTCAGAACTAGTTCCTGCTCTCCTTGTTTTGATTCAGAGCATGAGGTGGTATACTAAGAACTTTTCTCCTTAGAACACAAAGGAAAACCAGATTGTAGGACACATAGTGGTCTAAAAGAGAACTTTGCCTGGTCCATCTGTGCTGGTATTGACATAATGACAGTAAACTGCTCAGTGTTTCAGAACTAAATATGTTTGAGTTTAGTCTTGAAGAGTGTAAAATAGAATTTCTATCCCAAATAGGGATGTGATATAGCAATTCAGTTGTGTGGGTAAAGGCACTCTGCATGCACAGAAGCCCTCTGTCATCCTGTTAGCTTACAAGTGTGTATGTAGAGTGGACATGTTCTAGCTAAGGGGTGAAGCAGACAGCCCCAAAAGAGTGGCTTCTGGCCATCCCTTTGAGTACCAGATTGGGTCCATGGCAACTATACACCGTGGCCCCGATCTGGCATTTTTCCAGCCCAAAAAGAAGTGGCAAAATGCAGCTCCTTTTTAGGATGGAAAAAGGCCCCCACTTTCGCCACATCAGCAGCTCTTCACAACACTTCCCGCTTTCTGGTTGGGTAAGTGGCATGATGCTGGCTTGGCGGTGAAGTCAGAACATGCGACATGCAAACATCATGCCCCCATGCCACCCTGAAGTCAGCTCTTTTTGCCAGTCTGTACTGGCAATAACTTATATTTACTGAGTCCTGGAGAGCTCGGTTAACTGCATGCTATAGTTGCAATTTTACTTACATCACTGGCAATGTCTCTTGATGCTTTCGCTGCTTTCACTGAAATTGCTTCAGCACTGAGGTCATAACCTTTCTTTAACATCTCTTCATATCCAAGTTTATACAGTTTCTGATATGAAACCCCAAAAGAAAACAGAGTGAATACAAAGCACATATTGTTCAACTGGAGTTAGATTTTTGGAGTTTCCCCTTCACCCACAACAGATTAAAAATTTTGCCATGTTCAGTAGATATCCCCACAAGGCAAAAAATAAAAAGCTTTTAGCTGAAATAGTATGCAAAGTTCTTAAAATACAGCCATTCTGCATATTTTAGATCCACCTGGTTATCACCTAAGAAACAATCACAACATTTGCTTCAAATTGTACATTAAGTGAAAACTGTTATCATTCTAGGATTGTGCAGAAATTTTATCAATATTCTCAGTAATACATCTTGTAGCAAATTCTAATATATTTCTTTACCTGGCTGTAATTAAACTTGTTTGCTTTGGCCTGCATAATATCTGGTGTATCTGGCATCACATGAATCTTTGTCTTGTCCTTCTCCCATGCCTCTATGTATGAATGCTAATGGGACAAAATAACACAAGATAAATAAATGTGCTTGGGCATTTATACTATATCACTGTTCCCATATAGATAATTGTATTGATTTAAGTATGCTTCATTTTTTAGTTAAAAGTGTATGCAGTGTCAGGCAGAGGGAGCACTTGTATATGCCAAGCACTACTGGGGATGCAATATGTCTCTGATTTCTGTATGCAGACACACATTGCCTTCTTTTCAAGTCTCCTTCTCATTGTGTGGCAAGCCCAACATTAGGCTTGCATTAATTGCCACCAGTGTTCCCAAGTAGAGCACTTTTTGTATTTTCTACAGGGGAAACTGACATTTATTTAGTTGGATTGGAGAAGATAAAGGAGAACATCTGGAGACATTACGAATCAAGCACACCTTAAGAATCAAGCATGTTTTTTCATGGACAGCTTCACGTCTTTCTTTGCAGAGCCCCACCCTGTGATCTTTGGTCACACAGAGTGTGATGGAAACTGCCTTTTAAATATGCAGACAATGTCAAATGAGTAACATAAATGCAAAGTATGCCAGCCAGTTTTGAAATCAGCTTATTTGCCAGTTACACTCCATCACATGTATATAGTATTACATGTATGATTTCTGGGGGGAGGGGGAGGAATTGTTTAAATACTTCTACACAAAGGAAGCAAGGTTTGGGATATTCATAAGTGGGTTGGGATATTCATAAGTGGGTGATTATTTTCATACTTAATGACTGTGTCTGATCACCTTATTCATAACACCAGCATTGTACTTTGCAAGTTCCAAATCCATTGAATCGGTCATTTTCCTAAAGGGGAAACTACTTGGGTGCTGGCGGTACTTTGTATCACTTGCAATTTCAGTGGCTTTCTTTGACTTTTCAACCTCAAGGGATCCTGCAGGACTCCAACCAAGTCCTTTGTACCATTCATTGTAATCTTGCTTGTATTCATGCTGCAAGTGGAAAAGAATAAAATACAGTTACAGTTGAACAGATAGTTACAATAACACAGAGCATCTGCTTAAGTAGATCTAGACAGCAGTCATGCATTGATCACTGCAAACAAAGCATGGTGTCTTACATCACTTTGAATCCGATTCATGTTTCTGGCCAGTTCTACATTGATTGCATCAGGCAGGAGGATGTATTTATGGATGAGTCTTTTGTAGTTGGTGTTGGTGATATTTGCCTGTGCTTCTTTAGCAGCCATGACACTGAAAGTGTCAGCAGGCGTGTTGTACCTGGTCTTGCTGGTTTCATAGGCTTTCCTGTACTCCCGATCCGACTGCATTTTAGCAACGTGCATGAAATGGACAAGTTTTGGGTCATCCTGGAGGCTGCGGAAGCCAACAAGTTTACCCTTGTCCTTTTCATAACCTAATTTGTATTTGTACTGCAAAGAAAAGAGAAACATAGATGGACAATGTAATTTCAGGAAAATTAGAAACAGAATGGAACTTTATTAGTCCAACTAAAATAAAAGTGCATACCTGTTTGGATGTACAGTGCGCCCGCATCATACGTGGGCGCACTTTACGCGGACTTGAGCTTATGCGCTCAAGCCATGGGGCGCGCGTGGGGCGGAAGGGGCGGTGCATCCCATTCAATTGAATGGATGCGCGTGTCCGTTGAGCCCCGCACGCCGCCACGCCGCTGCACATGAGCCCCATTGTTTCCAATGGGGCTTGAGCATAGGTGGAATTTGCCTTACGCGGAGGGGTCCGGAACGGATCCCCCGTGTAAGGAGAGGGTGGACTGTAATACCAATTTTAGAAAAAGATTGAACAGATTGGGTCCAAACATGTCTAGTGGACTGCCTCTAAGCCAATGAAGTGATGAATCTGTTCTGGGTTTTACTTCCAACTTTAAAGTTGAGAATCTTTTTCCCTAGATAGGTTTCGCATCAACTCCTTTACTCTAAAACCTGGAGCAGATTCTCTGTTCCACTCTGATATGGGAGCCATTAGTTTCCACTGCTGATGTGGGTCTTTCCATAAACAGAAGAGCTTTTGATCCAACTGCAACTTCCATTTACCCAAAGGAAAAATACCATTTTTACCCCATCTCACATGCTTTCCCTCCATTTTAAGGGAGCACAAGAGGTCCACAAGGAGAAGGAAGGATTATCTGTTTTTCAGTTTGCATTAGCAAACTCTTTTAATGAACAGAACTCTGCCCACAGAAGATTTATACCCAAACCAGTGCATCAAACTGAAATTAATCATGTAACAAGCTTTAATAACCATTTATCAATGCATTCATCTGCTCACTTGCTCTTATTCCAAGCACCACTGGTTCAAGATTGCAGCCTAAAATACTTTTCCTGAGAAACTTACATCACTGGCGATGTCTCTGGAAGCTTTTGCAGCTTGAATAGGGATTGCATCAGCCCTGATGTCACATCCTTTCTTCTTTGCTTCTTCCAAGGAAAGTTTGTACATTTTCTATAAACAAGAAAAAAGGCAAATTTCAAAAACAAAATAAAATACTTAAATAAAATTGCAAATAATTCATGTTGTACTGAGACCATTTAGAAGTCATTTGGCATTAATTATTTATCAATAGTTATCAACAGTAGGCTCATCACAATTGGGGGCGTTCCCACTTGGCAGATAAAATGGATTATATTGACGCGATTCTGATTTGGATTATGTTCCGGGAATAATTCGAATTTTTTCCATTGTTTCCATTACCAAAAGGGGCAAATTACCTCGATTCATTTAGACCCTGTTTTCGTTCCCATTTATTTTAAATCGCTTTATTTTAAAGCGGATTAACTTGCTCCCCATTCCCATTTGTGTCCACAAGCTGTCAATCAAGCGCGTAGGCTTCAGACGTCACAAGTCTAGGGTTTTTTTATTTTTAGGGCAGCCAATGAAAATTGGCTGCATCCAAGGCTCGACTGTTGTGTCTCTCCAGACTAGAAGGAGGCTTGGCAAATTGGATCAAGGAGGAGAAGGCAGTGGGCTTCATTATTGGGGAGAGAATCTTTGTGGAAGAGAGAAGATAAGGCTCGATCCCCCCCTCAGATCCCTGGGCGTCCAGGCTCTCCATTCCCCAAAATCGCTTTGCCTCCCCCATTGCTGTCTGGGGGGGGCGACCAAGCAGGCATGTCCTGCAAAGCCCATCCCATAGTTCCTCTGGAAGGAGCCTCCTTTCCCCAAAATCGCTTTGCCTCCCCCATTGCTTCCTGGGCTATCTAGGGGGCGACCATGCAGGCATGTCCTGCAAAGCCCATCCCATAGTTCCTCTGGAAGGAGCTTCCTTTCCCAAAAATCGCTTTGCCTCCCCAATTGCTCCTTGGGCTGTTTGGATCAAGCAGGGATGTCCTGCAAAGCCCATCTGCTGCTCAGGCGCTCAGGCAGAGGTCAAAAAAGAAAAAAATAATAGTTTAAAATGGTGTTCAATGGCTCGTCTCACACATTGGTCTATGAATGAGGAGCAGAGGGGAGGTTGCAATCCACCAGGGGAAAGTCTATGCGAATTGAAGAAAATGGCGCTGGCGATGCAGAAAGAGAACAAAGAGGGTGACACCCCCAAGCCAGCCCCTTGAGTGCTGCTCCTCCCATCTCCAGGTTCCCGAATCAGACACCCTTTCATTCCCATTCAGATACCATGAATCGTACCCTGCTTTCAAAAATAACCCGCTATAACCTACTATTTTTTAAACCGGTTTATAGGCGTCTAATTCGAATTATACGATATAATTCAATTTTGAATCGAATCACAGTCGAAACGATTCCAAGGCATTGAGGAACTAATTCAGGCACCAGTGGGAATGACACCTCTTAATTAGCTTCATGATCCGCTTTATAGGCAAGTGGGAACGCAACCAATTGATTTGAAATGGGTGAGAGCTCAGTGTTGTTATCTGCATAGATCATATTTGGGGCAAGTAACATGTGGCCTTTCAATCTGTTGCTGCTGTTTTTATGACTATTATTATTACCATCATTAATTACTGATCTGATTTTATCTTAATGTTATTTGTTTGCACAGTCTAAGATACCTTGGGTGTGTGAAAAACCAGAAAGGTAGCATATAAATTGAATAAATAAGTAATTAAAAAATGGTCTGGATAAAACCTGAAAAACAATGCTCTGTGATCATTCCTGGGCAGCTCTCCTTCCCAAATACTTTGTTGTTCTCTGTGTTCTCTTGAAACCTCTAATAGACCACAACAGATTGGTAAACATTCTGGTAAACATTCTGTCATTACATCCTCTGCCATTTATGGAACTTTTTTGATGACAAGGAAATCAGGCTGCATTTGTATGATCATATCAACCTAAGAAGCTGTGCTATGATTAAAACATTTCTGACGTATGGCAATCCTTAGGTGCATCTATCATAAGATTTTCTGGGCAAGATTGCTTCAAAGGGGATGGGGAGTTGCCATTGCCTTCCTCTAAGGTTGAGAGAATATGATTTGCCTAGCGGGTTTCCATAACTAAGTAGATATTTGAACCCTGCTCCTCAGGGTTCTAGTTCAACACACAAACTCCTATACTATGCTGGTTCTACTACTCAGCTAACTACTAGATGTAACTAGCTATTCGACAGAATGGATGTATATTTCTTCTGGCACCAGAGGCAATAGATCTCATGTATCAGTTTTGGGGGAGCACAAGGACATATGGGAAGATACCATGCATGCTTTTTGCTCCCCATGGACATCTAAAGACATAGTTCTTCATTACAGGAATAGAATACAGGACTGAACAGGCCTTTGGTCCAGTCCCACAGGACTCTTCTTAGGTTCTTATGGGTGTCAATAGAACGTAACTATGAATATTATCTCAGGACCATATCCCAAGTCAATGGCCTGTTACAGACTGCCAAAATAAAGCTGCTTCGGGTCTGTTTGGAGGAATGCTATTTAAATGATGCATGGGTCCTAAGAGTCTGGAGGTCGCATCAAAGCCACACTCCATTCCTAAGCACTGGAGTGCAGCTTTGGTGCAGCTTCCGGATTCTTAGGATGCATGCATCATTTAAATAGCATAACTCCAAAGAGACCCGAAGCAGCTTTATTTTGGCAGTCTGTAACAGGCCAATAGTTTATGTACTACATAATGAACCCTGCCCCTCCACCACACATACCACCTGTGCTTAAGCCCTGACAGGACAGAAAAGTTTGTTTGTTTGTTATTTGCAAAATAGTTAAATATAAAATACAATATTTTGCTTTTAATTTTCCTCCCACAGTAAGAGATCAAATGTAGCCCCAGGTTAAGCACCATTGACACTTACATTGCTGATGTTAAATGCATTGGCTTTTGCCAAAAGAATCTCAGGAATGTCCGGTGTGATGTGAATTTTAGTTTTATCTGCCTCCCAGTCCTTTTTGTAAAGATGCTGAAAGGATTTAAGTAAAATGTATATCAACATCTGTCAAAAGGAAATCACTTTCAATAAATAATACAGTTGTCATTTTTCTTCAAGGAGGGATGAATTAGATACACACTCATACATTTAACATTCATTGATATCTACTTCTTGCTGCATTTATAAAATTGATCCATAAAAAAGTATAACAGAATTTATCTTAACATTCTCAATTAAATATTTTCTGTGCAGTGTATAAATATTTGTCACATGAGCATTTTTTTTTTATTTTGCTGACTGCAGTACTGGGGAAGTAATATAAAATAAAATGAAAGCACTCATAAAAGCAATACCAACAATATCAAATCAATAAAATGAAATCAATGATAAAACAGCCAGACCAGTGGACTGGATGAGGGCAAACAAACTGAAGCTTATCCAGACAAGATAGAGGTGCTCCTGGTCAATAGAAAGACAGATCTGGGAATAGGATTCGGCCTGTATTAGATGGGGTTACACTTTCCCTGAAAACTCAGGTTCTTTGGCGCATTACAGACGTGCCTAAAGTCCGTAGTAGGGTTAGGAAGGGGTGTAGTAGGGTTGAGAAGGGGCATCACTTCCTGATGCCCTTCAACCCTAGTACAGACTGAGTCCATACAAAATGGCGGCTCCTGTCCACACGGGGGCCACCATTTTGACGTCGCGGACGTGTAGCATCCGGACGCTGCGTGCTGGAAGTGACGCCGCGAGTTTGCGACTAGTGCCTCACAGCGCCACTTCCGGGGCGCAGAAAGAAGCACCATTTCAGCGCTTCTTTTCGGCTGTGTCCAGGAACCGCATGGTTTGGCCGCTGCGGTTCCTGGACGCAGCAATCGGCGGCGGCAGAGCACCCTTCTTGGGCACTCTGTAACGCACCATAGTTTGGGGGTACTTCTGGATTCAGCACTGAGCCTGGAAGCCCAGGTATCAGCGGTGACCAGGAGTGCATTTGCACAAGTAAAACGCATGCACCAACTGTGCCCGTTCCTGGAAAAGTCAGACCTGTCCATGATGGTACATGCCTTGGTTACATCCCGTTTGGATTACTGTGATGTCCTCTATATGGGGCTGCCTTTGAAAAGTGCTCAGAAACTTCAGTTGGTCCAAAGAGCTGCAGTGAGGCTGTTAACTGGAGCTGGCTACAGGGGGCATACAACTCCCTTGTTGCAACAGCTCCGTTTGCTGCCAGTCCATTTCCAGGCACAATCCAAAGTGCTGGTTTTGTCCTATAAAACCCTATACAGCTTGGGTCCAGGATATTTGAAGGACCATATCTCCCTGTATGAGCCCCCGAGAATATTGAGGCCATCAAGAGAGGCCCTTCTCTCTATCCCACTCCCTCTCAGGCACGTTTGGTGGGAAGAAGAGAAAGGACCTTTTCAGTGGCTGCTCCCAAGTTCTGGAACTCCCTCCCTAGAGAGGCCAAGATGGCTACATCCCTGCTGTAATAATAATATAATAATAATAATGATTTATTTATAGCCCGCCCAATCACAAGGAATCCAGGCGGGTTACAACAGTAAAAATAAAGAAAATAAAATACAATAAATAAATAAAATACAATAAAATACAATACTGTACTTCCAGCGGCAGGTAAAGATGTTTTATGCCACCAGGCTTTCACATGACATGGGTGTTTTATTTTTTATTTTTTTTATTTTTGTTTTAAAATGAGTTTTAAACTTTAAATTTTAATAATGTAAAGTTTTTAATCATTTTAATTGTTTAATTATTTTTAAACTTGTATTTTGCATGTTTAAACTTGGACTGTTTTAGATTTGTTAGCTGTCTTGAGTCCCTGTACTGGGAGGAAGGTGGGGCATAAACAAACATAATAATAATAATAATAATAATAATAAATTTTAACTTTTAAAAAGTAATTGAGCTGTACTGTAAATGCATACACACAGAGAGACACACAATGCTATAAATGCACACACATATATATTTGCTTGAACATTGCAGCCCTACATTGATATCCTGGCTAAGGTTTGGGCTAAATATAAAAAGATGTGCCTATCTGTTTGTGTTCTGTCCACTACTTTGGATTATGACAGTTATAAGCAATCTTGGTTTAACCAAGCATAGCATAAATGAATTGCTAATTTTATGTTATGTGGAATCCCAACAGTTAGAATCCATGTTCTAATATAACAACATGATTTTCCATGCAGTATCTTCGTTCATGCCTTTACAAATCATAGTAGCTGTTTTCCTACCTCATCCATAATTTTTGCATTACTTGTAGCCAGGACCATGGGCATGGAATCCATCAGAATAGAATACTTCAGTTTGTCTGGATGCTGCCTGTATTTCGTCTCACTGACAATCTCCATGGCCTTCTTGTTCTTCTCAGCTTCTAGAGAACCTAAGGGAATCCATCCAACCCCCTTCATGTACTCATCATAGTCTGCTTTGTACTGATTCTGTAAACAAAATGAAATAAAATAGATGAGAAATGGTAGGTAAGTTCCTCTTTATTTTAACAAGACAGTGTTTATTAACAAAATGTTCACACATTCTCTCAGCTGGACAAAATGAGAGAGGATAATCTATTATATTATGTGATGAATTACTTTGTATTGATCAACTGCATCTTTTGGGGAAGAGCACTGAATATTTTCACTGGAATTCTGTTGCCACACCATACTAGTAATTGCATTTCTCCCAGGGTTACCAAGCAGTGCTGAAGGAAGGCAGGCAGAATGTGGTCTGAAACAGCTGGTTTTTCCAATGCCTTCAAGGCCACAGCCTTTTTCATGCTGTTTTTCACCATGATCTACACAAGGTGCACCAGCACAATTCTAGAGATAGCATCTTTTTTTTTCCTTTTAGGTAAACATTTAAGGAAATATACATGCCTATAATTTCTATGTTGTGTTCTTCCTGATTTTACCGGTAATTATAATTGATAGATTTCTCTTGAGACTTTAACATGAGAATGTAAAATGGTAAACATAAATTGGAATGTGTGACTATTTGTGTGCATTAATTTACGGCAAATGCAGACTCAGTGCACTCTTGGGAGCATATGCAGCCTACAAGGCTGTTTTTCTGCTCTTTAATTCCTCCATAATTTCCAAGTCTGCCCTTTTTTGGCTAAAAACAGTCAACATCCTCTCATGAAAACCTCTGGCGGCAGCATATTGGCATATCTAGATATCTATGCAGCCCCTCAGGGAGGTCCAAGGGGGTGCATACTGACTCTCAGAAGCAACAGCAGCTGTTCACCCTGCTTTTCAGAATGGTTTAACATATCACATGGGTCAATCTAGGTACTTCACATAAGGAAATTGATTGGATGGTAAACCTGAGGCTTTAATCTGAAACTGTGTAGAGAATTGACCTTTGGTATCCTCTGAGGTTTGGTTCCTGGACCACCCCCTCCCTCACCCATGGATGACAAAATCTGAGGATGCTCAAGTCCCATTATAGCAAAATGGTGTCCTTTATATAAAAGGTTTGCTTTTTTGCATTTATCTTTTTAACTATTTTCAAGATGTGGTTGGTTGAATCCGTAGATTGAGAATTCATGGAAACAAAGGACTGACTGTCATTGGAGGGTTCCAACCCAAAGGTGAAACATATAGGTCAAAATCCTGTACTCCTTTAGCAGAGCATAAATATGCACTGACTTAGTTTTGCTGGATCTTAAGTTGCTCAACTGATTCTGGAGTGGGACACCTTAGTTCACTTGATCGGCTCCCCACCTACTCAGTCATAACTGAGAGGGAGGCTGAATGAGTATACTGTATTATTAGTCCAATCTCTCTATAACTAGCCAGTCAAGGAAAATGCCTTCTTACTCTTTTCTCATAACTTCATAATCTTCTGAGTTTGCAGAATGAGGTGATCTAACTGTTTGGTTCAAAGAGCTTTTAGAATTCTTTTACTTACATCACTCTGTATCTGCATCATGTTTTTGGCCAACTCAAGATTCATTGCATCTGGCAAAACATTGTAAGTGTGGATAATGTTCCTGTAGTTTATATTAGTTGCCACCTCCTGTCCTTTCTTGGCGGCTACTACACTGAACATGTCAACTGGGGTGTGGAACCTGGTCTTTGATTTCTCATAGCCCTTTTTGTATTCACGATCTGATTGCATTTTAGCAACATTCATAAAGTGCACCAGCTTAGGGTCATCTTCTAGGCTACGGAATCCAATATGTTTTCCTCTTGATTGTTCAAAGGCCAGTTTGTATTTGTACTATGAGAAAGAGAGAGAGAACAAGAGAGACAATGAGAGAGAGAGGTTATGCCACCGTTATTTAAAACAACTAATCTGATGTGAAGTCGAAGGCTTTCATGGCCGGCATCCATAGTTTTTTGTGGGTTTTTTGGGCTATGTGGCCATGTTCTGTAAGAGTCAGGAATAAACTCTTATAGAACATGGCCACATAGACTGAAAAACCCACAAAAGAAAAATCTAATATTTTACATATCTAGGTGTGGTCATGCCACGTATTGTAGCAAAGTACAATAGCATCCCAAATCCAGAAATCAGTGATAATTTTATAGGACCAACCAAAATGCACAAAAATGCAGGCTTGTGACTAATGCCATCATTTTTTTCTCCTGTATGATTTTTAACATCTTTGCCTGATGAAGAGGACAGTGGAGCTTCGAAACCTTGTAATGTGTATTTTGTGCATTATGGTTGTCCCAATAAAAGTATCACTATTTTGTGGATTTCGTATAATATTTTACAGTTCATGTGAGTGGTTCTTTATCTCCTGGAGATGTCTTTTAAAAAACAAATTTTCAAAATGAAAAGAGTAGGAACCATTCTTTCACACTTTCAGAAGAATGGAATGCTGAATTCAAAAACGCCCCTCCACCCACCACACAAAATGTAAGAGAAACCATCAACCCCAGGATCTTTTATAGACATCAGCAATAACTAGACAGAGGCCTGAATTGTTAGCCATTTGGATGGAATCAAACTAGTGAATTACCAAGTTCCCAGTGATTCAGTAGCTTAGTGTCTTTGCAACTAACAATTGGATTTAGGCTGGAGTGAGATGACATTAAGCCCTTTGAAATTAGTACTCTTAAAAACACTTAATTCATGTTTTGGATTGTGGCCATGATATCTGGACAGGATTTGCCACTGGATGAGTTACCATCTGTTTTCTCATTGAAAGAGGGATTTATGGCAGTCTTCTCTTTCAGTTATAGCTACTGAATTACCTCTAGCACTATTTACTGATAGATGTCTAAATGAAGCTTGTGAAAGAAACTGTATAATATGAAGCATTTCTCAGATATGTCAAACTTGAATCTATAATTCAGAAAACACAAACCATCTAAACAATGTGGGTGAGTGGTAATTAAGAATGATCAGTCTAGATGCAGATTAGGGCAGTGTTAGAGAACCTTTTAGGGAATGACTGCCCAAACTAAAAGGCTTCCTAGCACCGAGTATTACCCAGTGCTGGAGCACAGTACTTCCAGGGGGATGGGACTTGCGGCGAGTCCCAGGGGTGGGACTTCCACCTTCTGGGGACAGGATTTCTGGGGCAGGACTTCTTCTTCCCATCCTCCTGGGCCTTCAGCTGCCTTTCCAGAGACTGCTGAAGGTTCAAGATGTGTGCCTGTTCCTCCTCTTCCCCGCCCTCCGCGTGCCCTGGAAAATGGCTTTGCATGCCATCTCTGGCATGCATGCCATAGGTTTGACACCATAGTATTAGAGTGTATGTTTTTTTTTAATGAATGCCATGTCAAAATAATACATACATCACTTGCAATGTCCCTAGAAGCTCTGGCAGCTTTTATTGAGATAGCATCTGACCTCAGATCATAACCTTTCTTCTTCTGTTCTTCCCAGCCAGCCTTGTATAGTTTCTGTTAGAATACAGAACAGAAAAGTACAGAAAAGAATAATAAAACCAAAACCATTACTGTATTTTCAAATTTTAATCTGAAAGTAACACAATCTTGAATATCCTTTGCAATTTAATACTTTACATTGCTCATGGTGACTTGGTTGGCTCTGGAAAGAACTATTTCTGGAGTGTCAGGCATCACATGAATATCAGTCTTCTCTTTGTTCCATTTTTCAATATACAGTCTCTGTAGTTTTTTTTAAAAAAAAAGTGGGTTGCCTTTAAAGATACAGTACAGTTACTAGCATTACTAGTTGTATGTTGTAAATTATTTGATTACGTATTTGCTGAACCATAAATGTACATTAACACTTTACACATGCCCACCCCAGAAAAGAAAAAGAGCACCCAAGAATGCTATAGATCCCATGACATTGCCATTCTGGACACACTATTATGTACAATTATTATTATTATTATTATTATTATTATTATTTTATTCACTTATATCCCACCTTTTTCCCACTACAAGGAATCAAGGTACTGAAAACTCATATTTTTTTAATGGTGTCATTTTTTGACTAAACGCAAGAATATGCTCTACTCCAGCAGTTCTCAACCTGTGGGTCGTGACCCCTTTGGGGGTCGAATGACCCTTTCACAGGGGTCACCTAAGACCATCGGAAAACACCAAGACTCCACTCCTCTATCTGTCTCCAGGCATGTTGGGGGTCACCACAACATGAGGAACTGTATCAAAGGGCAGTGACATTCGGAAGGTTGAGAACCACTGCTCTACTCTATTTATTAATGATGCAACATTTTCTTGAATTTCTAAATATTCACAAAGACACTTTACATGACTTGATTTTGCAATGACACAAGTAAGTAAAAAAAATGTATTGTGACACTTAAATGACTAAACAATTTATATCAATACAAGTTTTCATGGACTGTAGGCCCCTTCTCCCAGATTTGGCTACGCTGTAGTCTACAAAAGCTTTTGCTGAAATAAAATGGTTAGTCTTTAAGGTGTCACAAGACTCATTTTTATACTGAAGCAGACTTCAAATAGTGCTATAGGTAAATATGGGTCATAAGGGAGCAGGGGTAGATGTGTAACTTGTACATATCTAATCCCTCATGTTTACAACACACATGATGTTGCTGACTCCTGCTGCTTCTTTTTCTGACCATACTGCAGATCGTACCAATGTGATATTATCAACCTCCTACCATCCAGACTTTCCTAAGCAATCAGCACACCTTTTTTTTCTTCTCAAATATAATTTATATGCTACCTTTCCTCTAAGGAGCTCAGGACAATAGGTCTGGCTCTTCTCCAACTTTTATACTTGCTACAGTCCTAGGAAGGTTGTAAAACATATAAATCTAAGAACAGCCTTACCAGATTCATCCAAAGTCTCAATTAACCCAATATTTGATTTCTCACAGTTCCCTCTTAAGAGCATGTAGTCATCTTAGATCAATGGATTTCAGTTGATCCATCTCTATGAATTTCCTCAATCCCTTTTAAACCCCTTTGAGCTTCAAGTCAAACCTGCATCATTTGACAGTGAGTCTTATAAACATGCATAGTGTGAAGTAATTATTTTTGTGTGTGATCCATCTACTGCACTGCAGTTACCTTTTTATAAGGTAAGCAGAATATAAATTAATTGATTGATTGATTGATTGATTAAATAAATAAATCACCTAGGTAAGTAAGTTCAGTAAATGCTATCTGTTCGTGAATTCTAAGGAATAAGCATATCTTTAACCATAAACTCTGAAACAAAGCTTTGCCTTTTTACCTTATTCATGGTATGAGCATTTTGCTTAGCAAGCACCTGCTCCATCGCATCCATGTCAATGGTGTATTTCAGCTTGTCTGGGTGCTGACGATATTTCTTTTCACAGAGAATCTCAGTGGCCTTCTTTGCCTTTTCAACCTCCAGAGACTGAATTGGCACCCAGCCAACTCCTCTCAACCAGTTATTGAAATCAGTTTTGTAAAGATTCTAGAAAGGAAGGGAGGGAGGGATTGTAAATCAAATTAGTTTTGAACCTTCACACAACTTCCATTTCTGTCAGGATTCTGCCAGAATTCAGATTATGCAGAGGTACAGGAAAAATGCTAGGGCTGAAAAAGACAGAATCCTAGCTAGTTATGTTTTCTTGGTCCTCCCCAAACCATTAGCCTTTGCATCAGCAATGGGAAATATGTGACCCACCAGATATTGTTGTACTACAACTCCTATCATCCATCATAGTCAGATGTATTAGCTTGTATTAATGGAAATTCCAGCCCAACAAAATGAGGGCCACATATTCTTCACTCCTTCTGTACATGTAGAGTCTACATCAGGCATGGAGAAAACGCAGCCTATGGGCTGCATATAGGCTTGTTTTGTGGTCCCCAAGGCCCTCAGAAATACCCAAAGCTCCCTGAACACCTCCCCCCTTTCAAAAGAAATACTTGACAAATGGCTAGAAAACTCAACAAAAACATCTAAACCATAACAAAATTGTTGCACCCTGCCAAAAAATAAATAAATCAGGAATTAGCTGTATTTCAGCTGAACAGGCAGTGATGTTGTGTTACTTCTGGTTATATTGGGAGCAACCAGTCCTCAGGGAGTGTATGATGGAATGGCCTCTCTGTTCTTGCCCAGTCTTAGTTACAAGAGTTTTATCATCTTCCTAACACATACATCACTCTGTATCTGCATCCTGTTCCTGGACAATTCCACACTCATGGCATCAGGCAAAAGAGTGTAATTATGCAGGTGTTGTCTGTAATTTGTCTCAGTGACCACTTCCTGGCCCTTTTTTGCAGCCATCACACTGAACATGTCCAAAGGTGAATGATACTTAGTCTTGCTGCTTTCATAGGCCTTCTTGTATTCACGATCAGACTGGAGTTTGGCCACATTCATATAATGAACCAATTTAGGATCGTCTTGCAGGCTGCGGAATCCAACTTGCTTTCCTTTATCTTTCTCATATGATTCCTTGTATTTGTACTACACCAAATGAAATGAAAGAAATGTAAAAGAAAATACGTTTGGATGTGTACAGAAACAATATACAATATATTGCAAAAATAATGCTAGCAGTAGTTATTGATTCTTTTTGATACCTCCAGTCTTCCTGGTTCTTTCTGGCTTTCACACCTTTTCCAAGTCATATTTATCTTCTGTTATTTTTGTTCAACTCTATAAAACTATAGTCTCCTCTTTTTTTGGTCCTCTCATGCCCTACTTTGCACTTTTCCAGTGCCTCCCAGCTCTCTGTTTGAATTTTTTTTAAAAGGTTCATTTTGTCCTATTTTACTACACCTCCTATCCTCAAACCAGTCATTATATCAGTTTGAGAAGAGATAACCAAAGTCCTAGTTGTTTCTATTTTGAGACACAAGTGGCTAAAAATAATGGGCAGTCTCTTTTTTTATAGAAAATGGGCTGACAGCAAAGTAAAGGGACAGTGGAGTTTTGGTGGCTAATGATCAAGAAGAAAGTTTTACAAAATGGTTTATCTAAGACTTTATGTTTGCCTTTTCCCTTGCTTTCTCAGGCTGCCCACACAGTTCTGAATTCATTATATAGTGGGTCCTTGGTATCTCTTGGGTTTTGGTACCAGAATGCCCTCACTCCCCGCCATGGATGCCAAAATCCATGAGTGTTCAAGTCTCATTAAATACAGCGTCATAGTAAAATGGTGTCCCTTATATAAGACAGTAAAAATCAAAGTTTGCTTTATGGAATGTATATATTTTTAAAATTATTTTCAAGTTGTGGATGGTTGACTCCATGGATACAAAATCCATGGATATGGAAGGCCAACTGTAAATCTCTTCTCTGCCTAAAATGGATATTGTTGCATTCCCAAGAATAAGATACCTACAGGTACCATACAATTAACTTTATTAGAATCTCAAGCATATCTGTAAAGTCATTGTTTAAAGCAAGGATGGGAATCATGCAGCCTTCCAAATGTTGTTGGACCACAAACCCTAGCAGCCCTAGTCAATGATGTGATTTCAGGCTACCAGCATCTGCCACACATGATTCCCATTCAGATTTAGAGACAATTAAGATGGCCTTTCTATAATCAAAAGCATTAGTTAATAATGCTTCAGAACTTAGGCAAATACAGGGATGATGAGAATGATAGTCTGCCATATCTTGTGAGGGACTATTATCAGAATAGAGAAGGTCATAGCTTAATGAAACAGCATCAGTATTCCAAGTTTAATCTTTGGTATTGTTTGTTTCAAGAGTTTTCAACCAGTTGCAGGGTTTGGAGAGAACAAAACTGGCTGAGATTTAAAACTGAATGCCACTGAAAGTAGGTAACACAATGATAGGCAATCCCGATTCCCATGGTATATCTCAAGAGAAGGTAACATCCCACATTTAAGAATGTTTAAGAATTTTTATCTACTTACGTCACTAGCAATATTTCTTGAAGCTTTTGCAGCAATTATAGGAATGGCATCTGGCTTCAGATCGTACCCCTTTGCAAGAATCTTCTTCCAGTCTGCTTTGTAAGAAGTCTTAAAGAGAGGAAATACTTTTCTAAGAATCATAGAAGTTTAGAGTTGAAGGATTCCTTCAAGAGCATCTAGGGTAATCACCTACTCCATGCAAGATCTATAATGTGGGATGTAGCTACTGCAAATATGCTCATAAACAATTAGCCATTCTCCACTTAAATATGTGCAGAAAAGGAGAGAGCACAGTATTCTTGGTGTGAATGGCAATACGGCAATAAAATATGATTTTATTATTCTGAGCAACATACATTTGGGTCTCTGCCACCATTACAGACAACTTATTCAGGTTTTCTGTGTGGGGAAAAAAAACGTTGATAATCAGGTTTTAAAAGAGAAGTTCCAGTTTCATTTCAAAATGAAATTGATAATGTATCAAACACATTAATGTTTTACCTAACTCTAAGTAACATAGAGAGATAAAAAAATCTGATTGTGGGACTAGTAAAACAAAGTTCTAAATCCAGGTTTCTAAAGCTAAGTGTTTCATATCAGTTTATGAAGAAAGAAACTCAACTACTCACATCGCTTATATTGTAGGCATTGACCCTTGCTTGGATAAACTGAGGGACATCAGGATCCAGGTGGTACGTATGTTTCATTTTTTCACCTGCTACCTTATAGTTTATCTAGAAGAGAAACGATACATACATTGCCATTCAGTACCTCATTTTCAAACAATCAGTGCATTAGTTGTGGATTTTTAAGGAATCAGCATATTAATTGCTAATGTTTTAGGCTTCTGCAACATGATTTGTTCATGTTGTAACTTAAGATAGGGCAGACTGAGATGGACACAAACTTACATCGCTCAGTTGCTGGGTGTTCTTCTGAGCCAAAACCATAGGCATTGAATCTACTAAGCTTGTGAATTTGAGCGTGCCTGGCTGTTGGCGATATTTCCTTTCATTTAATGCCTCTCCAGCCTTTTTCACTGTTTCTACATCCAGGGAGCCAAGTGGACTCCATCCAATTCCTTTGAACCAGCTGTTGTAGTCTTGCTTGTATACATTCTAGGAGTAAAAGCCAAGAAAAAAAATCATACAGAAAAGGGAAAGGTTTCAGAGGAACAAGAACTACTAAGATCAGTCACTTTTTCCATCTACATGCTTTTGATTAAGTTTATATTTACTAGGTGAGGCCTTGATTGTGAAAATGCTCTCCCTTACAGATGTGAGGAAGGTTTTCCAGGCAACATGGTAATCTAGTTCGTAACCCTTCTGGGTTTTCGTCACTGCTACTTGAATTTTTTTTCTTCACACACACACAAACAAACACAAAACCAAAGCTTTTAAACACTGGAGGACAGAATAGCCTTACAAGGCCACTTGTACCAATAGACACAGTAGTGGCTGGTGGTTTCTTTGTCCATAGAGTATCTGTGGAGTGAGTGAATCTACTCTGGACTTTGGCCTGAACTTTTGGACAAGTGGTCGAAGTTGGTGAATTGGATCTCCAAAATGGATTCAGCACCTTAGATAACTAATTTAAAGTGAATTCAACACAGAAGCCACTGGAATTCATTGACTAGAATCCCTTCCATCCAGCAATACCTAATGGTACTACTACCACAACACATACAGACAGGCATGTTGAGTTGTTCACTGCACTTGCCGCAAATCACACTTTTCAAAATGATTGTGTTTGTTTTTTGTCTCCCTAACCCAATTTTTTTCTATTCATATAATTTTAAATATCTCATTATTTGTTCTTGAGGTCTGGCTGAGAAGATGGGGAGCCTTTGGTGAAATTAATTTAGCCAGTCAAGGCAAGACCTTTGATTTAACTTGCCTAATCAGCAACACACTGGATTGCATGCTTGAAACACAATAATTCTGTTCAATATTGGAATACTGAAATGATTTTTTTACACATATCCTGGGCAAAATCTTCCAAAATAAAATGCATTGCAATTTAAAAAAAAATGTGAAGAAATGTTCTGGCCTTACACAAGGAATAAACTTAGTTACAAGCATAATCCCCACTTCAAGAAGACCATGGAATTAAATAAAACATCATACAGCATGATCTACATTTAGATAATAATATTTGCACAACATATGGAAGACATTTTTAGTACACAACTCTGCATTTCAGATATGAAGGTCAACCATCATATCCATTTGAGGGCCAAATATAGATTATGATGTGCGATATCTGAAGTGAAAACTTTCAAATACTATGATGCACTATTTGTTTTTATCCCATTTCATTAAATGTAAAAACCAATAACATGGGGGGGGGGTTAATACTTGGTATTCTCTCCCTCCCCTGACTCCTTACATAATAGCCCCAAACCAGTTCTTGTTGAGTAGAAAGAGTTGCTTTAGATGAAAATTCTTGCATCCCACATTTATTCAGATATGTAGGAGTATGGATAAGCATAATGTAGAAATAGATCTCTCTTGGCAGATTAGGGCATTTGGGTGCAATGGTTAAATGCCTTACTGCAGCCACTCACTCAAAAACCACAAGGTTGCAAGTTCAAGACCAGCCAAAGGGCTGAAGCTTGACTCAGGCTTGCATCCTTCCAAGGTCGCTAAAATGAGTACCCAGCTTGTTGGGGGCAAATTAGCTTACAGTTGTAAACCGCTTAGACACTGCTTAGGTGGTATGAAGCAGTATATAAATGAAGCTTGTTTGTTTGTTTGTTTGTTTGTTTCCTGCAGGAACAGGACAAGAGATAAATTATGATGTTGAGAGTGGAGAGAGTGGTTCCATTTCTCTGCCTCGCCTTCTTCCTTCTGTAGTAAGTAAGCTACAGATAGCTAAACTATCCTTCCCTGCCTAGAGAGAGGAAAGCCAAAGACCTAAATAATCTCTATGCCTTTCCTCCTTTCTTTTGTGCCAGAGTAAACCACTAAACTAGCCTTCGCCATACTAGACCCCTCAGAGAACTTTGGCTTACTACTTCCAGAACTCCTCACAAAAGGACATGAAGGTCTGGGTGTTTGTTAGAGTAGTGGTTCCCATATTTTAGTCCACCTGGTATTTTGGACTTCAACTCCCAGAAGCCCCAGCCAACTTTGCCAACAGTCAGGAATTCTGGGGACTGAAGTCTAAAACATGATCTGCAGAACCAAAGTTTGGGAACCACTGGTCTAGAGGACTCTGACCAATGACAAACCTGACACTATGTTTACAATACACTATTAAATATTAGTGTATAAATTTACCCATAGAAATAATTATTTAAAAGATGTGCATTTCTTTCAACACAAACCAAATGTTTTTGTATTTGGGGAACTCTGATATCTTAGTAGCAATACTTACATCACTCTGAATTTGATTCATGTTCCTAGCCAGCTCAACACTCATGGCATCCGGCAAGTAGGTATAGTGATGGAGCAGGTGTTTGTAGTGGGAATTGGAGGCGACGTCCTGGGCTTGCTTGGCAGCTTGGATGCTGACCATCTCCACAGGCGTGTGATAGCAAGTCTTGCTCTTCTCATAGTCCTTTTTGTACTCACGCTCAGACTGCATCTTTGCCACATTCATAGAGTGGACAAGCTTGGGATCATCTTGCAGGCTTCTGAAGCCAACATGTTTTCCTCTTGCCTTCTCATAGGCTGCTTTGTATTTGTACTACAGTTCCAGTGAGCAGAGAGAGAGAGAGAGAGAGAGAGAGAGAGAGATTGATTTTATTTATTAGTTAATTATTGATTTTATTTATGTGCCACCTTTTTCCTGGCAAAAATGGCTTACAAAAAGGGTAAAAATATCAGCTAGAATCTGCTAATAAAAAATTACAACAAATTAAACAAGTTGTCATACTAAAACTACATTAAATTTTTAAAGTGTAAATTTTCGTTAAAAATGTAAATGTTAAAAAGTGCAAAGTCATTTAAAACATAACATTCAAGATAAAAAATACTATGCACAAACAGCACAAAACACATTCAATTTATCATGAAATGCCTGTTTGAATAAAAATGTATTTGCCATACACCAAAAATTAGAGCAGAGCAGGGCCAACCTAGGCTGGAAGCAGCCACCAGAAAGTTTTTTTACTTGTCCCCACCAGATGGGTCTGCAACGGTGGTGAGACTGAGAGAAGGCCCTCCACAGATTATCGGGCAGGTACATATAAGGAGATGCAATCTTTCAGAAAGTTAGTAATTTGCATGCACAGCAATACGTGATAAAGAAGCCCCTTTTCATATTGTAATAAAGTAATGATTCCCTAGGTAAGGCAATGAGAACTTCATAACAGGAATCCTTTGAAACTGGAATCCCTAAAGGATGGACAATGTTGTAATATAACTCCCATCAATCCTGGACTTTGGCCCTGCTGATGAAGCTGATGGAAGCTGGAGTCCAATAACATATGCTCTGTTTAAAAGAGTGCATCCAGATGAACAAACTTCCCAGGGAGAGTATGTTTGGGAAAGTGTATATGTGATAGAATATGTAGTAAAAACTTTATTTGTATAGTCAGATCTCTTCCAGCAACTTTCAGCTCTTCTATGATCAATCAGCCATCCAGTTCCAACAGATACATGTCTGAACAGTGAAAGGAAGAATTAAAACAGCACCCACTATATTGCAGACTAGCAATATGGATTGTTTTAACTAGTGTCTTAATAATAAAATTGGCTTAATTTGTATTTTAGTACAGACAGTATAGAGAAGCAGTGTGGTGTTATGGCTTGAACATCAGAATACGAGCCTGGAGACCAGGGTTTGAATTGCTACCCTGTCATGGACACCCACTGAATGACCATGGGCAAGTCATCTTCTCTCAGCCTCAGAGGTAGGCAAAAGCAGGCCCCCTCTGAACAAATCTTGCCAAGAAAACACCATGATAAGTTTGCATTACAATAAATTGGAATTAACTTAAAGATACACAATTAACCCATCTGGAGAGGAATGTATGTGAGAGAAGTCTGGATCTAAATTATTACTTGGCAAAATATTTGAGATGAATATTAATAACGTTTTATAACACAGAGAACTAAGAGAATTAAGTAAATGTGGGTACTTACATCACTAGCAATGTTTCTTGAGGCTTTGGCTAGAGTAATTGGAATAGCATCACCCAATACATTGTGCCCTTTTGCTATTAATTCATGATAGCCATGTTTATAATATGTCTGAGAGGGGAAAAGAAAAAGTTAAATTTTTAGCAAATGATTTAAGTTACTACTAAGTTACACAGAACACAGAGGTGCACATAACTGCCACTCATCATTTAACCTGAGATTGTCACAGTAAAGAATTAAATAAGTCGGACATGCAATCCTATTTGAGATTACTAGTGAGAAAGTCCCACTAAAATTTATAAATACAGAAATGTTTGGTCAATATGTAGATTAAAATGAGGAAGAAAATGAAACACTGTGCAACAACAAAAGACTATCCATATTAACTCTTCCAGAAGCTCACTGATGTGTGGAAGTTTCAGAAAAGGAGTGAACCTGATGGTCCTGACATTACTGTCCTGTCTAGGCATGTCTTTTCCAACCCACTGATTCTGTTGAACAGGTCCCAAATGGCTGATATAGCTCATATAGCATTTTCAAGAAATCCCGAAGGAACCCCATGCAGTAAGAGGAATATATAATACAGACTGGATAAAAAAGAATATGAACCCAACAGCCTCTAAGGAGACTTGCCAAAGGTGGCTAGCATATTTCTGCAGAGCCAGAGAAGAGATGGCTGCACTCAGGACTCAAACTATGCCTGTTCATTATGGAAACAATGTGATGTCTTCTGATGCTGCATTCACTGCCTGATCCCCTGTTTCCCCTCCTTTCTCTGTCCTCCAATACACAGGAGGAGTCTCTATACACCATGCATAGGATTGCCCACAATATCAAAAAATATGATTCCAGGCTTCATATTACCATAAATCCTAAAGCTGTTTCCTCATTACAATGTCTATGTGATTTTTATAATACCAGAATGAATTTTTCATCACGTAAAATCTTCCTTTAAACAGGCTGCCTTAAAATAGTCACTTACATCACTAATGTTAGCTGCGTTGTATTTAGCCTGAATAAACTGAGGGGCATCTGGGGTTAAGTGATATGTGTGCTTCATTTCTTCTCCGGAAGATTTGTATAGTCTCTGTAAAGGAAAAGAACAAGATAATAATGTAGATCTTGTGTTCTTGAATATCACACCCCATAGAATACAGCTAAATGCCCCAGACTGTAGTCCTGTGCTCACTTACTTATAGGTGAATCCCTTTGAAAACCATGGGTCCTATGTCTGAATAAATAGTCATAGGAGTGGGCTGCATGTGTCTTCCTTAGAATAAACTATTGGCATTTCCCTGTCTAATTTTATGGCTTGCTGCTTTTAAACACAGATTTTGGAATAAAGAAAAAATGCACCTTAAAACAAAATCATACATGAAAGAAAATGAATGATCTCTAAGACTATGTTCATCACAGCCTTTTCACTTAATGGATTTTGGCTGTGAGAATCTGGTTCCAAATTTTAAAAAGTTGTACTGTATCATGAAAAAATATAAAATACAATACGTTCCCAAGAAAAGGGAGTGGCAATCATTGCTTTAGCTAGATATGATTTCAGAACTAACTGATTCAATATACTTTTCTTTCCTAAATATTATTACGCTGTTCTGACATCTTTCCCTGGGGTTTACTCACATCGCTGAGCTGAAGTGCATTCTGCTTAGCCTGGACCATGACAGGTGAATCTACCACACTGGTAAATTTGATAGTGTCCGGGTGCTGGCGGTATTTCTTCTCATTCAAAGCATCTCCTGCTTTTTTAGCTTTCTCTACATCCAGTGAACCAATTGGGATCCACCCAATGCCTTTCATCCAGCTATTAAAATCTGCCTTGTAAAGATTCTTAATAATAAAGGAAGGAAAGAAAACACAGAGTAATTAGACAGATAATTTAAAAAGCAAACAAACTTCTGTTTGGACACACTCACACTGGCATACTTACATCACTCTGGATCTGCATCATGTTTTTAGATCGTTCCACACTTATAGCATCAGGCAGGAAAGTGTAATGATGCACCAAATGCTTATAGTTTGTATTGCTGGCAATATCTTGGGCCTTCTTGGCAGCTACAACATTGACCATATCCAGCGGAGTGTTGTATTTGGTCTTGCTCTCCTCATATGCTTTCCTGTACTCTCGTTCTGACTGCATCTTGGCGACATTCATATAATGGACCAACTTGGGATCATCTTGGAGGCTCCTAAAGCCAACCAATTTACCCTTGGCACTTTCATAGTCCTTTTTATACTGGAACTGTGGGAGCAGAATTGGAAGTGACAGTCACATCCTGGTAAACATACAATGCAAACCAAACTTTTGCAAACCAAAGGCAAAAGTGATTCCTGCTACTAAACATGAAGTGCACAGCATTTATACAACAGTATCATTTTAAAGAGGCATTGGCAGCAAAAACAGGATCATACCTAATTCTGGCATGATAGCCACTGCACATACTAAATGCATGCCACCAGTAGAACTAAAACCAATTGCATGATGGTTACTGGCGTGAGGAACAGACTATCTCAGGAATGGGAAATATATAGTCTTTCAGAAGTTGTCAGCCTGAAAATCCAAGCAATGCTCAAATTTGCAGTCCTGCAAAATGTTGTTCCACATGCATTCAGTTTAGTGCAGCTATTAGCAAGATTTTCTAGCTATTTGCAGAGATAGGTGAAAACTGAAAATTCTGTATGTGTAGTTAGCTAAGCAAGGCCATCACTGTTGATCACATTAGTTGTTTGCACTCAGTATATGGAGTGACCACCTCCCTGGAACTGGTTGTAATCATACTATTACCACCATTAATAGTAAGAAGGAGGGGTTAGGGTCAGATCAAGTTATTTGCACTTGCGTCCCATTCCACACTCAGCCATGAAATCCATTGGGTGACACTGGACAAGTCACATCTTGTCAGCCTCAGGAGAAGGCAACCTCCTCTGAACAAATTTTGCCAAAAAAAACCCACAACCATTATAGGTTTGCCCTAGGGTCGCCGTAAGTTTGAAATGACTTGAAGGAATACAACAACAACCCATTTGTTGCCTCTTGTGCATTCAGACCAATCTTTCAATAGAATAGTTTAAAAATAAAAGGTGCATGCCAAACAGAACTGAACACTTTGATTTCAATGAAAAAGTCTAGTAAAAAGTCTGATAACTATGGAAACTTTCAAGTCTCATTCAGCTTCTTCCTAAATTGTGAAGTGTCAAGTATTATTTACCAGTCTGGGCTCTTTTCAGGAATGTGGTACATTATAAGTGATTAAATCCACAAAAATCTGATTACAAAACCAGCATTGATTTTAATGCCTGGATTTAGAACCCAATACAGGCTATTTCTTAGGACTAATCATAGACGGTTAATCTATCAAATATCCAGTTTGGTGAGAGTTTTTTCCCTTAAAAGAAATACCAGTTTGACATGAAAGTACTTACATCACTGGCAGTGTTTCTAGCTGCCTTGGCAGCTTTGATGGAAATGGCATCATTTCTCAGGTCATACCCCTTTGTTTTCATTTCATCTAGCCCCAGTTTGTAGTAATTCTAGAAGATAATGGAATGTTTTATTGATAATTTATTGTTATCCATATATATTCAGAATTACTTGCTGAACAAAATATATATTGACAGTAAACTTACATCACTAATATTGTAGGAATTAACCTTTGCCTGGATAAATTGAGGCGCATCTGCTGGAAGATGGTATTTGTGAATTATGGCTTCGTTTTTGGCTTTATAAAGTACCTAGAAGAGAAGCCAATAAAGAAAATGAATATTATGATCACTATAGACACACTTTAGATTAGAATACATGAAAGGTCACTGATGTCAGAACCATGTATGGTTCTGTCATGATGATATGATGACATGCTGACATAATTGGGAGGATGGACATGGGGACTATCAAAGGGCATTATATATTAACCCAGTTGGCGTTCTGGGTTTGGGAACAAATGGATGGGGCAAATGGTAACAGGGTGAAAGTTTATGCGTTTATAACTCTGCCCTTATTGTCAGAAGATCTGGTTCTAAAGAAGGGATGCTTCCCTCCCTTCAATGAAGGTGATTGAATTATAAACTCAGGAGTGGGAAAGGGGGGACTTAAAAAATCAGGATCAAAGGCAGGGGACCACAGCCAGGCAGGATGGGTGGGAACTTTTACACTACGATTCTGGGAACAGACCTTTAGTTTTGACAAAAACCTTGGATGGGTAACTTCTGTCTCAATACCTGAAATAAAACTCTTTTGTTTTCTACCACACTAAGATGTTTTCTTGATTATTTTGGAATATTTTCAGATATCATAATGAAATGTCTTGGAGATGGGATCCAAGTCTAAATATGAAATTCATTTATGTCTCATATACATTGTATACACATAGCCTGAAGGTAATGTTATACATAATATTTTTAAATAATTTTGTGCATGAACTATCAGGAAACAAAGTTGTCTCTATCTCAGCTACTCATGTGGACAATTTTAGATTTTGGAATATTTTGGATTTTGGAATTCTGGATAAGGGATACTCAGTCTGTAATAAGAACATAGGAAGCAGATTTATGCTTGTTTAGATTTTTTATGAATCTAGCCTGGTATTATCAAATGACTGACTAGCAGTAACTTTTCAGAGCATTAGAATCACTGGGCTGGAGTGTTCTTAAAGGCAATCTAGTGCATGCGCCTGCTCTATGCAGGAAACCAAGAGTTAGAAAATCCCCCCCAGAAAGGAGCTCTTCAACTTCTGTTTGAATACCTCTAGTGAGTGAAACTTCACTACCTTTCTAAGCAATTATTTCCATTGTCCAACAGCTATGGAAGTGTCTTCTACCACCTGCAATGTGCAATTTTTGACCGTGGATTAAATCTGGAACATTCTGCTTTAGCCTTCCTTATCCTAATGAGAAATCAAATGCTCTCAATATCTTGAGAAAGGTGTTTTAATACAATCCTGAGTTTATGAGTGGAGAATATACAATTTATAATAGTTATTCTGAAAGAATAAGTCTCTCACACTCTGGTCCATAATCAATACAGCCTAAAGTAAGAGGGCCAACTGTATATGGTCTTTCATCTTTAGTGGTACCCAGTACTTACATCACTCCTTTGGGCTTGGTTGATTTTAGCTTGTACTACAATAGGATCATCATCAATTTGTGTAAACTTTAGAGTGTCCGGATGCTGACGATATTTTTTCTGGCAAAGAAAAATAAAAATAATTATACTTCCTTCATTAAAAGGATACACAAAGAAAATAATATTTCATCTCCATAAAAGACATTTCCAGATACAAACTATTAATATCTTTTACAAACAATTATAGGATATATAAGCTAAATTTGTGCTGTCAAGGAAGCTAATCTTAAAAAAGGTATAGTCCGGGGGTTGGGGGTTGGTTATTTTATAACAGAGAGATTCAGGCCATGCCATCTACACTCAAAGTCTCTGTTCCAAAAATATTTAAGTTGCCAGATGTTCCACTGAAGTCATGTGAACTATTGACCATATTGAGACCTACATAAACATTCACTTCTTTGCTTGTTTTGTAGTGTGCATAAATCCATAGTTATAAGAAGAGTTTGAGATTACATAAAATGGCTCCATGGTAGATTTAAGGGTTGTCCGCACTGGCAAAATAAAGTGGCAACTTGAAGCCATGCAGTTTAGACAACATAAGAGTTGAAAACGAAACTAAACTGTGCACTGAGGCTAAAAGCAGGAGCAAAAAGAAGGTCTGCCTTAATGGATAAAATGCACATCATCGCCCCTGCATATAAACAGCATGGTGCTAGTACAGGACTGCAGGAAAGCAAAAATGTGAAAGTACAACAAACAGGGCAAGTCACCAATAATGCAATGGATGTAATTACAACATACATGAACCAGACAGTCCAACAGGAAGGCAATGGGTAAAGGGGGAGGTTTAGGGGGCATGTATGGTGTACAGCACGTGTTACTGTGTGGCCAATCAGATGGGGGTCTAATGGGACGGCAGCTGGGAGGAGGAAAGTAACTTATTGCTACAGGCAGTATGTTCTTGCAATGGTGTGTATGCATGGTGAGGAGGTGGGGGGGGGGAAATAACCAAGTGGTGTGGTTTGACACACTGCAGTGTGGATTGCCCGTGGGTATTCATCCCACCTCGGAGCTGGCCATGCAGATAGCGAGGCTTCCACCTGCTTTCAGAAAACACAGAATTGAGCCACTTTATCCCATCAGTCTGCTCAGCCCCAGGGTGAAGCTCGGTTGATTTCTTTTTACTTTTACAAAAGTACTAGAAGTATGGGCTTCACTGCTAGTGACTTGTATCCTTTGGCTGAAAGTCTTGAGTTGCCCCTGCTGAGGAATCAAATAAGCAGCCTCAGTTTTATGCATGCAGTTCCTATTTGACAAAAAAATGTGCAAAAGCCTACTTCATGTGCTATCACTTTTAGACTGGGATGAGTTTTACATATATTGTGTCATGTTTATTTACCTCATTAAGAATATCTGATGCTCTCTTATTTTTTTCTGCATCCATGGACCCATATGGCACCCAACCACAACCTTTCATCCAACTGTTGTAGTCAGCTTTATATTCATTCTGAAAAAGAACATAAAAATGACAAATTGCAATTACTATTTGAAGGAAGGAAGGAAGGACGGAAAGAAGGAAGGAAGTCTTTTCTTGCTTGCTCATATTACATTCTCCCAAGCTGTCCCCTATGTGAGGATATATTCACTAACAATGGTTTTCACCTAAAAACAAACTAGTTATAATGGCTGAATAGAATAAATGTAAGATTTTAGCATAGTTCCTAGAAAAGATGAAAATGAAATGCTGAAATTCTGAAGTAGATGCAAATAGTGATTCACCAAACTGATGTGAGGATAAACTCTTGAAAGTCACTATTCAATAATTCTAAAGCTTCTGAATTTCCCCAAAAAGAGAAAGCAATAACCATACAAATATATCTTCTCTGAAGCTGGTGGCTAAACATTCTATGCTCCAGACTATTCACCATTGTTAGGAGACAAGTAAGAAATAATGGGGATCACCAAGTGACCACTTGTGGGACTGTCCAAGGTGGCAAAATAGGACAGAGAAAACCTGAGGAAGATCTTACATCCCTCTATGTGTTTACAAAGCCTTCTTTAGTGGCTCAATAGTAGGTATGCAAATCTTCAATTACTCACATCACTTTGTATAGCATTAGCCTTCTTGGCAAGTTCCACAGGAATACTGTCAGGAGGATAGGAGTAATTATGAATGAGATGCTTGTAATCTGTGTTGCTGACAATCGCCTGTGCTTTCTTTGCTTGGATGACTGAAATCATGTCCAACGGTGCTGTGTACCTGGTCTTTGACTCCTCATAACCTTTTTTGTATTCACGCTACAAAATAATGAATGCATACCATTAAAAATTTAAATTTTCTTTAAAATTGCACAAGGTTTTGTAAACTGTAGGTTACTGCACATCTACATATAAGTCCAGGACAGATTATTAAAGGAATTATTATCTACAACAATCGATAAACTTTGTAAATACTGAGTAATGACTGTTCATTTTGTTTGTTTTTGTAATGAACAAAAATTGAGAGATGTGCCCCAAAATTAAATTAACGTTTTTCTAATTAGTTCTCAGTTAAGGTAAAAGCAATATTATCCCAAAATGTACAGTTGTCCCTCTATATCCAGGGATTCTTTATCCATGGATTCAACACAGTTGTATACTACAGCTTCCATTTAACTTATTATCTACAAAATTTGGTGGCAACTGTGGTACAGAAAGCTATCCTCCCATGCCACAGAACCTGTTTTGAGGAAGCAACAAGAGAACAGCTGGTAAAGGTTGGGTATGGTAAAGCATACAATAAACTAAGCAACTAATATTAAGGATGGATGGCATCATTATGAAGAAGATGAAGCCATCTGAATAAGTTGTGTGGTGCAGTTTTGCCAGCAGTAGCAATGTGAATTTCACTGAAGGCAGGAGCAGCAAGGCAACCTAGTGGATGCTCCAAAAATGCAGAGAGGGATTGAATGTAGCTGACAGGCCACATATTGCTCGCATCTGTTCTACAGAAAACAAGGTCCAAACAGTTGGCACACTGCATTGGATTAATCATCTACCTATTTCAGAATCTGATTCAGAAACATTGCAGGCCTAGTTTTTACAGAAGAATCGACAGCTGAAATGCCAACATTAGGATGGATGGGCGAAACATCCCCCTCTAAAAATAATTACAGATGTTCTCATCTCTCAATCATTTCTCCTGTCCTTTTTGTGTGCATCACAATCATGCATAGATTTACACATACATAAATTCCACTGTGGACAGTAGATCATGCTAACAGGGGTTAGGATTGCAACCTTGGTAATTACAAGCTTGGAAAATCTACTTTGTGGACTAAAGCTACTAGAATTCTTCATGAGAAGAATTATGAAGATTTTGAGAAATAGTAATCAGTTTTCAGTAATGTTGACTTGAGATGGCAATAGGTCACTGGCTCATTGTGTAGAAAGGTTTTGCTTGTTTTCTTGTTAGATTCCTCCTGAATATACATTTATCCAAATCTACACCTTGAATAACTTGTGCAAATGTTACAAAGCCCTTTCACCTTGTCTAGCATTCACTAATAAGAATTAAGACAGCAGTGAATACAATTATCAGATTGTCATTAAAAGAGTTCATTAGGATTTGTTTTGACACTTATCCCTGCTTCTTCTTTTTTACTCTCCTTGGGATGAAGATAAATGAACAGCTACAAAGACTTTAACAGACCGCCACCTTCCCATTACAGTGAACCACAGTGGTACTTACATCACTCTGCAGTTTGGCCACTTTCCGAGAAAGCACCATTTTGGGATCATCTTCAATGCTCAAAGCTCCAATTAACTTCCCTTTGCTCTGTTCATAACCCTTCTTATACTCCACCTACATGTGAAAAAGACATTAATGTTCTTCTATATTCTGTAAACTTGGCATAGATATTCAAATCAATGAAAGAGTTGTTGACATTTCTATGCAACACTCACATCACTTGCAATCTTTCGATTGGCTTTAGCAGCAAGGATTGGAATGGCATCCATTTTGATGTCAAATTTCTTGTCTTTTGATTGCTCCCAATCATACTTGTACCAGTTCTGACAGAGGTAGAAACAAGTAACATGAGATGATATCACATAAAATCCCTAATGTACTGTAGAAAACAACAAAACCTATAACTACCATGTGCATGAATCGCTTAAAATATGAGGATTGTTTTGATTAGAAAAATACTATATATACCCAACTATAAGACTACTTCATGTATAAGTCGAGGGCAGATTTTGGGGCCAAAATTATGGATTTCGATCCGTGGATAAGTCGAGGGGAAAACTTTGGATATGTAACAAAGCAAAGTTTTACAGAGAAAAGCAAAGGAAAACAGTGGCGGGGTACATACCTCCGCTTTGCGGCGCTCTGCCGCCGCCGCCGCCAGTAGGTCCGCGGGGGAGCCGGAGCCTTCACACGGCCCGACTCCCGCGCGGACCGAAAAAGAAGCTCCGTCGCTACGTCACAAGCGGCGCGACGCGTACGGACGCTCAGCGTCCGATACGCAAAGATGGCGCCGGCCATGTAGAAGGGCTGGCACCATCTTGTATGGACGGAGTCCGTATTAGGCCCAGGGGCGTCTATAAGAGACGCCCCTTTTTTAAAATGGGACGTCCTCCGGACGTCCCAAATGGCGGTGCAGAAAGCACCAATGTCAATGAACTTAACATTGGGCACAGGGGTGGGCCTTTGCTAGCTGTGTTCCAGCAGAGGAATGATTCGTGTTGTATTTTTTCTCTGCTGCTGTGTTGCTTTGTGGGGGGGAGAGTTTATGGATATGGGGAGTGTACAGATTGGGGAGGTAATGGATGATTGTGTTGGTGTGAGCAGGGCTCCCATTGGAGTAGTGTGGGGAGGGGGAGATATAGTGGTAGGAGAGTGGAGTCATATCGTAAGGGAAGGCGAGATCGATGTGTAATATCTATCTCTCCTTCCATCCACTCTCCTAACCAAAGAGATCTGAGGGTCAGTCCAACTGTACCACAAACCCTGTCTCTGCTCTTGTGCAGTGCCAGGTCCGTAAAGAATAAGACCCACATAATGTATGATCTGTTAGAGGATAAGAGCTGTGACCTGGCTTGGGCCTGAAAGCTAAGCAGTGTGGGCACAGGCCCTCCCTGCTGGGTACTCAGTTAAGGACCAGACCAGGTGGGGGGGGGGGGGGGGGGGTGTTGCCTTGATTCACAAGAACACCTTTTCCTTAACCAGGAACCATGTCTGACATACTGCCCATATCGAATGTATTTACCTGACCCTGAAGGCCAGAGACAGTTTAGGGATTCTGTTGGTCTACTGGCCACCCCGTGTGCTAACAGACTCCCTGCCCGAGCTGACACAGCTGGTCTCGGAGCTGGTGTTGGAGTCCCCTAGGCTTCTTGTCCTGGGGGATCTCAACATCCCCTTCGAGGCCAGCCATAGTCCAACAGGTGCGGCTCGGGAGTTCATGGCTACCATGACTGCCATGGGCCTGTCCCAATTGGTCTCAGGGCCCACGCATTCTGCCGGTAATACGCTTGATGTGGTCTTTTGTATGGACATGGAGAGTCCGTGGGCAGAGGTAACAAATATCTCCGCCTTGTCATGGACGGACCATTTCCTGGTCGAGGTTAAAATCAAGGCATCTACCCAGATCCCTCCCGGGGGTGGCGGACCTATTAGGATGGTCCACCCTCGAAGGCTGATGGAACCCAAAAGGTTCCAAGAAGCCCTAGAGGGGTATATGGTTGGAACTGACGGCGATTCTGTTGATGCCCTGACTAACACCTGGGATACTGATCTCTCCAGGGCTATACACAGCATCGCTCCCAAGCGTCCTCTCAGGCCTGCTTCCAAAAAACAGCCCTGGTACACGGAAGATCTCAGGGAAAGGAAGCAGGCTCTGCGACGACTAGAGCGCAACTGGCGAAGACACCAGCACTTAGCCGACAAGGCACTCCTAGACTCTCATTTGAAGGCATACGGAGTGGCAATAAGTGCAGCAAAGAATTCGTTCTATGCTGCACGTATTGCATCCGCGGAGTCGCGTCCGGCAGAGCTGTTCAGGGTAGCGAGGGAGCTTACTCAGCTGCCCTCCTCCCTGAACCCTATTTTGGAACCATCCAAGGCCTGCTGTGACGAGTTTAACAACTTCCTCGCAGATAAAATCTCTCGGATAAGGGCTGATCTCGACGCCAGTATTTCTTCAGGTTCCAGAGTAGAGGTCTCCAGAGCTTCCGTGGACTTTGTTGTACTGGATCACTTTGAGTCTGTGAGTACTGAGGAAGTGGGCAAGATTCTTCAAAGTGTTAGGAAGACAACGTGCTCTCTCAATCCCTGTCCCTCTTGGCTAGCAGCTCGGGGGGGGGGGGGCGGGCGGTCGTAACTACCATGTTACGCCGCATAATTAATTCATTTTTTAGGGAAGGGCAATTTCCCTCCAGCTTGAAATTGGCCACTGTAAAACCGCTGCTGAAAAAGCCCTCCCTAGACCCCCTGATTTGAAGTAATTATCGGCCTGTTTTGCTGCTGCCTTTCTTGGGGAAGGTGATCGAGAGGGCGGTTGCCTTCCAACTTCAATCGGTCTTGGATGATACGGATTTTCTAGACCCATTTCAAACTGGCTTCCGGGCAGGCTATGGAGTTGAGACTGCCATGGTCGCCCTCGTCGATGATCTCCGTCTGGGCATGGACAGGGGTAGCGTGTCCCTGTTAGTGCTCTTAGACATCTCAGCGGCTTTCGATACCATTGACCATGGTATCCTTCTGGAACGCCTGAGGGAGTTGGGTATCGGGGGCACTGCGCTCCAGTGGTTCCGTTCCTACCTCTCGGGTAGATTCCAGATGGTGCAGCTGGGGGACGTGTGCTCCAATAAGAGGGCACTTACATCTGGTGTCCCTCAAGGAGCCATTATGTCCCCATGCTGTTTAACATTTACATGAAACCGCTGGGTGAGATCATCCGGAGACACGGGGCGTGGTGTTATCAGTACGCTGATGACACCCAAATATGTTTCTCTGTGTCTCCGATTGATGCAGTGACCAGGGATGGCATCTCTCCTCTAGATGCCTGTCTGGAGTCAGTAATGGGCTGGATGAAGGAAAACAGACTCAGCTTGAATCCAGAGAAAACAGAAGTACTCGTGATAGGTTCCCCTGGCCCGGGGATGGAGATTTGTCCGCCTGTCCTGAATGGGGTCATGCTTCCCCTGAAGGACTCAGTTCTCAGTCTGGGGGTGCTTCTGGACTCGTTGCTCCATCTTACATCTCAGGTGGATGCGACAGTCAGGAGCACTTGTTATCAGCTTCGGCTGATACGCCAGCTGCGACCCTTCCTGGGCCGGGGGGACCTTGAAACGGTGGTACATGCTCTGGTAATCTCTCGGTTGGACTTCTGTAATGCGCTCTACATGGGGCAACCCTTGTACCAAACTCGGAAGCTTCAATTAGTGCAGAATATGGCAGCTAGGTTAGTCACTGGATGCCCCAGGACTAGCCACATAACACCTATTTTGCAAGATCTTCATTGGCTGCCCATTTGCTTCAGAGCCCAATACAAGGTGTTGGTTATTACCTATAAAGCCCTAAATGGCTTGGGCCCAGGGTACTTGGAGGACCGCCTCTCGCCATATAATCCGCCCTGCACTCTCAGATCGGCCGGGAAGCAATTGCTGAGGGTTCCTAATACGAAGTACACCGTGACTGCACAGAGGGCATTTTCCAACTTGGCCCCGTAGCTCTGGAACTCCCTTCCCGGCGAGCTCCGCTCTGTTGCCTCCCTTGACCTGTTTAGGAAGAAGCTCAAGACCTATCTCTTCCAACAGGCTTTCCCCCAGGTGTTGTGACATCTGCTCTCCCCCCTTCACATTAGCACTTCTTAACCTAGCTATTGTTGTGGTATTTTAATGTTTCTAATCTTTTATCTTGTTTTTAAAATTTGATGTATTGTTGTGTGATTTTATAATGTAGATACTGTTGGAAATTGTACATTGTTTCGTACCCTTGTTGTAACCCGCTTTGATCCCTTTGGGAAAGCGGGCTATAAATAAACAGTATTATTATTATTATTATTAATAGAATTTCAGCAGGCCCAACTGTTTGTACTTATACTAAAGGCAAGATGGATGGCGGAATAGAGAGGGAGTCAGTGCTTCACCAAGGGATGGTTGCTTTTTTTGAAAAGAGTTAAAGTACAGTATTTACATTGACTTGTGGATGAGTCAACTCAAGTTTTTGGGGTCAATTTTTTGACTAAAATTTCTAGACTTATACATGAGTAAATACAGCGACTGGAATTAACATTTTTAAGGAATATAATTTGCAAAAATTTGTCATCATCAATAGATTTGACTGTCACAAAAATGTGTTCCAAAAGATCTTTACAGTCATTAGAAACTACTGCACACACACCAGGATCAAGCTATTTTCTTCCTCTCTTAGGGATCTACAGAGCTCTCTTCTTCAAATTACCAATCTTTTTACAAAATTATCCTGTACCTATTACTATAACTACTGTATTCTATTTCTATTCCACTGACTGGGCAGCATATAAATAAATCCTATTATTATTTTATTATTATTTCTAGGGATTTTATCTCACCAGGCTCATTAGGTGCCACAATTGCATTAGTCAAGGAAATGCATACATACCAGGTTGGGGATAGTCACTATCTCATAGCTCTTTAAAAATGTCATGGTGCTGCTTTTATCCCAGCCTCTCCCTTCCTCATGCTGGCCTCCATAGCCCCAGCTCCTTGCCCTAACCCCTCTCCAGCATGCTTTTCAATCTGTATTTATTTCTGTTTTTAGCACAATTGTGTGATCATGGCAATCCATTAAGTAAAAGAAAGAAAGAAAGAAATTGGAAAAAATCAGCCTGCTTGGGAATAGTGAGGAGGAAGGAGAGAGGAGCAGAACTGTGCCACCTCATACCACATGACTGCCCATTTATTGGAACAGCCTTGGAAGAAACCTATCACACTTGAATTAGCAGTGCAAATGCAGTGCAACTGGGAGGGATTTATGGTTTTGACCATCAGTGAGAAGCAATGAGTGGACTCAGTGGCATCACTAGGGAGTGCCTAAAAGGGGGTAACACCATTGTTCCTCAAACACCTGCCTTTTGGCAAAAACAGATTGTGGCATTCACCTGTGTCCCATTAAAATGCTGAAGAGATGGTGGGAGGCTTAGTGGGAGGAGAAAGGAGAGGCCCCAGATTTTTAAAAAATAAGAATAAAATAAAAGTTCAAATTCCAAAAAATTAATCTTTCATTTTTTAAAAAATATATTTTTTAATTTTCTTTAAAAACATAAGTTTACCAATTGTTCATTTTGAATACATGAAATTATGTATATGTACATTTAGTCTGTATGATATTTTAATTTAAAAGTATAATTTGAATTGTGCTAGTTGTTTACTGTATGTAACAACTATTACCATTACATCCAGAGATATACGGGAATTATAATTTATGAGTAACATTAGTACAAAGAAATTACAGTGGGGCCTCATTATTCACTGATATTTGGTTCCAGAACCCCCCATGGATACCAAAATCTGTGGATGCTCAAGTCCCAGTAAATATAATGGCATAGTAAAATGGTATCTCTTATATAAAAGGGCAAAAATCAAGGTTGTATATTTTTAAAGTATTTTCAAGCTGTGGATACTTGAATCCATGGATAAAAAATCCGTGGATAAGGAGGGCTGACTCTATTATGGATTCTGTATGGTGTGATATAGGAAGAGATCAATGGGGGTGACACCATGAGTTACTGCACAAGGTGACACCAACACTAGTGATGTCACTGGACGGACTACAGGCCATGTACTGGACAGACACAGCATCATGTGATAAGGCACAGTCATAGATGCTACTATTCTGCTCTAATTCCACTTTTCAAGCTTCATGTGATAAAGTCCTAGATCCCGATCAGAAACTACTACTATCCCTGCAGAACTCCAAGGGCTTGTCTCTCCATTTCACCTGCCTCCAACCCATTTTTCCTGCTATCTACATGTGGCCTTAACAATATATTTACTGTGAGCTTTCCCTTCCTTCTTATCTATTCTTCCCTCCATTTGCAGGATCTGAGCATATATGCTTAGCACAGATTTAGGCACAGTGCTCTCTCAAGTGAAGAAAGATGTCTTTGTCATAACATGTGCTTCTGCAAATTAGTTTGCCTTGTTTTGTGATTAGCGGTTGGAAGGCAAACACAGGCTTACTTAGGAGGTTTGATTACCGAGGTAAACATATTTGAAGAAATCCTTATACTGAAGAGAAAATGTACCAATTGTTGGGAATACGTATTTCCTTAATGTCTAGTTTGACCGTCCAACTCTTCCTTCTCTGTCCTTTTGGAATCCTGATTAGATAGCCCAGAATCAAGTTTCCTTTCTTCAGTCACCTACTTCTAGAGTCCCTAGAATGTCTTATTTTTCTCCTTCCTGTTAGGGTTAGGTTTCTGCACAAGCCCCATTGTAATTGATGATGATGATGATGATGATGATGATGATGTAGTAACCAAGAGCAAATTGTTGTTTGCAGCCTAGTCATGTCTTTGTAACAGTGAAAATGGCCCAAATATTGTAAGGCTCATACTTACATCACTGAGGTTATATGCATTGACTCTGGACTGAAGGAACAGAGGAGCATCTGGAGATATCGAACATTTGGACTTCTCACTCTCATGTTTGGCTTTATAGTTCAACTGAAATGTCAAAATGAACATATAATGTTACAAAACGTGAAATTAGTTTTAAAAATTTAGCCTATAGTGTGCTCCTTCTATGTGTAGGAAGCTTTAATCGATTCTTCAGGTCCTCTTCCACACTAGAGAATAATATCATTATGAGTCTATCTTAACTGCCATGACAACATGCTATGGAATCCTAGGATTTGTAGTTTTTGTGAGATTCTAGAAGAGCTCTCTGGCTGAGATTTCTAAATACACTCCCTAAGCTCCAGATCCCAGAATTCCATAGAATGGAGCTATGATAGTTAAAATGGATTCACTTTGTTTTAACTGTATAATGTGAAAGGGCTCCTGGTGGAATTTTCAGAACTGTATTCCCCACCCCCTTACAGGCTTTCAAAATACCTGCAAACCAATTCTAGCAGACATCCTAGGTCTCCAGAGCTCATTCACAGGGGTGCATGGGGTGGGGGCTGCATTGGAGAGGACTGACTGCTTTCCTCTCAGTTTTGCCTGATTTCATTATTTGGCAACAGCAAAGAAAGAAGAAAGGCGGTGAGAGAATAGCTGCTTGCTCTGTGCAGCCTGTTTCTCTGATGCCTGGCTTCTGTAGATGGGGATTGTGGGAATCCACATGGCCAAAGCGGTATTGGAGGGAGCTGGAATAATTGTCTTGGGGTACAGTACCCTATGTGAATTCTAGCCATTGATTATAATACTTGGGCTTCATGAACAAGCTTGTGAGACAATCAGAACACTCCAATTTCTGTGAAAATTTAGCTGTGCAAATTATATAGACAAATTATAATAAGATTATGTTTGCATTTCACTGAAAAATAATCAGAAGCTTGAAGGGCTTGGTTGTTGCAGTTGTGAATTATTGTTGTTTTGTTCAATATTTTAAAATTACATATTTTGTCTTGTTTTCTTTTTTCACTTTCTTTGCCCTTCTCCTCCTAATATGTGTCTCCTCAGATCCGTTCCTTTCATCTTTTTAATATTTCAGTTTTCAGTGGGATAGTTGCAACGTCTGAATTTCAAGCTGCTTCAGCAGAATGTGATCAACATCATGTAAACAAATTTAGTTAATTAATATAAAGTTTAAACCCAGAATAAAGTCAGAGAACTTTTGGCCATCAAATGTTTTGAATTACAGCTCCTACAATCCTTTATCATTGTCTCTGTGGGTGGAGCTACTGGGAAATGACAGAGGAGGGTAACAATTCTCCATTACAACAACAGAGATGTTTATCACACTATGCTCTTAAAGAGGTACTATTCCAGTGTGACTCCTCTAGCAGCCTCCTGTTGCATGCTGGGATTGGCAGTTTTAAGGAGCTGAACTTCTCTGCCTGAGAATTCTAAATACCCCTCCTTAAAACTGCCAATCCCAGCATGCAACAGGAGGCAGCTAGAGGAGTCACACTGGAATAGTACCTCTTTAAGAGCTCGTCTGATAAACACCAGAGAATGGGTTGATTCCTTATACAAGCTTCCCACTACAACAGATGTAGATTCATAGGGAGCTAAAATAATATTTAAATCACTAGGCTTAATGACTCCAACTTAAAGAGAATAGGAAGCTCATCAAGAATGAAAACTGAATTATAATTCAGAGATCTGGAATATCTGATGTTCTAATATAGAAGTAAGTAAGTCAGGGCATGTAATAGTTGGGAATTCCAGCCCACAAATTGCCCACATACATCTTCATCATGCAGGTATTCCAGGTGAGGAAAATATACCTTTCAGGAAAATCAGACTCTTGACAGCTAACCATTGCTTATTCCTAGTTTTGTATGGAGAACTACTACATTCTTTTCCTCAAATAGAACAAGTGTTCATTCTCATGTCCATGCCCGAGTTATTCCTCTGCGGCTTCTGGAGCCTGCTCAGTAATGTCACAAGGAGAAGCTACCACAACTGTTTGTGTGATGAGGCATAGTGAAACGTAAGAGTAGACAGGAGACTGTTGCTTTTAGTTGCTAGGTTACTTACATCGCTCAGCTGCTTGGAATTAATCTGTGCTTGTACCAGAACAGGCGAGTCTGTCACTTGTGTAAATTTGATCTTGTCAGGATGTTTTTTGTAGGTATACTAGAGGGAGAAAAAATAATAATTGGCAGTTGATTTTGAGTAGGAGCCAGTATCATAGTCCTATTTTTAAGTATTAGCATAAATGAAAGGATTTATAATTCAGGTGTTGTAGTGCTCTTTATTCTCTGAAGTGAGGACTGGTCAAGTCAACACTGCTGTTTCCAAATGTCAAAGCCTGCAAACTATCAAAGGTACAAACTTCCAAAGATCCCCAGATGTTTTGTCAGATCAATTTAACATTTCCTAGTCAATGTTAACTAAGAATTATGAGTGACAAGGTAGTCATGGAATATTTGCCACATGCAAGCACAGTCGACTAAGCCACTATTACTTGCATAAACAGCCTGGTTATGTATAAATTTACCTGAGAAAACGTGCATGTGCTGAACACATTTTGTCCATTAGATGTCACAATAATCCTATAAAGTAAATGTAACAGAGATCTGCCAGCAGTAAATGAATACCTACATCTTTGCACTGGTCTAGTTTCTTTATGGCTTCATATTCTTGAGTTATGGTCTGTGGAAAGTAGCATTTTGACTTGTCCTCTTCATAGTCTGCTTTGTAATTTTTCTAGAAAAAGAATAACAATGGATCAATCGCTACCACCAAATTTGTCTGAACAAGCAAAGCCAGAAAGGTCAATATATTTCATACTTACATCACTCTTCATGGCTTCAATTTTCATACAGTGTGTTTGATATGGGTCTTCAAAAGTGCCTATGTAGTGGCCCAAGATATTATTTATATATGGTTCTTTATATTTCACCTATAGGAGAAGAAGAACATTGCCTCATGTTACTACAGCTCATGAACTAGATTGGGGAGTCTGGTATCTAGGAGCAATAACTAGCACACTTACCTCACTGAAGTTTTTCAGAACATTGTCGACTTGATATTTTGGAGTGTCACAGTAGTTAATACTTATTCCTTTATTCTTTTCATATGCTTCCTTATATAATCTCTGCCAAGGAATTAAAATGGAAGATCATAAGTCTATGATAAATATCACAATTCCCTACTCTTTTCACCAGTGAAAAAGCTTGTACGCTCTTCAAATACTGAACATCCACCATTACATCATGTATGCAGCCACCTTCTATGTCTAATCTGCAGCTGAGCTTCAGAGGTTACACTTTCTGAAGATGGATGTTCATTTAGATAATTGTAGCTAATAGCTATTGATAATCCTATTGTTTGCAAATTTGTCTTACCCTTTTGAAAAGCCATCTAAAGCAGTCCTATCACATGTCAGTGAATGAGATAAGTAAGTTAAACATTGCATGGGATGCATGAATTTTATCTTTCATCTGCCCAATTTCATAATAAAAATACAATACATGCTAAACAGTCAACAGAAACAATCAGTAGAGGGTATCAAAACATATTAAGGCGAGTGTGGTGTAGTGATTTGAGCCCTGGACTATGATTCTGGAGATAAGAATTTGATTCACCTCTCAAGAATGGAAACCTACTGGGTAACATTGGGTGAATCACACAATGTTATTGCCAGAAACCCCTGTGATAGAACCACCTCAAGGTCATCATAAGTGGATATGACTTGAAGGCACACAACAGTGTGTGTTCAGTCTGGCTCTGTGAATATGTAAAAAAAATTCTCAACTCTAAATCCATAATCCAGGATCTAAAACCAAAAATGCATGGGGAGAAGGAAACAAGTGACCAAGAGACAACAGTATGGGTGCCAGGAAAGGACACCCCATAAGTGGGGAGTTACAAATAAAAAAATACCCTCTTTTCTAGCCACCCACCTAACTTCATTCAGTGGGAGCACCTGAAGTCATCCAACGATGACTTCAGGGTTCCAGCAAGGGCATACAGGAGGAGATGTTTCTTAAGAAACTGTTCCTTTAGAAACTCTTGCAGGAGGAAGGTAGTATTAGCAAAAATATACCAACACCAACAACCTGCTCCCTCTCCAATGGGCTCCTCCATTGGACTAATACAACTTCCATAAATGGAAGAAACCTTTCTGCTTATGGAAATGTTTTACACTTCTTTCTTATCAATTTAAGCTGTAGGGGTGGAAGTTCACCAAAGATTAATATGGTCAACTTTTAGAATTTTATACTGTGCCTGTAGTCCTGCCAAGTATCCCAGGTTCTTGTTTTAAACTGTATTTATTTATTTTACTTATATCCTGTCTTTCCACCAAAAAAATCTCTGATCAATGGGATGCAAGTAGCTAAAATGAATGTAAATAAAGGAACGCCCATAAACAAAACTTGATTACAGCGTATATATTAATACTTACATCACTCTGTAGTTTGGCCACTTTCCGAGAAAGCATCATTTTGGGATCATCTTCAATGCTCAAAGCTCCAATCATCTTCCCTTTGCCCTGTTCATAACCCTTCTTGTACTCCACCTATGTTGAGCAGGTGAGAAGTGAGGAAAATAAGTTAACTTTCTTCCATATGCAAATATGTATCAATAAAAGAAATATCTTAATTTCAGTCTAACACTTACATCACTTGCAATCTTTCGATTGGCTTTAGCAGCAAGGATAGGAATGGCATCCATCTTGATATCAAATTTCTTGTCTTTTAATTGTTCCCAGTCATACTTATAGCAGTTCTGATGCAGGATGGGGGGGTGGAAGGAAACAAAATGAGAAGATCATAATATTTATTTAATAGTTTACATACGCACACATGAGAAAGAAAGACATACATAAATTTTCCTAACGTGTGTTACTTAATAACGAATATGAAAGTATGAGTTTATCATTGATTGGATTTCATGAAATTAATGGCACAGTAAATGGAAAAATCTTCTAGTTGTTTTCATGGATCATATGTGTTGTTAGGAACAGGATATATCAATAGCCTGGTTTAGCCAAACAACACTGTCAAGTCATTAGAGCATTGCTCATCTTTGGACTTAATCCTACACAATTTTCTTCTGCAGGGCTCATGTTTCCTCCCCCCTCAACCAATGGATTATTGTAAATACAAAGCATCAACACATATAACAGCAATTCTTTGTTTTTCTTAAATCTAAGCACATACTACTGTACTCAGGCCTTTGCTTTCTTCCCACTCTTTTGTGTTCATGTCCTTCTTATTTCAGAGGAAGTCAGACAGATTTTTCTATACCCTTTGTAAGAGAAAGAGGCAGCTTTGTCTGACTCCACCCATAGTAATGGGTGCCAACCTACCCCAATGCACAGGAACCAGTTTTAGGGGTTCTTCCATCCAAGTCTAATTTAATTTACTTGTTTGTCTCCTGTCCTGTCCTATCCTTTGATGAATTTCCTCAGAGAATACACATTCAACTTACTATAAGGATTCAGATAATTCGTCTTGTTATCACTGCAAGCTCTTATCTTTCCCTTCACACCCAGATGAATGGGCTCTAACACTACCAGTCAAATTACATTATGAAGCTATTCTGTCTTTCCCCCATCAACAGATTTTCTATAGTAAATAAAAGAATGGAAGGCAACAGAATAAAACACAGGAGGGTTGTAGGTGGAAAACAATGACATATTGACCCCAAATAAAATCTGAGAAAAACAGCTGCATTATTAAACTCTCATCCGGAAACAGCTTATATCTCTGTTTCCCTTACTAAAATCCTTCTTAGTTCACCACCAGATTAGGTAATATCTTTTTTATTTACCTGTTTCTGAGTTCTCTATCCCTTAATTCTTCTTCCTCCTGGTCTACCTTTCTGCTTCATATTTATGTAATCAGTGGAAAATGCCTGACATATACTAGTTGGGTCTCTCTTATCCAAAGCTCCAAAACCCAGAATACTCCAACATCAAAAACTTTTTTTCATCGGTGGTAAGATAGGTGTCAACCTTTGCTTACTGATGGTTCAGTGCACACAAACTTTGTTTCATGCATAAAATTAATAAAAATGTTATGTATAACATTACCTTTGGGCAATGTGTATAAGGTTTATATGAAACATAAGTAAATTTCATGTTTAGACTTGGGTTCCCCTCCCCAAAGTATCTCTTTATGTATATGCCAATATTCCAAAATCTGAAAAAATCCTAAATCCCAAACGTTTCTGGTCCCAGGCATTTCAGTTAAAGGAGACAAGCTGTAGCTGATTGTGGTGGTGATGTGATATAATCTGCATCTCAAATGCTATTAGCAGCCTAGTGTTGTCTGTTGTACCTTCCTACTTCTGAAAGACCTATTTATAATGTAAGATTCATACTTACATCACTGAGGTTATATGCATTGACTCTGGACTGGAGAAAAAAAGGGGCATCTGCAGGAATGGAACATTTGAACTTCTCATTCTCATGTTTGGCTTTGTAGTTCAACTGAAATGCAGAATGAACAAATAATGACATAAAAATGATGACACAAGTTAATCAATTCAGATTTCAAAACAGATTGTTAAAACAGAACTAAATAGGAATATCCAAAAATCTAAAATCAGATGTCTCACATACACACTATTTCTGTGCCTTTTATTTGACCAAGAATAATATTTCCATTGTTACCTATAAAAGGAATCAGATTGCACCATCAGAGAGTGTGGACACAGAAACAATAGATGGCACTTGCTATCATATGAAGTAAAACCTCCAATCAAATGTAGTGTAAAAAGCTCTCCTTTTTCAAAATATTGCATGTTTTTTAATGTCTAGTATCTGTAAATCCTAACTTACCAAATCTACAAGTATTATATTCTCCTCTTTTGTCAATATAGCTCTATATGTAGTGATTGTTTGCCTCAGTAATAGGAATTACATCTGGGCCATTACAGATGCATATTATAGCAAAATTTATATTGAATAAATATTATTGACAAGGTAAGATTTAAGTCCTTAAAAATAAAAACATATGGAAATTCATAATATATCACTATATATTTCATATCACTCTCATGAACAAAGTGGATTCTAGTCATAACCAGCTAAAAATATAAAATTGCTGCATAGTACTTGTGAACAGGGCTTAATATGAGCCACGAGTTTCTCAAAATTCAGCACTGAACAGAGTTGACCTTGCCATTAGACAAAATGAAGCATCTGCCTCCAGAAGCAGTAGCGTTATCACTGCATCCCCATCCTGACTCCTCAGCAATCTGATCATTCATCTCTATTGAAGTTCTGTTCACCATGCTGTCTGGTGCCCTAACTATCCTGCTGCCTTAGGTGTAGTGGAACACTGTGATACATGTTATGGTCAATAAATATGAGTATTAGACTTTGATGCATAAGACAAGAAAGCTGTCTGTTTCCAGAATCTGCATAAATTGTTAAGAAAGGATACTGGACAGGCTTGGGCTGCTGTGACCTGGGGAGCTATGCCTTATTCTAAACTACACATTGAAAATTCCCTCATTCTCCCCACTCCTGCTGACAAAGAAATTGTTGCACTGATGAAAAAAATCAGTGCTTAGCTGCCTTGTTAAACTCCAGTCAATGGAGACCTGCTGAACTGCCTCAGACTGGTACACCTCCCATTGTGACGTATATTGCACCTTTCAGAGTGGTTGAGCAAAACCTATCTGGATTTGAAAGAGCATAAATATCTAGCATGATTGGCTTTGTCCTGTATGCACAACCCCATTGTTTGATACTGCTCAGACCATTTAAGAGTCATTATCTGTATGCAAAGGGCACGTTCACCTCATTTATATGAGTGTTTCGAGCTTTTATTTTGTAGTGTCCTACATTTTCTTGAATGTCCTACATTTTATGGTGTCTTGTCCTCCTTCACAATTAGGACATCTGGTCACCCTGAGAGAAAGAGTTTCTTTCTCTCAAACCTGCTTCCCTGCTCCAGTCTGCAATCATCTTCTCCACGTCAGATGGTGAGAAAATCCATATGAAGTTTATAGCCTGTAGTCCCTTAAGCTTAGCGCTAGCCCCCCTCAGATTGGTTAGGAGAAGGGTTTTTAGCCTCCATGCTGTTTTCCCCCTTTTTTGCTTTGAGAAACAGCTTGCATTGAGCATACACTGTTCTTTTGTTTCTCCTACTATCTTCTTCTGATGTCTTAATAAAGAAATAATTATTTTTGATGCCAAATCAGCTTGTCCCTCTACCTCATATTTATTTGGAGTCACTTTGGTTAATTGTCTGTTTTTAAAATCTTCAGCCTGTAAGATCCTGCAGAGAGTTAGTGCCTGGAAGAGTTTTCCTCTAAAACCAGTCCACTGCTCTTAACAACTTAACTAAGATATAATTGCCAGTCCAGTTGAGTTCTATATGCAAAATGGAGATAAAGTGTAGATATATGTTGTTTTAGGGTTTCTATTCTTTTTTCTTTTCCTTATTCTTTATTCTTTATAGATTGTTAGACTTTATTCTTAATAATTTTTTTTAAAAAAAGCAGTGATAAAGCAGTATCTTGCCTTTCATCTCAGGTCACAAAATGTTTTAGACCAACCCTAGCACTGAATGCTAAAGCTCCATATTGGGATGTTGAAGTTGTCAGACTATGTCGAGGTTGGAAATAAACACACCCATCTCTGCCATGCAGGCTAACAGAGAGAAACATTGATTCTTGATCAATGAAACATGCCTACCAAAAAGATCTGAACCCTCACACATCTGTAATCAGCAATGGATTATTGCTTCTCCCTGTGTGTACGTATATCAGAACCCTACTGAGACCTCCTCCCCCCCCACCCCACCCCCATGGAACAAGCAGTCAGTCTCATGTCCATACCAGACTTGTTTGTTTGCATATTCTGGATCTGTTCAATAATGTCACAAGAGGAAACTCCTAAATCATGCCTGGAAACTGTTTGTCCAGTGAGGCACAATGAAACAGCAGGAGACTGTTGCTTTTAATTGTCAGGTTACTTACATCACTCAGCTGCTTGGAATTAATCTGTGCTTGTAGCAGAACAGGTGAGTCTGTCACTTGTGTAAATTTGATCTGATCAGGATGCTTTTTGTAGACATACTGGATGGAAGAGAAAGTAAAACAAACCAACAGAAAACATTATATTTTGAATTAGCATCTATTATGTGAGCAAAACATCGTCATATGCAGATCTTAAAGCCCTCAGACTACCAAAGACATGGAGCATTCAAGCAGTATCAGACAAGAGTATGGATAAATTTGATCAACCTTCCTAGTACATCATAAGCGAAAACTATGAATACTCATGTAAACATACTACATTTCCCACACACAGTTACAGTGCCTCAAGCTAAGCCAAAATGTGCTATTATCACATGCACATCTTAAAGTCCTCTAAACTAGACTAAGGCCTGTTACAGACTGCCAAAATAAAGCTGCTTTGGGTCTCTTTGGAGGTATGCTGTTTAAGTGATGCATGCATCCTAAGAATCCGGAAACTGCACCAAAGCTGCACTCCAGTGATTAGGAATGGATTGTGGCTTTGGCGCGACCTCCAGACTCTTAGGACCCATGCATCATTTAAATAGCATACCTCCAAAGAGACCTGAAGCAGCTTTATTTTGGCAGTCTGTAACAGGCCTAAAATAAAAATGAAGAAACATTCATGAGGTCTCGATAAAGAAATATAATACAAGCTTTAACTTATTAATTTACTGAACATTGTATCTATCCCATTAGGTACCAGGGACAGTGCCAAACACCACATTTATTCGCCACATGCCACACACTGGTGTAGGCCATTATCTTCCCTGCTATAGTTAAGAAGAATTAACTGCATGGGAGGTTAGATTTCATTTGAGAAATATTGCATGTGAGCTAAACATATCCTGGCCGCTAGGTGTCATCAGAACCTTGTAAAATGTATATGAAGTTGTTACCTGTCAGAATTGTGAAACCCAAGGGTGAACTACACATTATATGCTAATTAGTGGGGGAAGCCCCTCAACAGTCTTATTTTGATGAACAGTAGCCTCTAGAGGCTGAAGTTTTGAGCAGAATAGCAGCTGGAAGAAAGAAAGGCTGAAGCCATTCTCTACTTTGCATTTTTCAGCTGAAAATCATCCCCATCACACTCCGTTACTCAAAACTCCCCGTCTCTCTCATTGAAAGAAAAGCAATAGAACAGAACTCTGTTTCATGCATTTGGAATGGTGTAATTTGCTTCAGATGCTCTCATGTTAAATATTTCAGTAGAAGGTATCTTGAAGAGCATTTATTTTCAATTTTGTAAATTATTAAACAGAATGATAGATATAGTTAATTAGTACTTTGTCTACATAGTCTTTTTTTTCCATTTGTGTATACATTAAAGGTAAAGCTAAAAGTTTCCCCTTTGACATGATTGTCTAGTCATGTCTGACTGTCGGGACAGTAGTCATCTTCGTTACTAAGCCAAGGGAGCCAGCATTGTCTAAGACGACTCCGTCGTCATGTGGTCAGCATGATTAAATGCTGAGGCGCATGAAACACTGTTACCTTCCCAACAAAGTAGTACCTATTTATCTACTTGGACATTTACATGCTTTCAAACTGCTTGGTTGGCCAAATCTGGGACTAGTGATGGGAGCCCACTCCATCACGTGGCACCTAGGTCTCAAACTGCCAATCTGCCGACCTTGTGGTAATCAGAGTCAACGTTTTAACCACTAAGCCACCATATTAACAGACATTATTTTTGCTTAAAATTTGTTTGTTTTTCATTGTATTCCATAGTGATAGCATGCCTTGCACTGTACAATTTTGAATTTAAAAAGGAATGTAGTTAAGTTTTTCTTTAACTCTTTGTAGTTCCAGAACACATAGTACAGCTAAGGATGAGCTCTCTCAACAATGAAGGAGTACCTACATCTTTGCACTGGTCTAGCTTCTTCATGGCCTCATATTCTTGAGTTATGGTCTGTGGGAAGTAGCATTTTGACTTGTCCTCTTCATAGTCTGCTTTGTAGTTTTTCTAGGGAAGAAAAATGACAAGGGATCCGTCACCACTATGAACTTGTCTGATCAGGAAAATCCAGAAAGGTCAACGTAATTCATACGTACATCACTCTTCATGGCTTCAATCTTCATGCAGTGTGTTTGATATGGGTCTTCAAAACTGCCTATGTAGCGGCCAAGGATATTGTTCTGATAAGCCTCTTTGTATTTGACCTATAGGAACAGAAGAGTACCACCACATATTAGAGCAAATATTCCACTTTAGGAAAGTCTGGTCTTAATAGTGATACAGAAGTGATTGCCACCACACTTACATCACTGAAATTTTTCAGTACGTTGTCAAGCTGATACTTTGGAGTGTCACAGTAGTTAATACTTGTTCCTTTGGCCTTTTCATATGCTTCCTTATATAATCTCTGTCAGGGAAAAATACAAAGAGCATGATATGAAAGGGCTACTGCAAATATAATCATTCGCACTGCACCTTACCTTCCACCCAGTAAGCTTGCTGAGGGCCAGGAACCACTATAGAAGCCCACAGGAAGAAGAGGTATGCTATGAGCAAATCCAGAAAGACTCATGGAAAGGTAGGGAAGAATAGTCTCGTCAGGAAATGCTCCCCCACCCAAGGTACTTTACCCAGGACCTACCCAAAGTTGACACCAAGGTTGGTTTTAAGATCCAATATTATATCCAGGCCTTGTATTAGCATCCAGCACCCTGGTAGGATCCACCAGACATGAGAACTCCCTTAGACCTCCTGAGATAGGCAACATGAAGTTTGGAGCCAATGTTTTAATTTTAATTTTGGACTCCACTCCCTGGATTCCTGACTGTTGACCAAGCTGGCTAGGGCCTTCTGGGAGTAATAATAATAATAAATAAATATAAGTTTTATTTATATCCCACTTTTTGTTAAAAAAGCGGCTTACAAGAGTTAAAATACAACCATATATAGAAAATGTCCCCCCTTAAAAGACAATTAAACAATATAGAATTTAAAATTACATAACAATTAAAACCAATAAAAGTGGCAGAGTCATAATATATATGGGGGGGGGATCACCACATGGCTGAGTAGTTTATTCTGGAAAGGCCTGCCGGAAGAGATCCGTCTTGACAGCTTTCTTGAAGCTGTCTAAGTTGGTGATTTGACGGATCTCTTCCAGCAGGACGTTCCACAGGCTGGGAGTGGTTGCAGAAAAGGCCCTCTGGGAAGTTTCAGTCAGTCTAGTTTTTATAGGTTGCAATAAATTCTTCCCAGAGGACCTGAGAGTACGGGGTGGATTATATGGAAGAAGGCGATCTCTTAGATAGGTTGGTTCCAAGCCAGGTAAGGCTTTAAAGGTAATAACCAACACCTTTTACTGTGCTCGAAAACTAATAAGCAGCCAGTGGAGTGACTTTAATATTGGTGTTATATGGTCACTCCTAGAAGTAGTAGAGTAGAAGTCCAAAACACCTGGAGGTCTAAAATTTGGGAACCACTGCTCTAAAACAATGCCACACTGAGCTATCCAGGACATGAGTTATCCAGGAGTTATCTCTTTGTTTTTAAATCATACATATATATGCCATATCAGATATCGTTTTAGGAGATAATCACAGTTTTTTCTCCCAAGCTGGGCACAGGCTGGGTATGGGCATAAACCGCTTAAAAATGGATGTTATCGCACACCTCTGTGCTCAGCTCGGAGACATTGCATACCCAATCCAGACTTCTCCCGGACGTTGCAAAGAACAGGAAAGTCCTATTATTTGTGAAGTCCAGATCAGGTATGTGATGCCTCTGAGCTGGGCATGAAAGTGTGCGATAACATCCATCCCTGCCCATACCCAGATCAGGAGAAAAACATGTACGATAATCTTCTTAGAAGATGCATTTCCTCCTATGCAAAATAGAAGTATCAAGTTAATTGGTTTATCTAACACAAGGCTTGTCATTCACAATTGTTACTATTTTTTATAAAAATCATTTGCAGTCTAAACATCCAATTTCTGGTTAATTGAGGACAGAGTTTTAGTTCAGACTTTAGTTTTAGTTTAGACAAAATACTTTTACTGAATATAGAACTCTGCAAAAAAAATACTTTTTTGGGCAGCAAACTCTTAGAATCCCCCATGAAGATGTAGTTGAAAAAAACTTTTCCAAGGTCTGGATTCATCTAATTTATTTATTGAGTAAGCACTGCAGATCTATTTGCAGCTCATAAGAAGACATGGGGTCTTATGGGAAATGTATCAATAAGGAAGCCTAATTCAAAAGAACAAATGCTGTGATTGACAGAACTTTAGTAGTGATCAAAAACATCTCTGGAGAAACATATCTTGCGTACATCATTCACAAGATTTCCAACAGATTTTAGATGCTTGAGCAGTGGATTCTCTGTAGCTGGAAGCACATTATAATCTGTAGAAGCTTTGGCTTTTTCATAGTCTTCTTTGTATTTCACCTAGAGAAGTTAAAGGGTAGAGAAAAAAAAACTTCAATAGCTTTATAAATGTGTGTGTTGTTTGAACATCTCAAATGCCTAGTATATTTTTATAGGTTTTGAAAAAAAGATTGACAAGATTTATGTAGTATTTTATATGTGAGACAGTTCAGAGATTTTGTCTCTCTGATTAGAAAAACAGCTGAACAAGTCAATGCCATTTATGGCTAACTTGGCAATATTTTCATGACAAAAGCAGCTGGTTTCATTAATTGCATGTATTATAGAGTGTGGTATACCTACAAATGTTAATCATAATGTTGTGCTAATTTAGAGAGAGAAGCCTTCACAATCTATGTTGTCCCTTTTGCAGAAACTATACTCCTGAATCAGAGAAAGATTCTGTGGGTTGTTTACTCAAAATGTAAGTGAAAACTGTATGCCTGTAGATACCCAGTCAACAGTTGTGCCAAGGATATATTCAGCAGAGCTCAACAGAGGAAATATGAAGAAGATTGGACAGCCATCTGGGTCAGTGTGGTGCATACAAGGAATATGCCCACACCAAAGAAAAACAGTAATCTGGGGTGTATTGCACAATATTCTGTCACATTTTCAATTCTCTTAGGAATGCTTTCATTTACCAGTGGCCTTTGGTTCAAGCAGCAAGGTAACTGCAGTGGTGGTATGGGGCATCCCTTCATCCCACTCATATTTCAGACCCCCACTGTCTTCCCTCCAACAGAACCCATTCCACCTGAAGTGGCAAAAGGCCTTGAGCCATCTTCACTGAAAAAAGATTAAATTCTCACTTCACTTATGCAATGGAAGTATAACATGGATCATGCTCTTGCTATGATTTTCTAGAATGGGCCCAATCTAAACAAGTAGCTCATTTTTTAAACATACCTTACTGGCAACAATTCCAGCTCGCTTATTAACTTCATACTCAGGTGTTTCTGTCTGCATAAAGTAGATTTGGTCTTTTGCATTCTCCCAGTCTTCTTGGTATTTTCTCTGTGAAAATATAATGATAGGTCAACAAAATATGATAGGTCAACAAAATATGGTAGGTCAACAAAATTGGTATTTAACTACCATAGAAAGGCGAGTGTTACATAGAAAAAAGGAAGTGGCTTTTAAAAAGCAAAGCACAAACATGGTTTTCACTTGCTGCGCTTTAAAAGTATTTCTTTACCATGCTGAAGTTGTCAGAGTTCATTCTGGCAACTGCTACATCATAGCAGGGGGTCTGGCTCCATTTGCCCTTCTTCTTGTTATAGTCTTCATGATAGTTCAGCTGTCAAAACAAATGAATATTGAACTTCAGATAACCAACTAAAGTTTTAAAAACCCCAAATCTTCTTGTGATGCATTTTCTTATCAGAGATTGTATCAAACTGGTGGGCTACGATTTTCAGTCTCAGAACTTCAATTTCTTCAGATGTTTGAATAAAGTTTACAGTTTCATTCATCCTTCCTCCTCCTGGGAGTTTGGGGATTTGTAACTTTAGAATAGAGAGTAATGTGATCAACACAGGGCTTGGAAGGTGACTTTTGAAAATATAGCAAGAAAACCACCAAAGTATAGTAGTTAGTAGTCATTATAGCTGCCATTTTAAAGGCAGCTCTTTACTTTCCCATTTCTGAAAAGTAACTAGAGTCTTTGTTTTTTTACTTTTTTAAAAAAAATGCTCTTAATGCTTTTCATTCAGCAGCATGACGCACAGGGCAAGCCAGAACCTTGACCATCTGATACCCCTCCTCCAATATTTAATGTGACCACATACCATAGAAACATAAAGTTGGAAAGTACCCTAGGAGCTATCTAAACCAACTTTCCTGCCAGGGCAGGAATCTACAGCTAAAGTATCCCACAGCTAAAGCGCTATAAAAGTAACAGAGTAATGTTGTCCCCTTTTAACTTGCAAATGTAGTGTAATGTAGTTATACAGTGGTAGCTGAAAAACATAACAATTGGTAGTAATTTGTTTTTTAAAAAACTAGTTGCTTTCAAGCTTTGGGCAAACATAGATTCTCCTTCGAGAACTCTTGATATTTTCTTCTCCCTCTCTACCTTAACAAGACAGTTGGATAACTCTGTTCATCCAAGTTCTTAAAGGATATGTTTATCCAAGAATTAACAGCAGAGTGTACTCACGTCACTGAGCTGCCTGGTTACTTTCTTGGCAAGTTCCACATCAGGTGGGTCTGGCAGTGCAGTGTATTTAGATTTGCGCTCATCATGCCCTTTTTTGTAGACAATCTGAAAGAATGGGAAGAGGAAAGGACTTGTCTGTTTAAATAAGGAGAACATTTACTCTTGCTTTCTAGGAGCCTGGCTGTTTGCAGCAGAGCTAGCTAGCACTGTGACAAAACAAACTCAAATAAGCATTGCTCTTATAGAATTCTAAACCCATTGTTGGAGGGTAACAATTTTATCTGTTTGGATTTTTGGATATTTCAGGGGGGAAATCTTTCCACTCAAGGATACTAGCGGTTAGGCAAATTCCTCCCACAGAGGACCATTCATTTCAATGGATGGGGCACTACCAGCACTGGGTTCTTCAAAGGAGAAAGTAAACTTCTTTTAAATCACTCCTAACAATCCTCCCAGACAGCTTCCATACATAAACTGAGATGTTATGGGTTGTCCTTCCCAGAAGCTCACAATGGGGGACTTGTTTTACCTAATGCATTTCATCCATGCAGACCCTGTCTGTCCCCAGAATATCCTGGCCAGCAGTCAACCTGAGAGGTAGGTAAGGCTGACAGATGGATGGTGAGTGGTCCATGGTCATCAGAATCTAAATATGACTTTCCCTAGTCCTAGTCCAACATTTTCTTTCTGTAACACATTACTTTCACTTTTTGTGCAAGTGTGGATGCAGAGATCACTAGCCTCGGCATTTGTACTTTCATTTTCAATAAAAGGTCAGTTGAAGTCCCTAATAGTTGTCAAAGCCAGTTTGCAGCCTTGTGAGCTATTCTGAGGGAAATCCACACACAGGTCACTGGCAAGCAAAACTTCAGGCTGACTTAGTGGTACTTAGTGGCTTTCAAAACAAGAAGAGGTAGAGACTCCCTTCTGAGTTTTAGACAGAACTTTAAAGCAGATCTGGAGGTGCTAAATCTATGTTGGAGAGAGAGTTTGGCACCTTGGGTGACTCCTTTAAAGTTTAGATTTATGGTGCATCTGCAGAATTAATGCAGTTTGACACTAGTTTAACTGCCATGACTCAATGCTATGAAATTCTGGGATTTGTAGTTATGTGATATGTTTGGCCTTCTCTGTAAGAGAGCTCTGGTGCTACAATAAACTACAAAGCCCAGGATTCCACAGGATGGAACCCATGACAGTTAAAGTGGTGTCAAATTGCATTAACTCTGCAGTGCAGATACAATCTAAAACCTAGAGTAGATTCATTGTACCACTGAAATGAAAACCTCCAATTGCCAGTAGATAGATGTAAACATCAGGACCTCCTGTTTTGCAAATGAAGCAATGGCAGATACTGGTTCAAGACTGCAAACTCCTGTATGTTCACCAAAAAGCATGTAGAGGGTTTTTTAAAAAACATTCACATTGGTGATGATTTTATCATCCTGAAAAAGGCTGTTTCAACAGGTCAAAAGATACTCTGGTGAAAATAAATTCTCCTCCTCTGTAAGATTTTTGACCCAGTGCAGGTCTGAAAAATCCAGCACTTTTCCCATTTTCTTTTTTTATAAACAACAATAAATCACATGTTAAGAGCACATAAGTTCTGCTTCATACAAAATACAATGTTCTTGAAAAACACAAAATGTTCAGCACAGAATGTATTTGGTGCAAAATCAATGTTTTTTGCAAACCAATATGCCTTTCTTTAGCTTTTGCAAACACACACAAAGTTTTATGATGCAACACAGACAGAGAAATAATCAAAAATGTACAAAAATTCTCAAAATCTTGCCAGGCAGAGAGAAAACTTTTGAGGTTTTTTTTTTTTCATTCTTATATATAAGAGTGCATTAAGCAAAGATTTATATGTCTTGTGTTTACCTCCTGAAGGGGGAAAAAGACCCAGTTCATTACTTGGTTCATGATACTTACGTCACTGAGGGCCTTTTGGGCCTGTGCAACTCTCCTTAGTTCTGGACTGTCGTCGTAAGGGTAAAACAGTGATTTGTCTGATTCCCAGTCTTCTATGTATGATTTCTTAGAGAAAGAGACATAATAATGTTTTCAGTCAAGAAACAGGGTGAATGAAATGGAAACAAAATGAATGGAGAATTATATAGGCCAGGAGAGCTAACCTACCTTGCTGTACAATGTTGAATTTTTTATTGCCTGCACAAACTCTGGAGCATCAGGGGGAAGCAAGTACTTTTCCTTATTCTCTTCCCAATTCTGTTTGTATAACACCTACAGGAGGGAAAAGCAACATACAGTATCGGTTATACAAGTCTTGAGGAAAGCACCTCTCTTTCTTCACCAAAAGCCCATACTTAGGAGATACTCTACCAAAATATCTCCTATACGTGTTTTTTTTTAAACTTAGTGGCTGCATCCGCATTGCAGAAATAATCTGGTTTGACACCACTTTAGCTACCATGGCTCAATGCTATGGAATTCTAGAAATAGTTTGTTGTGGCACGAGAGTGTTCTGGTGCTACAATAAACTACACTTCCCAGAATTCCATAGCATTGAGCCATGGTAATTAAAGTGGAGTCAAATCAGATTGTTTCTGCAGCGTGGATACAATCAATGTTGGCCCCACGTTGATGAAATGTACTCTCCTGGGAGATCTGTCTAACCTCTTTCTCCTCTATTTTAAACCACTGCTGTTTTTATTATATTGTCATCTTACTGCATTTTTCTTCAGCTTTGAAATTTACCATTCATTTTAGCTGTATTATAAACTATTTCGTGAAGGCTTTTCACCTTGAAAATTTGAATATATGCTTACCTAGCTTAATAACAATTGTCTAGAAAGAAATTTTGTCAACCTTCATTTCAGACTAGTAAACCCTTGAGTCATGTCTCCAGTGTGAAATCTAATGGACAGGAGGCCCTCAGTTGTGGATTGCATTTTTTATTTATAACGGCAGTTTAAGAGTCAGAGTAGATGATACATTCAGCATGTTTTTTAGAAGATGTGTTTCCTCATGTAGTAAAATACATCTGTTTGTCATAACCCATGTTTTCCTTCACCTCCTTATCTGATCACTGAAGCACATATCCTTGCAAAAATCCCATCATAGGAGGGTTAATGAAAGGCAATACACATTCACCTTAACATCTCATTTGATCCTGTATTTAGAAAGAAGCTAGTAACTACTGTTGGTTTCTAAATTAAAACCTAAATAAAGAAGCATTAGCATGAAGAGTTTGGTGATAAAATGTTGCTGAGCAGTCTTTTGTATGGAATGGGTTAATGTGCTGTCTCACAGATTGTTTAGACTGCTGTTCGGAGTAGCTGGCAGGGATGTAGCCAAGGGGGGGATCTGGGGGTCCGGACCCCCCCTTCCAGTAGAAAAATGAATGGTGTGTGCTGCTGCGCCGCCGCACTCAAGCCCCATTATAATGGTGGCACTTAGTCTGGACCCCCCCCCCTTCCTAAAATCCTAGCTACGTCCCTGTAGCTGGGATCAGCACAGGAATTGTCACAAATATGTCACAGGTGCACCAATTCACTAGATTCAATATGTGAGAAGACCTCCAGCTGCAAACTCTTCTAGAGGTACTTCAAAAGCCCATGGCTGCAGAAGAAAAAGGAAGCTCAAGCAAGGCTGTCGGAAGTTATTTTGCTGCAGCAAATGGTGTCCCTTACCCAGCTGGGTCCAGTTGTAAAGCCATTATGGTAGATGAGGCAGAAAATGTGATAAGCATGCCTCCTCAACCATTTTACAAGAGTAGCGAAGAAATGGTCTAGTAATTGGCTTGTTTTCCTTTTTTTTTTTTAAATGACATCCTCAGATCTGCTGCCTAAGGCAATAGCCTCGCTCTGCTGAAGCATAGAGGCAGAAATTTTGAAGTTTTTCTGAACAAACTGTGCACACATTTGTCCTTTGGGGAGATTTATCAGGTAAAGCCTCTCCCACATCAGCAGCAAATACATTTCCCTGCGGAGAAAATGGTATTAATCACAGCTTTGGACATTATGATGAAATGAAGGAATAAACTACTTATGTTTTTGCCTTCTGAAGTTTCAAAGCTGCTCCTTGTATCTCATAAGGATAATGCTATCAAGTAATTCCATATAAGGGGATCCCCAATGGTAGTTCCCTAAGCCCCTTTATGCTGGCATTTGTTATGTACATCACATGATAAATTTTGATTGAGCATTTTCATAGCCAAACAGAAGAAGTAGACTGGCCACGTGATAATCCAATTAAAAAATGAAATGACTAGCTGGAAGTGCACATGACTGTAGGATTCTAAACTTGGATGGCAAGCGTGGAAATTTCCTCCATCCCAAATATTTGGTTAAAAGTGGGAGATGCAAGAGTCTTCCCTTTTGGAGAATGCACAGACTTCATGAAATAGGCTGCCACCACCTTCCTTTTTGGAAGCTGTTCAGCAGCAGGCAGGAAAGGATGCCCATGAAAGTTTTTCTTCCACTGCTAGAAGATAGGAGTATAGTCAGCCTTCCATATCCATAGATTTGGCATCCATGGATTCAACTAACCATGGTGCAAAAATATCCACACACAAAAAAAGGTTTAAAACAGCAAACCTTGATTTTGTCACTTCATACAATGGACACCATTTTACTATGCCACTGTATATAATGAGACTTGAGCATCCACAGATTTTGGTGTCTATAGGGGGGTCCTGGGATCAAACCCCCATAGATACCGAAGGTCCTCTGTAGTTACTCCTAGTCAAAAGAAGAAAGAGCCCTCCCCTTTTCTCTAACTGAGCAGTACACTAGTGAGCCAAGCAGTGAAGATACAAATCAGGATGCAAAGGAGAAATGTATGAGGACATATTTTATTCCAATTTAAATAGTTACCTCACATTAGAAAGCATAGCAAAATGAGGCCTTCCTCCAAGTACAGTTTACAAAGGCTGAAGTGTCACAATGCTGACATTAAGTCAGGTCGAAACTTTGCTCTAGTCTAGTTACTCTTGTTTTCTATTTACATTAAAGTTGGTGTTCTGGTTTCAGGTGGCCCATTACCATCATCCAGCCTCCACACACTCAGTAAAAATGTGTCTGACTCCCACAGGCCAACCTTGCCAGATCTTTCCAGACTTTTCCAACTCCTATGCAGTCCCACTGGGGCAGGATCTCTTTCATGATCCTATGTAATGCTGTTTGTATTAACCCTTTATTCAGTTGGCACGGAGCCAGGGATGCCTTTTGGTTGCACAATCACTTTGTTGTCCATGATAAATAACAGACTAACATTAAGAATACTGGTAGGAATACCATTATTTCACAAAGGATAAAACATTGTTCATTTACTAGAAGAGTTATTTCAGGAGAAATTTGATTTTTAAGTTTCACTTGTTTTATTTTATTTTATTTTTTCCAAACGTTTTATTTTTAAAACATCAACCAGAAAATAGCTTGAAACATCTCTAAATGCATCATGTTATGTGAACTGTATATAGATTCATATGAGTACTTATAACTCTCTGTGCTTTCTGTATCATTCCACAGAGGGGCTTACCTTGCTAACTTGCTGAGAAACCTTCTTTGCATGCTCTATATCTCTTGCTTTTTCATCAACGTGACAGTTGGTCTTGGCCAGATCACCAGCCATGCGATATTTAACCTACAGTAAACAAATATATATTGTGTGGTAAACCTACATAGCCACAAATATAGATGTGTGATGGCATAACTGTCTGAGAGATTGATCTTCCGTGTATATGTTTGTGCATGTATGATTAGAACTGGTATTTCTGGAAACAAATCCAACTCTGTTATTTTCTGAAAGTTTTATTGAATCTCAGTTTTAAGAATTTGAGCTTGTGAAAAATAATGCTTCTTGTGCATTAGTTCCACTGCAGGTTTTGTGCAAAATCATTCTGTGGTGTCTGTGGGCAAAAATAGTTATGGGGGTGTACCTTCCTGCTACAAATATCTGCATTGTAACCTATAAAGTTGAAATATAACCTTTCCTGTGCAATGATGTGAAAACAGGGGACTACATCAAATACCCCAGGGTGTGAATGTGAACTACAGTACAGATAAATATCAGAGTGCAAGCATGTATCTGCTGAGTACAGACTTCTTAATCCAATTACGTACTCTACTCATGAGGAAGCTGATTCTGTGCCCATGCTTCATTTACTGGATAGAAGTACAGTGTGCCTGTTTTTTGTTTTTTCATTTTTGTCAAGATCTTTTATCTCTCTCTTCTTGAAATACAGGTATCTAGAATTCCAATCAGAATCCTAAAATTTCTGGCTTGCTGCTGAGTCTTCAGTTTCCTAGATTAGGAATCTTACCAACACTTCTCTTAAGGCTCCAGATTGGCTTACTGCAACATGATCTCTGGGATTCCTGCCTTCCTGCCTAGAATTAAAATAGCCTCAGAGAGACACATCTTCCCACTTAATACCCTGCAATCCTGGCAACTCTTACCTCACTGAGCTGGTTCTGGGCTTTCCTGATTCTTCGTAGTTCAGGGGTATCAGTTGTAATTGCATATGGCTTTCCTTTTTCCTTCTCAAACTTCTCTTTGTATTTTTTCTGAGGGAGAAAAAGCCAAAAATATATGTCATGTTTTGATGCTAAGTACATGGATGGGAGGCCACCAATAAATACAAGTATGTGGGCTATATTTCAGAGGAAGAAAGTTGTGAAATCACCTCTGAATATTACTTGCTTAAGAAAACCCAATGAAATACATGATGTCACTATAGGTCAACCAGTGACTTGAAGGCACATGCACACACAAGCATGGTTACCAGGTTCTCAAAATTAGTCCTCTAGGAATCTTTCTGGAAATGCTGTCACCTGAACTTGGCTTTTAAAAAATGCTAATAGTATAAAAAAATTGTTTTCTTTCACACAAATACACACATATCTAGCATCCAAAATCCAAAGTTAAGGTATACTAGAATGAGGATGGAGCACATGAGAGGAATACATAAACTAAACATCATATCATTTTGCCATTTTACAAATTTTGCACATTTGTACCCAGTGATGACGGGACCTACTGCCCCAACAATGTCAACATTTAGCTATATGTTATATAGAGAACTTCAACATATAATCAGCTATCTTTTGTAGCTGTGGGCTAGCTAGGTTTTATAACATCAGGGGTCAAATTTTGAAATAGAGGGCTATATGGCAGTGAATTTTGTATGTGTTCATAACAGATTGCATAAAATTACATTAGTAGGAAGCAAATCCATTGCAAATGTTTTGGTTCTTGCAGCAAGAGACAAGATGGCAACAGCCCTTCATCTCCAGTTCCACTTATAGGAGGTATCTCACTGGGCAATTGGCTCTTATTTCAAATTTGGCAATGAGACAGTATCTTCCATTGCACCTGAAGTCCATTGCATAGACTAGTTTAGGATGCACATGACACTTTTCACAAAGAATTGTCAGGCATGGTTGGGATCGTTGAGAGAGCATGAAAAAGTCCTCTTGGTGAGTGCTCCCAAGTTGTGGAACTTCTTTCCCTGGAACGTTTGGTTGACTTCCTCCACGTTGTTTTTTCTGCTGTCAGGCAAAGACCTTATTTAGGCAGGCCTTTGTTTTTTTTAACTTGTTGCAGCAAATGGAGCATGTAATGGGGAGTATTGTGTCTGTGTTTTATTATGTTTTAAATTTGTTTTTAAACAGTTTTGTACTTGTGTGGTTTTTGAAAAAGAATTGCATAATTGGCGAGAATGTTCTATAGCAGTTATAAATGCCTAATGTAGTGGCCTTGTGACTGTTACATATTCATGATCCCTAGAGGTTACATAGGGACCGTGAAAGTCCTCCAATCCCCACTTACTGGGTCACAGCCACTGCAATTGGTGGGCATCTGTTCCCCTGTTGAAAGGGAAGCAGCTGACTGACATTCCCCCTTGCCTTCAAGTGAGCAGTCTCTGGCTGAGGAGGAATGGCAACAGGGCCCCCACTTCTCCCCATTACACTGGAGATCACTCATGAGAGGGATGAGAACGTCATTCAACTGCTTCCCAAGGACAGAGAAACAGACTACTATTGACTGCTGTGGCAACGTCCCGGTATGTAGAGACTGAGAGGGATCAAGCTGGTATTCACTGCATAGCAATGTAACTATTGTACCTGTGCATACATAAATCCAGTACAACTTTTGTATTGATAGTGTTTAGTTGTACTTTATTGTAAATAGTTGTAAATCACTCTGAAACCCTGTGCAGGGAGAAAGATGATAAATAAATAAATACTTGATGATGATGCTGCCCACATACGCCCCAACATCTGGCATCTGAAACAGGTACTTTGTTTCACCTTAAGGGAGAACCAGTCCTGGGAGAGAGTTAGGCACTGCTCTAGTACAGTTTGCATGTTCTATCTACAGGTATGGGTACAGAGGGCCAACTGAGGACATCCTTGTAAAGACACACAAAAAGCAAGGAAATGGGTAGGGGGGACCCGTCTATTATGCCTCAAAATACTATATGGCCTCAACAGTATTTTCCCATCTAGTCTGTAGTTAGGGTTGCCAGTCATTATCTGGCTTCAGCTCTCCCATTTGAGAGTATCATGAAAGGTCAGCAAAATGTTACTAATTTAATGTATTATTATTGCAAAGAAGGCATTATTGGGATTTCCCACTTCTTGAGCAAGAACAAGTTAACCAGCCTTGGGTAACATACATGCTGCAGCAGAGGTCTTAGGCAGCAACATGGCTTGAACCAGAATTTGGATATGAAAATCCAATAAACACATTACGCTAGGCTTTGCCCAAGACTTTCCAGATTTTGTTTGGTTCTACCCCTAAGCTTCTGATTTTTTGCCCCAGCTCCAACTTAAATTTACCAAATTGTGCCATGTCTGTATCAAAAACTAGGGCTAAATCCAGCCCTAGTCCTATCCAGAGCTGAGCCATTGAAATCAAAGGGATTTGTGCTAGCTGTGAATAATAACTGTATATAGGACCAACTCTGGCTTTAACCCTTAATTTCTAGTCTAAACCTCCCCCTTCTAGAGGAGTAAGAGTTGCACAGCCCTTCAAATGTTGCTGAATTCCAAGTCTCAGGGAGCCCTAGCCAGTGTTGGGAGTTGCACTCCAACAACAGCTGGGGGCTGCATGATTTCCAGCTCTGTTCTAGATTTTTTCAGGGTCTCCATGACACATATCAGATTCCAACTGTGTTATGAATATTCCCTTAGTCTGTCTGTCCATCTGTCTGTCTCTCTCCCTTTCTCTGTCTCACATACACACACCCTGTTCAGGGACATTTTTTTAGGTGGTGGGAGTACTATCAACCCTGTTTCTCCTTCATTCTTCTCTTTTGCTTCTCTTTGGGACAAAATAAAAGAAATGGATTAGTGGAAGTGGAAATAGCAAGGATCCTCCAACAGTGGAGGAAAAATAGGAGCATTGCTTGTCCTAATGAAATTTTCCTTCATTTTCTAGCATTGCAGAGAGAGAGACACTGAAAATCGTTTACACTTAGAATTCATATTTGCTGCTTTCATGTTCCTGTGGTACTTTTCCATGTCCCTTTTCTTGACTGCTGAAACTCTCTAATGCTCAGTTGACATTTTAAGTTTTGTGCAATGCTAGGAATTTAGGGACAAAAGAAAAATTCATTTGGAGAAGTAGAATTATTATTTGCACAGGCAATGCCTTCATTTCGCAGCTTTACAATTTCCTCTCCCCATATTTAAATCCCTGGGGAGCACAACCTTCTCAAAGTGAAGAAGAGATGGAATGCAGATGGTTTCCAACTCCTACACAGTCACAAAACAAACATATTTTTAAAGTTTTGGATGGAATACATTAAAGTCAACACACATTACTCATGTGACGCATGAGCTGTAGAACAATTGTCATTATGTTCTGATTGGAGAAGGGAATCTCCAGAATGAAGCAGTGTTAAAGACGTGGGTATGAAATGAATTAGACTGCCCTGTTCAGCTGTGAAAGAGACGAGGAGAACTGTGTCCTGACTGGGGAAAGATGGTGCCACAAAATATTATCTGAAATGAATCTGGTGGTGCAGTGGTTAAAGGACAGTACTGCAACCACAAGGTTGTGAGCTCGATCCCAGGCCTCCAAGGTTGACTCAGCCTATCCTTTTGCAGGTTGGTGAAATGAGTATCCAGCTTGTTGGGGGCAATTGGCTTACATATTGTTAACCGTTTAGAGTGCGGGGTTCACTATTAAGGGGTGTATGCTATTGCTGTTTTCAAGGCCATTAAAACTGGCTTTTCCCCCACCCTGACATCACCCTGTCCAGACAATACAGGGCCAAAGCCATTATTTGGATATGGACTGTCTTCACATGGGAAAGCCAGTTCTGACCCAAATCCATCCAACCCTTCCTTAAGCCAGTTTTTAAAAACATACCTTTTGCTCCCGATCTTCCAGGAAAATCTGAAGCACTTCAGACACTGGACAGCTGTTTACACAGCATCCTACTGTGTCACCCACCACCAAAGCCACTGGTGCATATTGCTCCCTCTGAGGTTACAACAAGGTGCCCAGCAATATGATCAATTCTGGACACCTCATTTTTTTTTATCTCAGAGGGAGCAACTTGTGCCAGTAGCAACAGTGCCGATAGGCACTGTGGCACCTTGTGTAAACAGCTTCCTGGCATCACTCTGGAATGCACAGGTAACTGGGGGAATTTGGGGTAACTTTAATGTAAACTTGCCCTAAGATGCTCCGCATGGGCTCTGAAGGGTGCATGTTCTAATAGACTAGCTCTGAGGAGTGGCCTCCTTCTTTCTCCCACGTGTCTTGTAGTAGATGAAGAATTACAAATCTTTGCTATAGCTAAAATGAGAAATAAATACCTACAAGAAAGATAGATAGATAGGCCTATGTATTTCTAAATTATATTAAACAGAGACATTAGAAACTCAACAAAATTCAAACTATGACACAGAGATCAAATTTCTAAAACTGATAACTTAGTCATAAAAGTTGAATTTAAGAGACTACAAATTACTTACTTCACTAAAGAGCTTTTGCATTTTTGCACTGTGATCCAGATAAGGTGTCAGGAACTTAGATGTGTCCACTTTTGTCCGTACAACTTTTTTTCTGGGCTTGTGACTTGTGTCTGGGGTTTCTGAAACATGCTTAGAGGTGTCCGATGTTCGCTTTGTGGTTACTGTATACGGAGCAGATCCTGTGGTGTATGTTGTTTCGGTGATCTCAGTAATTATCTAAGAATGTGAGAAAATGTTATGGGTTTTCATTTCCACATTAGCACTGTGGGTTAGAAGCATGACCTCCTCTTCATTTCCTGGTAGCTCTTGTATACCTAGTTTGGGATGCATATGCCTTCTCAAAAATCCCTTCCTCCTAGATGCCAATACTTTTGTTCAGAAGGTATTGGCATCTAGGACTTCCTGTTAAAGAATATAGCAATCTCCAGCTGCCACTGTCATCACCACCCTGGCAATACTAACCACTATGTATATGCTGATTTTTTTTTTTTTTACTCTGCCAGTTTTATCTTGGCTTTAGATTCTGTTTGTTCTGTCTTTGCTTTATTGTATTGTAATAGTATTTTAATGTATTTTCTTGCAGATTAAGAAAACTTTAGTTAGTGAAGACAATTTGAAAGTACATTAATTAATCAATAGCATAAATATCCTAAAGGCACCAGAACCTGTCTGAACTTGGAAGCTAAGCAGGATCAGCCCTGTTTAGTACTTGGTCGGGGACCGCCAACTAATAACAGGTGCTGTAAACTACATTTCAGAATAAGGAACTGACAAAGCTACCTTTGAGTATTCCTTGCCTAAGAAAACTCTATGAAATTCATGGGGTTGCCATACATCAGCATATACATTTATACAAATTTGGCACATACAAACACTTATGTAAAGTTTCTCCATATCCTATTGTTGGAGCCATCAAAATGCCAATTGATTCAATGGGATTTGCTTATATGTTAATACAACAATTGATTCAATTGGTCTATGTTGGGACAGGGGAATACTACACTAGGGTTTCCAGACTGAAAACTAGAGAGGGCTCCTATATTTTTAATGGTTGTGTAGAAGAGGAAATTGCAGCAGCTGTTACCTGTTGGTCAACCAAGTGACAAGCAACATCTGCTGAAATTTCCTGTTCTACACAATGAATAAAGACACAGAAGCCCTCTTCAGTTCTCACTCAGACAACCCTAGTACTAACCATCTGGATTCTAGCTATCATATGAATATGCCAGGAAAGACTCATGGGCAGTATGATGAGGAGATAAAACAGTCCCTGACTTAATGATGTCCTGGTTCAGTATTGGGTGGGATGTGGCACACCCTTGGATGATCCTTCCCTATGCCCAATAAATTCTCCTTTCATTTGAAGAATGTGCTTGCTATATTAATATGCTACACATCATCCAAGTTGTTTCTGTGATATTCAAATGGCTGCCTGTTTTCTAAATAAAGCATTCTGATTTTATTCATCAGTGGGGTTGGATTTCACAAGAGTTTGCCACACCATCATTCCACATAGAGAACTACCACTGACGTCAAGAAGAGTTTTGATAGCAGATCACTGATCAGATAGACTCAAAGGGTAGAAATACTCTCAGCAATGTTGTAATTTGGCATGATCTTGCTCAAATTAGTGAGATTACACCAGATTATGTGATCAAAGAATTACTCTGCAAGAGTAATCAGTGTGTCTACACATGTCATATGATCCACTAAGGCTGCATCTGCACTGAAGAAATAATCCAGTTCAACACCACTTTAAGTGCCATGGCTCAATGCTATGGAAGTCTGGGAACTGTAGTTTTGTCAGACATTTAGCCTTCTCTCTCAGAGAGCTTGGGTGCCACAACAAATTACAATCCCCAGAATTCCATAGCATTGACCCATGACAGTCAAAGTGGTGTCAAACTGAATTATTTCTGCAGTGCAGATGCAGCCCAGGTCATGTTTTCCTAATGCTCAAAGGCTGACTTTGCAACTTGATACCGAAATAGCATAAAAGCAACTCACCTGAAAGTGATGCCCATATAGTAAAGCCCATTTTGAGATTATTATTTTGATACTCATATTATGAACAATGGATTTTAAACATAGTATGATTGAAATTAAATACAACATTAGCTTGCTAATTAGCTTACTTGCTGTTCACCGCTATAATCTTAGGAATAGCGGTATATAAATAAAACAAATTATTATTATTATTATTATTATTATTATAAATCAGTTTAGATATTTATTTTTTTTATTTTTATTCTAAAAGTTATATCCATCACAGGGTACAGAAGTACCCACAGCACAGGTAAAACAAAATATAAAACACATAAGCATGAGTAAATATTTTATCTTATGTGAAGTCAAAGGCTTTCATGGCTGGCATCCATAGTTTTTTGTGGGTTTTTCAGGCTATGAGGCCATGTTCTAGAAGAGTTTATTCCTGACATTTCGCCAGCATCTGTGGCTGGCATCTTCAGAGAATGCTGGCATGGAAGAGAGTGGAGTATATATACTGTTGGTTGTTGAGACGCAGACGAAACATCAGGAATAAACTCTTCTAGAACTTGGCCACATCGCCCGAAAAACCCACAAAAAACTATTTTGTTTTAGTTCCAAATAGGTAACAGATAATTTTTAAACAAATTCATAAATCACAACATCCTTTAGCTCTTAAGTATTAAGGAGAAGAGTTATCAAGGATTATATTCTCATTTCTATTATATTCTCTTATACTCACATAACCAAACATTTGAGATATGTTTGCCTTATACTTGAAGAGGTTGAATAAATCATGATTTCAGGTTCAGGTAATATTTTATGGGTATATTATGCCAATCAACAAGAAATGAAAGATAGAGAAATGGCATTGGAAAAGGCATGGTAAAAATGAATGACATCAGACAAACAAATGGAAACAGAATTGATGTGCCGGTGGACATAAAAGTTTGCACAAGGAGTTTTTCTGTACACATCTTCACTTGGATTTTATTCCTATCCCTTTTTAAAATGTCCCTCTCATCATTTAGAAGTCCCAGAGGACTGCTGTTCACATTTTCTTTCAGTAGAAACCTAACTATCAACATATCAGCATCAAGAGATAAAGTCACACACGCAAATACATTGCAAACTGTAGCCACTCAAGTCAATGGAAAATGAGTCACTGATTTAATCATAATGCATAATTCTGTGACTATCCACAGAAAAAGCAAATAGGTTTTTTTAAAAAAAACTTGAGTTTTTACATGGCACTGAATGAATAAAAGAATACAGTGCAAATTAATACCATCCATAAAGCTTTGGTGGAAGGAAAGGAGGGAAGCATATTTGAACACTGTGTACTAATCCGGATAAAACAAACCATATATCTTGTTATCAGATTTGATGTCCTATTGGATTAAAGTAATTCTATGAGATTATTCAGTATTATGTACACACTCCCCCCAAAAAAAACCTCACTAAAGAAGCATTAAAATGCACAAAATAAGAGGTATGCGCACAAAACAGAGAGGCTTTTACCTCGCCTGGTTCACCCTCCTCAATGACCTCTTCTTCAATGTAGTACTATAAACAAAGAAGAGACCTCATTATTTTCCACAAGATCGTTCATAACAAAGTACATTTTCCCTTTTGACTTAAGGGGGCAGGAGAGTCGATTTGAAGATATGTACTGATGGTATAGGTCCTCCATGATGTACAAGAACACCCTTAAAGACTGCCACTAATGTGGAAACAGATAAATATTTACAGACATCTGTTCTGCTGCATCAAAGAGCAATCCATAAACACCGGTAGGGTTTGGGGTGCAGATCACCTTCAACAGAGGTATACAGTGCTGCAAAGGCAAAATTCCTTTTATTCAACCATTTAGGTCTGGGATTTTGTACTTGACCCAGTCCAAGCTTCTGGTTTTCCTGCCACACTTGTACAGTTTTCCTGGATCTTTACATGCAATTGCTTTTTAAAAAAACAACAAGCGTACACTTTCTGGTGGTATGGGCAAAAGGAGTTTTGGGAAATGGAAGACACAGTTCATAAAGAGATTCAAAGGTCAACTCTTGTATATACTGTACTCAATATATCAATATTAAAGGAGCCCTGGTGGCACAGTGGTTAAATGCCTGTACTGCAGCCATTCACTCAAAACCACAAGGTTGCGAGTTCAAGACCAGCAAAAGGGCCCAAGCTCGACTCAGGCTTGCATCCTTCCGAGGTCGCTAAAATGAGTACCCAGACTGTTGGGGGCAAATTAGCTTACTTGCTGTTCACCGCTATGATCTTTGGAATAGCGGTATATAAATAAAACAAATTACTAAAAATTAAATTGCAAAAAAGTACAATTTAAGCTTGTTTTTTTTCTATGTCACATTAATCAGACAGATGAGTACTTCTGAAGAATAATTATGTACTCCAGAGAAAGGGAAATGAAGCCTAAATAGTGTTCTCAGGTCTCTAAAAAATCTATGGGTTCTTCTCTCTCTACACACAAACATGTATTTCCATTTTTCTTTTCTTTGTGTATTGATGAGGTGCTGTTGGATATCTCACCCAAGTTTTCTCTTCAAAACTGTAGAGGCTGTTATCCTCCTTTGTATGAGAGAGTGTTCTGGACAATGAAGTAGTGTATGATGGACAGAGCTGAGTGGTGCAAGACTTGAAGGATAGCATGTGTTAGAGCACATCATTGTTTTGATTGCATGGCAATGTGGGCAGCAAAGAGGGTTTATTTTGCTGTCTCTATTGCATCCTCAAATAGCAGATCTCTTTCAAGTGGTTTGGAAATTTTTAACATTCCTGGTAGCAAATGGAATTTTGGATCTCTGACAACACCTTCTGTGACCTTTTGCAAAACATTTTGAAAATAAAACAGTTGTCTCCTTGACAATCCCAAAGGTGCTGTAAGACCATTGTAAAATACCTGTAGATATAATTCAGTATAACTGTACAAGCATAAAGAATCCCCTCCTGCCCCCCTCCCAAAAAAACCCTCCAAAATGCTGGAATGGAATATATTTTTATCTGTAACAGTAGTACTAAATTTGCTTTGTTGTGCTACTGATTTCTATTTCCTTTCTTATCATAGGGCATCTGAGCCAGATGACACCACTTTAATCTCTAAAATGATTCAAAGTTTTTTCCTAAAAAATATTTGCAACGTATTAGGGAATAACTCATTACCTGTAGTAACTAGCACTCTCCATTAATTTCCAGGGAAATTAGAGTGATACACAGAGTTTACATTGACAGCTTCTCCAGAGTCAGACTACACTCATTTGTAAGACCAAGCATCCATTAAGAATTATTATAAAGATTTCTTTAAAGTTATTCATTTCAGTTACTTCACATCACAACTACTCTTGTGAAAGCAGAGCATGTCTGATGATACTGAAAGTTAAGTCAGGCTCTCACGATGATCGCTTTTCAAACTTCTAATCCTCACTATGCCTTTATTATCCCCATTTTACTGATGGGAAGCTGCAACAAAGAGGTAGAATCAAGTATAGGGGCCAAGATTTATACTAATTGTTGTGGAAGTTAGGAATGAAATTGTAGCACATAAAAATGTGTAATTTTGGCTTATATTTTGATCTGATCTGTAGGATTCGAATGTTCCTTTCTACTGTCATCCAGACTGCCTTCCTTCTTGAACAGACAAATAGTTGACCTTTAATTCACTTCAGCCAGTATTCTGATCCAGATAATACTATGGCAATTTCACAGGGTAAGGGCCCTTTCACACTACACTATTATAGCACTATGATTCCGTTTTAATTGCCATGACAACATCCTATGGAATCCTGGGATATGCAGTTTAGGGAGGGGTATTTAGAATTCTCATCCAGAGAACTCCTCTAGTAGCTTACCAAACTACAGTCTCCAAACTACACACTACAAGACCTGAGGATTTCAGTGTTTTAATTATATAATGTGGAAAATGGCCCTTGAAAGAGCTCTCTGGGATTCCAAAACCCTACAAAAGTTTTTGTAAATGGAATAAGTGGACTTCTGATCTATCTGAATAGGGTAAAACCCATTTTATAAATGCTTGATCAACTTCTTTGCAAAGAGTGTTTCCTTGTAGTTAGCTGGAAAGAGGACATGGATTATCTAAATGGAAGAAAGACTGCTGATTCCACATTCCACTGAAGTTATGGCCAGTGGCTGCACCACTGCAGCATGACAAATCCATTCTCCATCAGTTGTTTTGAGTTGAACAGGAATCTAGGTGGCTCAGATAAGGACAAGGTCTCCTTGAGGAATCCCAAGCTACACACGAAGCTTTCCATAGATAAGTCCAGCATGCCACATGCTGAACCTCACACTCTCTAAGACTTATAGAATGTGCTGTTGTCTAATTCAATTGGATATATAAGAAAGTTAGAAAAATTTCAAACACATTAATCAGTTCTGACCCATTCCTATGGATCACATTACCAAAGCCCATCTCTGATGAAAATGAACAGCCTAAGGCAGACCTCATTATTACCCAGATCAGTGCCTGATGAATGTCCCCATCAACAATTTTATTCAAGAAATTGCTAATACCAGTTATACAAGGCAGTAGGTGGCTGGATGAGAAGAACTGCAGGGGAGATTTCTCCTTCTGAATTTTGTTTTTTGCTTGTTTTGTTTTGTTTTTGAGGGGGGTTGGTCACTTGTTTATCACTGGACTTAGTAAGTATGAGGGGGTACTGACCTACTTCCCAAAATCTGAGTATATTTTTGTCACTGTAACTTGAAAGAGTGTTCTTTTGTATTGCAAATTGCCAATTTGCAGGACCATAGCTCTAATTTCTGAATTTGTTTTCAGATCATTGATAGAACCATGTCAATGAAAAGTGTGCAGTTTTCAAGTTCTAGGCTGTCATGCAGTTTCTGTTCCTGCAGAAGAAAACTCCAAAGGAAATCCATGAGTGTACAATGCAAACATTGACAGACAAGTGCTCATACTCAACTGTGAAGAAGTAGTGTGCCAATTTTCAGCATAGAGCTTTAGAAACTGAACATTTAGCAAGATCTGTGAGGCCTTCAACGGTGTTAACTCCTGAAATTATGGACTGTGTTCATGACCTGATTTTGGCAGAATGATGAATCTCAGCTAAAACAATTCCTGAGTCACTAGAGAGATCCTGGGTTTATAATTCATGAGGAATTAGCTGTCAGCCATGTGGGTGCCAAAATATTTGAATGCTGACTAGAAACGAAACCAGTAGACCCCCTCCAAGTTGACTTCGCAGCATTTTGAGCTATCTAGCGATAATTTTTTTGACCGACTCATCACTGTTGATGAAACATGGTAACATCACTATGATCTGAAGACCAAACAACAGTCCTTGCAGTGGTGGCACTTGGGTTCTCCACGGCCCCAAAAATTCAAGATTGAAAGGTTGGCAGGAAAGGCCATGGCCACAGTTTTTTGGTACAAGGAAGGTATTTTGAAGAGTATCTTCAGGAGGCCAAGTAGTTACTGCAGAATATTACTGTAACTTGCTGTGCCAATTAAAAGAGGCATTGAAGGAAAACTTGAGGGAAGCTGTGGAAAGTTGTTCTCTTTTTGCAGGACAATGCACCTACTCACAGGGCTGGCAAAATGATGGATGTTTTGAAAAAAAATGGTGTTTGAATGGATAGACCATTTGCCCTACTCATCAGATCTTGCTCCATCTGAATATTTCCTGTTTCCACGCCTTTAAAAAAGTTTGAAAGGAAGGCAATTTCAAATGATTCAGAGGTGATAGCAGCAGCAGAGCAGTATTTCTGTGACCAAACACCAGAAAATTTTTGTTTGAAGGGTTAAGAAACTTGAGAAATGATGTGCCAAGTGCATCAGCCTTCAAGGTGAATATCAGGTACGTTTCATGGCTCAAGATTATTCCCTTCTTGGTCAAGAACTTTTCAGCACCCTCTCACACAAATGGAAGATATGTGTCTACAAGTGTGTCAGCTCAAAGGAGAGTAAAAAGGAAATGTAAATGAATAGATGGAAAAGAGCTTTGCATGTAGGAGTTCACTGATGTTCATAGAGGCTCACTAACCAACCACAAGTTGACATTGTGACTATCATATCAAGAAAATAAAAGTTTTTGTACCTTTGACCTATAATATTCTGTGTAGATCCAAATAAGCAGATGTCCTAAATGAAGCATCCAGGCTATTTTTAAAAGACCTTTTAAACACTATTTTGGCTTCTTATGTTAAAGGAAACCTCCACTCAGCAATACAGAGATTTGAATCTGAACATAAATCTGTTTCCTACAGTTAAAACATGAGAGCAATGTATGACTGGCAAGGAGGAATGACATCTAGAGCTATTTCTACTTTTTACAGAAAGTGCCAAGTAGCTTAAAACTAATACCAGGTGCAATTGTTGCCACTTTGTTCTTAACTTTTTATTCCACAGGCCCTTGAACCCTTGCACAGAGAACCCCCTTCAAGCAACAACGGTTGTCTTTTGCTCCTAAGGTTTCCCAGAGTGGTGATTTTTTTGGTTTTACAAAAATTAAAGCACTTCCAAGTGTGGGGCAGCCCAGGGTGTACCAAAATTTGTCCTCAGACTGGTAGAAGGTATATCTAACCTCAACCCTTTGGACCAAAATTCTCTTTTTCTCAGGATCCAACCAGGTGCTTCTTAGGACCAAGTCAATCCTACAATGGAGGGGGGAAGATGACAGATGTCTGGAGAAATAATTCCAGAAAGTACTAGTAAAAGTGAATTTAAAAAACAACACTATGCAGTGTAAAACAATGGAAAACAGACAGTGAAAAGAGAATGGCAATGAATACCAGACAAACATGATGCATGGTGGATATGAGTACGTAAAAATATGATAGTTCCTGCCATTAAAATAATAGCAAATATTTAGGAAAATATCTCCTGATGGTTGCAACATCAGGCGTGAAGAACCTAAGGCCTTCGAGAAAATACAATTTGCGTCATCCCTGATGATAGGCCATGATGGCTGGGATCATAAGAACTGTACTGCAATCTCTGGAAGACCACATGTTCCCTACCCCTGCAACTGATAATACTTTGCACTCCAATAGAATTGAATAACAATGCCTGGGACTGTGAAAGTATTCTAAAACAAATCCAGTCGCACATTTAGGTCACGATTGCCAATATATAACACTGAGAAGCACAGGCAACTGCAAGCCAAGTACAAGCTGCCCATGCAAGTTGGTTAAAGGTGTCCTGAGACAACAGATAAGTAGTGGCCATGCTCATATACCTTGAAATAACACTGAATCAAGTTCAAATAGGAAGTCTTATACCAAATCAGAATATTGGTTGACAGCTCTACACTAACTGGCGGTAGCTCTTTGGGTTTTCCTGGTCACATCAGACCTGAGCATTAAATGTGTTGTGTGAACCTCAAGGCTTCCTTGGGTGATCAGGAACTGATAAAATATTCATAAAGATCTAGGAACCCCTTGGCAAATAGCTATAGTTCTGTCCTTTATGGATGAAGCTGCATTCCCCAAAATAAAGGCAGTATTGACCTTAATGTCCATTTGGGACATTAATGTCCATTTGGGACATATATATATATATATATATATATATATATATATATATATATATATATACACATATATACACACACACACACACACACACACACACACACACACACACACACAGTATAATCTCAGTTTCACAGTCCACAGAGTGTTACTGATCGGAATTTTAGACAATCGGCTATTCAGATTCTGTAAAGGAACTGATGAGATACTGTTGGGTAATGTGACATTTTCTGAGCAGTGTCACATTTTGTAATTGTTGTGATCTTGTCTATGGTAATTTCATTCAGATGTTTTGTCAGTTTGTTTGGAATTGCTCCACAAGCACCTATCACCATTGAAAACACAGTTATTTCTTTTCCCAGAGGTGCTGAATCCCAATATGCAGATTTTGATATTTGACAAACTTTTCCCCTCTTTTCCCCCCTTCAATTCTAGGGAAGAAAGACTGACATAATTGCCATAGTCATTGCCACGTACTTCTGACAACTCGGTTTACTGAGATTTCACATCCAAACAGCTGCAGGAGAACAGTCATAAAGGTGACATCTGTTACTATTCTTATATTATTCTTATATTTATTTGTATCCTGCTCTTTTCCTGGAACTGGAACTATAACTGCCCAGATGGGGCATCAAATTGAGAAACGCTTGCATATGAGAAACCAGAATGTCAAATTCCTTTTCAATTATTTGCTAATGTTTCTTCTAAATAACATATCCACAGTTCTCAAGACAAAAAAAGCAGTAAATTGAACATCTGGATCTTACCTCCACCACCTCCTCATATTCTTCTTCTTCTGCCATCTTTGCAGACTGCCTCTCACCTACTCACTGGCCACAAAAGAGGCAAAAAAGAGCATCAGGATGAGCTTGCTATCAAGCTCTTAGTACTCAAAGTTGTCATAGCATGCATCTGGGCAATGTTAAGGAATGGCACAAAGAAAATGTTAATTATAGCCCATCAAAGGATATAGTGGGACAATATTGCTACCCCCCAAAATAATAATAATAATAATTTCCCCATTTCAAAACTGTGCTTCCAAATCATAAAACTAAACAGCTCTTTCTGAAACAAACAAAAAGTGATCAAATAAAAGAAAACCATTTATTCTGAAGTGTGGAGATTTAATTGATATTAGCCTTAGATTTTATATAAAATGGAGATTTTTCTCCTTTAAAGCTACATCTCATACTCTAGACTACCAGATTTAAATTGTGTGTGTGTGTGTGTGTGTGTGTGTGTGTGTGTGTGTGCGCTGCATCTTTATTGTGCTGCAATTATTGTTACGTCTTTTAAAGGATTTTATACAGTTTTAAATTATAGGCATTTTAACATGATAGCCTAATGATTTGAGTTTAAATTAAACTTTTAAATTAAAGTATGAAGTCAAAGGCTTTCATGGCGTGCATCCATAGTTTTTTTGTGGGTTTTTCAGGCTATGTGGCTGTGTTCTGGAAGAGTTTATTCCTGTTGTTTTAAATTAAACATTTGAATAGTACAGTGGTACCTCGGGATACGAATTACCCAGCTTACGAATTTTTCGGGATACGAATAAATCCCATAGGGATTTATTGTTTCGGGTTACGAACGTTTTTTCGGGTTACGAAAAAACGCCGGCGCTGTTTTAAATGGAGCCGCGGCAGAGCCGCGGCTTTTTTTCCCATTAGCGCCTATGGCAATTCGGCTTACGAAGGTTTTTCGGGTTACGAAATTAGCCGCGGAACGAATTAATTTCGTAACCCGAGGGAGCACTGTATGCTGTTTTTAATATTGTTGCAAGTGGCCTTTGGTCCCTTGTCAGGAGAAAGACAGGCTAGAAATGAAAGGAAATAAATTGTAATTGTCAGGACATTAGCTTCATACTTTCATCATACCTTCTTTTAATTTGTTTTTAATTTTTAATATGTATTTTTATTACTTTAGCTACCCTTGTTATTGTATATTAGATCATGACATTCATCTTTCACATTCTCTGGACCATGGTGCAGCATCAACCTTTCACTGTTACATTCCTTTAGGCTTCCAGAGCTGTGCAGATTCTGTGGTATTCATAATTAGCTCTAATCTTTTAAAATGTCAGCAAGCAATGTTCTGGAGATGTTGTTTTTTTGCTGTTCACCACTCCAAAAATCTTTGCTACTGAGCAATTTCTAAAGTCTATGGCCTAATTCCAATTGCTCAAAACCAGCTACAGCAAATTCACCAAATCAATTCTTGAATGGTCAATACTTATTACGTTCTGTTAATTCAGTGAGTCTCGTCCTCTTGGGACTACCTATTGGACTCAATGGTCTAATTTCTTTTTTTAATTGAAATGAAAACTTGATGATCTCATTTGGAAGGCTGTTGTAACTAAAACCACATATGTAAATCTTAAACAAAGAATTTCAAATAACCTCAAGTGAATGAAGTTAACGTGTCTCTTCCCACCATTGGACTTTATAGATGCTCCCTTTGTTTGCTTCTGTGGTTCTTTTTCTTTATGTTTTCTTCAAACCTAAAAAATATCAGAACACTTGTAGCTACAGTATATAAACAAAATGAATTAATTAATTCATTGGAATGATTTTGTCAACCAGCCCTGAAACAGTCAGGGCTGGCCACAAGGGACTGCAGCCTCTATTTCTAATGCAGCCGTGGGGATGAAGGTTCGCAACAGCTGCTTCCTCGTTCAGAGATATTTGCTCTGTAAGCTAATACTTCGGGTGCGATTGGCTGGTTTTGTTTAGCTAGCTAAACTGCAATTCCTTCTGAGGCAAGTAGCAGTCCAATACGGTGGGTTAAATTTAGGCGCAGTGTCTCTTCCTAAAGCCAGTCTTGTTCAGTCGAGGTAAAATAAAATAAGATTAAAAATATAAAACTGGCCAAGGTTAGAAGAAGGTTTTCGAAAAAAGAAACAATAGGATCTACTCAGGCAAGAAGACAGCTGATCTATGTACTCTACTGTTTGACCCATCAGCTCTTCACTTCTTTAACTGCCAAATTCATCACTACCTTCTGCCATTGAATCAGATTAAGCAAGCATTGTGAGAGAGAAAGTACAAAATGCATGGACACTGATCTGATAAAGGTCCAACAGACCAGAAAGCCTTTCAAGAAGATAAAAAATCTACCAATTTGGCAAATATCAGTTCTACAGGAGAAAAAAAAACTCAAGCAAAATTGAAAAGCAAAACCAACTATGGGCTTACCAGCGATCTTTAAATAAATTTCCTTAGCAGCAAAGCCTCTCCAACTGTCCTTCCTCCTGAGAAACGCTGGGCAAAAGCAACGTTAGCCTGATGCACCAGCTCCTAAATTATCATGTGGTTGTGGGAGCCAATCAGATTGGGCCTTGATCAAGTTTCAGATACTAAATATACATGGTGACCCTCTGGAAGACCACCTGTTCAGCAGCCCCACAAAGAAAAGTTAAGCCGCATACACAGCTCATTTGTTTGGTTTCTGTCCCAAATCAAAACATAGCAAGAGCATCATCTCAATGAAATTGTCATCTCTTTGTGAAATATTTAATTTTTATATCCCGGCATGATGTGTAGGAATAAATTCTGAATGATATCGCAAAGCTGGAAGAGTGGGATAGGCACATTCTTGAACTACAGAGCACTGTGGCTTCACTGCTCTGTCTGGTACATATCTGATGTCTGGCATGTGGTGGATTAAAAGGATTAGCCAGTCAGGAATAGGGTACTTGGTACATTGTTCTCCTTTCAGCCATTCAAGTTGTGTTACATCTTGGAGGGAACTAAAATAGGAACATAGAGTGCAGATCCAAAGTACAGCTGAGTTCTTGCTCTCATCTGTGGCATCCCAGAAGGAATGTCAGATTCAGGTTGTCAAATATGTGGTCCCTGGCTACTTGGCTCCCTGTGCATGAAGCTGACTTGTACAATTTAGCAATCACCTACCTATAAACTCATCATGGGTAAGATCGGGGCTAAAAATTCCAGGAAGGAATTTTAAAGACACACTTAATGAACCAGTTTTTTAATTTTATTTTTCCATCAGTCATCTAGGACAGTGGCGCCTAAACTGTGGATACCCAGATATTGTTCAGCTACAGCTCCCAGAATATCTTACCATTGAACATATTGGTTGGACACTGGACACTGAAGTCCAATGGGGAAGAATGCCAAGTTCTGAACTGGTGCTCTAGGGTAGTGCTTCTCAAACTATCTGATGTGGCTATTGGCTGCATTTTTCTTTCTTTCTTGGAAATTCACCAGGGGCCAATGGCTCATGGACCAGCACAGGTCCATGGACTACCATTTTGAGTGGCATGACTCTATGGCATTCCACTCTCAAAGTTGTTCCAATGTATACTACTGTTTCTGTTATAACTCAGCTGCAACTTGCAAACAGACAGGGATTTGGATACAAACTGGAAAGGGTAAAAATTCAATAGCCTGTATAAAGATGCAGATCCATAATGTGGACCCCAAGGTGGATTCACAATGATCAAGAGAGAAGGGACACCCAGAGAATGTCCAGAAATTGCCACCACATTCTGTTGATGTGGTTCAGTGATTATTTGTGTCATTTTTCTTAGAGTTGTACCAAGTACACACACCTTTATCTTCTTCTTTTTCCCTTTGAGAGTTGTTGTGGTGTTGGCAGCAAGTCAGTAAATCCTTAACTGAATGCACACTGGAGTCATAACTTCCCAGATGGGTCTTGGGGAAGCCATTTTTTCTTCACCTCATCTCTCCAGCTGCAAAAGGGCACCAATAAAGTTTTGAGCACATTGATTTTACCTGGTAGAGAGTATACCTCACCTGAGTACAACAGACTACCATTACACAAGCTGCATTAGAAACAACAACACAGTGGTCTAATTATATTCAGGGTTTTGGTTTGTTTGTTTTGAATAATACTTGACTAGTAAATAGCCTCCTCTGCCTGACATCAGCTTTAAAAACAGTGCCTTACCTCCCCGCTTGCTCTCAAGGCTTGGAATTAATTTCAGAGATGAGACATACATTTGAGTGACACCACAATACTTTAAGATGCTTTAAGACAGATGCAGGATGATCCATCCCTAGTTTAAGATGGAGAGTAAGCATGTGACTTCATAAATGTCTTCTCAATGACGAATTTGTTTTCCCAATTTAAGACATGGATGGAACCTTTCTCAGATATCCATTATCTTTGGTTTCATAGTTTTCCTTCAGATGGATCAGGATACCTGACTGCCAAAGTGAGGTGTCAGAAATCTAAGGAAGGATGAAAACCTTTCTGAAAATGTAAGCAACCTCCCACTTCTGAGGAATTCAGTTCTGCCTCTTGCTGAGCTGTAACTCAACACATTACTAGTGGTGGACATCATATGAAAGTGATGTGGCTGAGTGTCCATATCCCTGAACACTTCAAATAATATGGGCATCTCCTAGATGGTACCCAATGCTATGGAAATCCCATCCTATAATGAGACCTCTGTAAAGCCATCTCAATAGTTATAAATACTAGAGTTTGTCTGAATGAAAGGTTAAATAGGTGGCAGAATCATGGATGTGCATGTGAGTACCACTCCCTTAACACCTCCCCACATGAGGTGCAAAGGCCTGCGGAGGGCTTTGTAATTACATTTTGCTGAACATGTTTATGGGGCTCTCATGACTGGCAAGCTGGTAAGAGACGGTTACCAGTAATGACTAGCATCCTGTTAAATGCACAAGGGCCAATATGGCGTAGTGATCTGAACATTGGTCTATGACTCTGTGAGACTAGGGTTTGATTCCTCAATTGGCCATGAAACCCACTGAGTCACCTTGGGCACATCACATGCTCTCAGGGGAAGGCAATGGCAAACCTCCTCTGAAGAAATCTTGCCAGGAAAACCCCGTAATAGGTTCACCTTAGGGTTGCCATAAGTCAGAAATGACTTGAAGGCAAACAACAACAACAACAACAACAACAACAACAACAACATTTTTGGATGGGGTGCAGAGAACTGTTTTCTTTCCTTTGTACTCCTTCCCAAAACATCCCACAACCAAGCAGCTGTCAAGCTCTGGGAGGGGACCCTTCTGCTGTCTCGGACTGCTGGGGAGGAATGAGAAGATGACTGAGAATTTGAAGATCCAGCAGCTCTGGGCTGCTGGAAGGATACACTCCATTTCAGAACATGGGAACATTTGAGGAGTGGGGCTTTCATGCAGGCTCCCATCACCCATTTAGCTCTCAGGGCATTCAGTTCAGTCCCTATAGGAATTAGGTGAACATCGACTTGTAGGGTCAAAGAGCCAAACTGGATATTCAACAGTGATTTACATGTCACTTAGAACGGTGCAGTGGTGCCAAGGTGGAGGCTACACTCAGCCCTCTCAGCAGCCCCCACTCCAGACTTCTGAATCCTGTATCGCCATGGCCATGTGGCACCCGGAAGGCAGCCACCACCCCTCCAATCTTCAGAGTCCCACCTGGCCATGGCCAAGCATGATCCAGAAGGCAGCCTTCTCCCCCCCCCCCCCCCGGTCTTCCGAGTACCACATGGCCATGACCGCACGGGACCTGGAAGGCAGATGCCCACCTACCCTCTGGGGTGTCACCCAGTGCAGTCTGCACTAACGCAGTCCCCTAGTGAAGCCACTGACCCCCACACAAGAGGAAGCTATCGCAGACTTGAACAATCAGGGTTTTCAGCTTTGGTTTAGTAAACTTTATTAAACTAATAATGTAAACATTGTAGTGAAGATGTTTAATGGCACCAACATGTGGTATGTATGTATGTATGCATGCATTTGGTGGGGGGGATATCACAGAAAGAACATGGATACATAAATGTATTGGGCCAGAACAGAGGCACATCACACTGCAACATTTTTTCACAAGTCTCCCTTTTAAAATCTACCCAAGTTACTAGCCGCCAACACTTTGAGTAGTAGTGAATTCTACACTTGAATTGTAAGATGTTAAATAATTCAGCATGTCTCTCCTGAGAATTCTACTAGTCATTTTTATTGGATGAGTATCCCATTTTGTAATACAGGGATAGGAAATGTGTGGTCCTTTATATGGTATTGGACTGCAGCTCCAATTATTCTTGGCCATTGGTTATGCTGGCTAGGGCTGATGGGAGCTGCAGTCCAACAATGTCTGGAAGAATACACATTGCCCACCACTATTCTAGTATTATGAGATGAAAAGGAAATCTCTCTTGAGTTATGTTCTGTATGTCCTACATAAATTAAAGAACTTGTATCCATGCCCCATCATAGCCATCCTTTTTCTAAGTAATGAAAGACAACTTTTGTTCTCATTCTCTTGCATTCAGTGAAGTTGAACTGTAGTAAGTTCAGGACAGAGAAAAGAGTGAACATCTTCATCACTACAACTTTCACGTTTCCTTAATTTCTGTCTGGCTTTTTAGAATCCTTAGATTGTAAATTCAGAGGAAAAAGCAAGAGAAGGAGAATAAAAGATGGAGTAAATAATGTTTACTGCTAACCTCTTAAAGTAAGCTGCCTGGGGTTTCATATTGGAGGAATGGTGGATATAAATTTTTAAAAATTGAATCAAATTGAATTAAAAGAACAAATAAACACACGTCTGTTTTTTGTAGAAGAGCAATCCTAAATATTGATGGAGGGGCTATTAGATTTTATCGACTTGTACTTTTGGTGGTAGAACTTTCACTCCAGCGATGGAGAAGGTCCATCATCATTTGTTTTATTGCACCAACTGAAAGTTGCCATTCTTGACTGCAGTGATGGTTTGGGGGAGGGGGTACAGCAAAGATGGAGGGAGGAATCTAGTATGACTGGCAAGGGATCATGGAGAGGCTTTGCCTCTCCACTTTGTTTCCTTTAAACTCTTCAAGAAGGACAAACATGAGTGTCAATCCTAGACCGGATGTGCTTAGTTTTCTTTCCATTTCTTTCTTCTATTTTAGACTCTTCAACCCACCTATCATATCATAAAAATTCATTATCTTCATTATTTTCAAAGAAGATATAGGAGGAGATGAAATAGGAGGCACTGCTGTTTCTGCCAGCCCCACTGTTCTTATGCTCTGATCCATCTTATTATTTCATTTTTATCAGATCAAAGTGGGTATTTTTAAAAGTACATTTGCCCCATGGAGCTCACGGGGGATCTGTTCCCGCCCCCCCCCCCCCCCGTGAATTCAAAAATTCATGTATATTCAAGCTTCATAGGCTTCAATAGGGTGCATGCTCATTGAAGTTAATGGTGGTCACCCCTCCACAGATTTTCAAGTCTGCAGATCTCAAGTCCGCAGACTTGGACAGGAGACTGTAGTTTATTGGGTAACTTGCTGCAAAGGCCAAGAAAGTAATTTGCTACCATTGATTTTACTAGAGAGGAGGAGGGTGTAAAGAAGTGCATGACTTAAAACTTGAAAAATTTATGTTAGAAATACCTCTCAGCGTGCCCTTTAAAAGCTATTGTAAAAATAACAAGAAAATATTATTCCTAAATAGGGATGGAAATAATATTTAAGCATATTTATAGAATGGTAAAAAATATTTTTTTTAATGTTGACAAACCCTGATGAGAAGAACCCGGCTGACAAGAATTTCTGCGGTTTGGGATTTATTCTGCGCAAAATTCACACATTGTTGTTTCTGCACAGAAAACAGCATTTTCTATGCAGGAAGCGGCATTTTTTCATGGGGAAAATGATATTTATACACAGGAATATTACTTCCTGCACAGAAAATTCTGTTTTCTGTATTAAAAAGGTCACAATCTGGGGTTTATTTTATGCAAAATTAACACATGGTTGATTTGTGTGGAAAACAACATTTTCTGCTCAGGAAACAGCACCTTGTATGCAGTGAATACTATTTCTGTGTAGAAGTATTGAGAAATATACAGAAATATTTCTGTTGACAAATATTATTTTCTCCACAGAAAATGCTGTTTCCTATGCAGAAAAAGCTGTTTTCAGTGAAAACATCCACATATGAATTTCTACAGAATAAGCCCTGGATTGCTAATAGGCTTTGATTTGGTTCTTATTTAGTATATTTGATCAAGGAGTTGCTTGGGGAAGAAAGGGTTCCCCCCCCCCTTTGATAGACATATTTTTGCTTACTTTGTTTTACCACTGTTGTTTTAGAGATGCTATGCCCATTTTGTGAGAGCCAGTGTGGCCTAGTGGTTCGACTGCTGGACTGTAACTGGAGTCCAGGGTTTGATTCCCAGCTTGGCCATGAAACCCACTGGGTGACGTTGGGCAAGTCACACTCTCTCAGCCTCAGGGGAAGGCATTGGCAAACCTCCTCTGAACAACTATTGACAAGACAACATCTTAATAAGTCTGCCTTAGGGTCACTACAAGTTAGAAATGACATGAAGGAAGACAACAAGAACAATGCCCGTCCCCCCCCAATCAATAATGTTTTATAAAGTCAATTAAAATATCTGAATTCTTTTTAATATGTTGTAAGCTGTCTTGAGTCTCATCACTGGGAAAAGGTGGGGCATAAATAAATAAAATCATCATCATCACCACCAGCCGGGTAAATTAAATATGTAATATTGTACAGCAAAATTTAATTAATAAATATATGTCCAGTATAGATAGTAGAGACTACTCTCCTGGTATCTGAATGCAGTGTATTCAGGTTTCCATATTATTTGCAAGGACATTGCTTCTACAGGTTTCACCATAATTCCACTGTATCTCTCAATGAGGCAATGATGTTAAGTGAGGCATTCTATAAAACTCAGTTGAAGATCTGATCCTATGGGATATATTCTATAACTCTTGCTCAGCCATAATTCCTGTTCCTCATATAATATTGATGTGACCAGGAGTAAACAGCTGAATAAGGCTGTGTGGTTTATTGCTAAAGTATCTGACAGAGTAACATGACACAGTAGATCAAGGCCTCACTCTAATCCTCCCGTTGTAAATAATGTGCTTGCTTTGTTCTTTTGCAGCTTGGAAAAGTACAACTTAACTTTTCTTGTTGCCCTGCTATCTTTACTGCATTATGTCTAAGAGAATTTTGGCTACAATCTCTTTCGCACTCTCTTTCTCACATAAGCCAATGTGGTATAGTGGTTTGAGTCCAGGAGAACTGGGTTAGAATGTTTGCTTGTCCATAGAAACCTACTGGATGACCTCAGGCAAGCCACACTCTCTCAGCCTCAGAGAGTGGCAAAGGCAAAAAAAAAAAAAAAAAAAACACCCTCTGAACAAATCTTGCCAAGAAAATCCGAGCATAGGCTCATTTTGGGGTTGGCGTAAGTCAGAAAGGACTTGACGTCTGGTAAATCTACCTACCTACTTACCTATCTACTGTTAAATTTGAATTCTGCTTCTATTTGGAAACAGGGTGAGGGAGAGTGTTTCATTTCCACTTGCCCTGTGCCAATCAAAATCTCACATTCCCCCAGCAATTCCCTGGGCTCTTTCCTATCACACTTTTCAAGATGACATCACAATGTCTAACAGCACTTCATGGTACTGATAGGTATTGTGACTGTTTTCCCTTCGGTTTAATTGGAATACATCCAGCTATCCTATGTAGAAACACAGTCCTGTGCAGTGAGAGTTTAGCAGCTGCCCGACTTTGCTCAACTCAAACTGGGGAAGTGCTCCATTTCGCTTCTTCATAAGTATTGGATGGGCAGCGAGGAAGCCTGCAAATGACTCCATCTTTTTTTAATAGTAGAAAACAGACGGGGCCAGGTGCAGAACTTCCCTGTCTGTGGAAAAGTCAGCATCATCAGCACTTGGCTAGTGACTGGGCTATTTGCCATCTCATGCATAGCAGCAGTAGGCTCCATGCTCGCTTTGTGCTATGGCATGCAGAAAGTGACCTCCGAGCCACACGTAGGAGGCCCTTGCATTTAATTGCAAAGAAAGCTTATATTCAAGGCCAATAATAAATCTTTGCTGTTTGGAACTACAGTTCCCACACCCCCACCCACACCCCAGCCAGCAGCCCCCTTAACCATGCTGGCTGGAGGATTCTGGGAAGTATAGTTTAAAAGGGTAACCTTCCCAAGCTCTAGCCTTGAACCTCTCCACATTTTCAGATACTGAGAAACATTTTAAAACATAGTAATATTATGGATTATTAGGGGCACTGATATTAGGAGGAAGATTAAGTGATGCTATACAGAAAATCCCCGGTCTAAAATTATTACAGATTGAATTTCCCTTATCTGGAATTCTAAAATCCTAACTGCTGCCAAAAACAAAACAAAAACGCCAAAAAACAAAACTTGTTTCATGGGTGTCTGAGGCAGTGCCACCTTTGCTTTCATGAACAAAATTATTAAAAATATTAGATAACATTACCTTCAGGCTATTTTGTATAAGAAACATCAACAAAATTTTGTGTTTAGACTTGGGTCCCATCTCCCTATATATGTATATGCAAAATACAGCTATTCCAAAATCCAACACACATAGACCCTCAAAAAAACAAAACAAAACAAAAAAACCAAAATCCCAAGCACTTGTGGTCCCAAGCACTTCAGATAATGTAGACTCAATCTGTATTCGGTTCCATTAGCAGCATGGTATCCAGCAGTCCATATTTCTCTTTGCTTTTTTAAAAAAATTAAATTTTGCTATATTACAACATAAAGTTACAAACAAACAACTATCTGTATCTTCATAAACAGTTCATGATTTATGATAGTTCAGTTTTCAAAAATAAATAAACAAGTATACTTCCGATGTATAACATTCATCTTGTGTTTTTATTACTGCCCTGTATACTGTTTCCTTATAAATTTAATATTCCTAGATAACTCCGGTATATTTGTCTCTTTATTAATTTACACCTCCCTATCCTTTTCATAGTTAGATAATACTTCTTTATAAATTTATATTGCTGCCTATGTTATTTTATATCTCTTTCCAGCATTTACCACAACAAATCTTTAATGCCTCCCATTCCTTTTTGATTTTTTCCTCATCCTTTCCATGAATAATGTTTGTTAGCCTATCCATTTCCATCATGTCATGAAGTTTTAATAACCACTCATCGGTCGATGGAATCTCATTTGATTTCCAATACTGTGCCAGAAGCAACCTTCCAGCTGTTGTCATATAGAGAATTTTGCGCCAATGAAGGCCTTCAATTTTCTTTGGGATTTTATTTGTCATATTTAAAAGATAGAGTTCAGGAATTTTTTCAAGGCTTATACCAAGAATTTTAGTTATTAATAGGTGGATTTGATTCCACCTATTAATAACTTTTCTTTATATTTCTTTATCCTTGGGTATGCCCACCAAACATGTAACCAGGTTCCTTTTGCTTTCAAACATTTCCAGTACTGATTACTCTTTCCTTTATTGATTTTTGTAATCTTTGCTAGAGTCAGATGCCACCAGAATTCCATTTTTTTGATGTTTTCATGGAGATTTTGAAAAGCTGTAAACTTTAATGATTTTTCCCTGGCATTCTGCTAGCTTTCCAGATCAATTGTTCTGCTGAAATCTCTAGCCCATTGAATCATGGAGTCCTTTACAACTTCCTGTTCCACCTTTCTTTGTAACAAAATTTTATATAATTTAGATGTTAATTTCTTTTTTCCTTTTAGAAGTATATTATCCAATTCCATATTCTCCGAGAATGTTTCTCTTTGCTTTTTGCAGGCTGAATCTAATTTGTGCAACACTGTAAAGAATGTGAGAATTTTACAATCCAAATTGGTGTAATAAATATTCCCGATCCAGTTTTAACCACTTACAGCAATATTCACATCAAAACACGTGTACTGTTGCTTCCTACTAGTTAGGTTCATGTCACAATGGATGCATGTGCAGTTTCAGAAGCCTTGGCTCTCTTGATAAATCTTGTCATGCCTCCAGAGCATCTTTGATGCTCTTGAGACATATATTTAGTTAAGATGATATTAGGTTTTCTATGTATTAGTTTAAGAGGGGAAATACAGCTTTAAGAAAGACAAGGATTTTGGGAAATCTCAGGGTCTTATGCTGTCTCCCTCTAGTTAGTTTCAGTAAGATTTCAGCCAAGTCAGACCTGGAGAGAGTATTTTCCTTTGACAAAAAGATAAGTCCACAAAAGAAGAAAGATAGTCCTCAGAAGAAGAAAGATAAAATCCACCAAGAAGAGAACAAGGTATTTAGGAAGGACTATTAAAAAAGGAGATCAGTTTTGTGTTTTTTGTGTTATAACCAGTAAAGCTTTTGGAAACTTAAGAAATTTGTGGACAAGTCTTTTGTTCTGGCTGTGATCCCGAGAGCCAGAGGCCTTACTACACTCAAAGTCCATAGCATCGCTCTTGGGACAAAACAAATCTGGAGGAAATTCTATAACAGTACCAGAATACTGTAAAGTCAGATGCATAGGTAATCTTGGTTCTTACTGCATTTTTATCTCACTTGCCCACTAAAATATTGCACCGAAGGCAGCCAAGTTTTTAAAATATCACAAAATAGTGAACTAAGTACTACTCTTACAAGGGAAAGTTCCGATTTATTCACTTATTTTGCAATGATTTCATTTATTTTGCAGAAAGTTCAAACATAACCATTACTCAATCCTTGTTTTTTGGATTCTTCCCACCCAATGGATCAAAATGGCTACCTGATTTTTTTTCATCTTTTAGGTGAAAGGATTCATACCTTCAAACTGTTCTACAGCATCATCTACTCAGCTCATTTGTCAAGCCACTTACTTCTCAGTCCGCTTACATTTGAGTCAAGTGCTGAATAGTGCTTCTAGCAAACAAATGGGCTTACAAGGCTTTCCCACAAAACCAGCATGGGGACAAAGACAATATTTGTCCCGTTTGGATCAAATACAAGTCCTATTTAATTGTGAATACATTGGGCCCTATAGAAAACACTTTTGAGAAACTGGTCCCTGCATGGCATAACCAGTAAACAAACAGCAAGCAGACTCTAAAATGTTAATCCAATAACATCAAAAATCCACCAAATGGTGATACCTTTATTGAGCCTACCAAAATGCACAATATACATGTTGCAAGTTTTCAAAGCTCCGAAAGATGTTAAAAACCGAACAGGAGGGAAAAAATGAAGAAGTTAGTCATAGGCCTGTATTATTTTTTCTTAGTTCAGATGATATGGAGGGGTATCTCTTGTAGGCTGGCACCTCCCCCTTCTGTAGCAACTGGGAGATTCTCAAAGTCCAGGAAATTTAACATTCATTTGCAACACAAAAAGAACTTCCTTTGCAATCCAATATTTCTCCAACTTTTGTGAGCCCACAGACCCCTTTATTAGGCAGAGGACGCTGAATTTCTCAAGAAGCCTTCATGCGTTTACATCAGGAAAACTTTAGATGGTGTTAAGGTAAAACTAATTTTAGGGGGGTAAATGTTTTACCTTTGTGGGAGGAAGAAACCTCAAATAGTAAGGTCCCAGTTCACTGGCTTTCTTTAGGAGTCCCATTGCTGCTATAATGTGGTATCTTGGTTAAGCACAAGACTAACCACTGACACTGAATGAATGTGGAAGCATTATTCAAAGTACAGCTGCTAGGGAAAGTGTTTGAAGTCTGGGTGATTATTTTAGTAATATTTTTTATTTATAATTGATTTTCTTCAAAGTTAGAAAAAACATAGCTGAGCTGAAAAGAAAATATGGGAAAAGAGGGTGTAAATATTTCTTGTTTCAAGTGCAGAAGGCAAATGTCACATTTACTCTTGTTGCCTCCGTCATCTTCAACTGGATTCTTCCCAGTTGAGAAGAATCCCAAAAGGGTTGTAAAGGATTTCCTCACTGTTTATGCAGTGATCATATATGGCTGTTACATCACATCACATATCATATCGTATTTATTTGTATCCCGCTCTTTTCCCAGACCTGGGACTCAGAGCAACTCACAACATTAAAAGAGACAGTATTTCTAAGAACAGCTGTTGCTTATTAGGCACCACAAATGTTTATAACAACCATTTAGTGAGTAAGTGATAATTATGTTCTTATAAAGTACTGTCAGTCTTCCCATATCCACAGGAGTACCCAGTGTAACACTTTCACATGACAGAAAGGTGACCATATCTTTATAACAGCACTAATAGAATTAGGATTAAATAGCTGTTAGGATTCACTGAATGATATGCAATATGATGCTATCCCTATTATTTCCTAGTGATTTTATTTTAAAAAACAGTATTTCCACCTAATATCAAAAGTCCAGCCGTATAGTGGTAAACACCGGCACAACAACTCCCTTGATATATTGCAGCACGATGGTGCCTACTTTGATAGAAATTAGATTTGTTTTTAATTTCTTGAAGGTTGTGTTGACTTCCATCTCCTCCAGGTTGTTTTGTTTTAAGAGAGGGCATGTATGTTTGTGTAATCATTTTGTTTTCAGCCCAGGGACTATGAGTGAACCCAGAATTATAAACAAAATGTTTTCATTATAAAGAATACAACAGCTGAGGAAGATAGAAGACCACAGCCAAGCTTGAATCTACTGTGACCTTCCTCTCTCCCCTTTTGTTCATATGCCTTGAACCTTTTTTTGTCTTGTTTGTTTGTTTGCTGGAGAATTATCTGTAAAGCAATAATACCAACTAGGGTTACCAGAGTGCAAACTGGAGAGTGTTTGTCTACTTTTGATGGCTATGTAGGAAAGAGAATTTCAGCCAATATTGTTTGTTCTTTGGTTGTGTCACAAGCAACAGGGGCTAAAATCCTTACCTCTTCACAACCATTAAAGGTATAAGAGGCCTCTCCAGTTTTCAATCTAGCATCCCTAGACTACCAACAGAGTATTGGGACAGAGAAAAATGTCAAAGAAAGCCATGTAATGTTGTTGTTATTGCAGAGCTACTTTTCTCCATCATCTGTTGTGTGCATGCGACAAAGATTTCCAGCCATTGACCAACTATTATGCACAGTCTCATATTTGGGCTATTTCTAAACACAATTAGGTATCTTTGAATGAAATTTGTCTTGCATGAAGCCATCCCTCCAATTTTATTAAGGGAAAAAATAAAATTTCCAGCTATATGGCAGGTCACCAAAGTAGGGCCAACATTCAAAGACAAAGCATCTCCTGGTTTGCCATTGTGTATAAAAGCCCCAGACAATGCTGTTTACAGGGAGCAAAAGAACCATGGGCTGTTTTCACAGGACTGAGCATAATATTTAATTTTCTTTAAAACAGTCTGCAGATTTTGTAAAACATTACTGTATAGTGAATTGAATACCACTGTAGCTCCGCCTTCTCCCATACTCTGTTATACAATCAAATGATTATTATTTATAGCAAGTGTCACTCACTGTGCAAGCCAAGACAGCTGCTGTAACTGTTCACACAAAAGGTTTCCATATCCAAGCGCTTAACTGCATCATCAACAAGCCACCTGCTGTAATGCCCATTACGCAGCATATTAGTTTTATCTCGTGAGCTCATCCCACATTTACTAGGAAGTGTGACCTCTGTTTTGATCTCAATATAAAAAGGTCCCAAATACCACAACATCTAAAGTCTTATTCTAACTGGCAAAGTATATCCTTTGTTGTTGTTGTTGTTGTTAAATGCCTTCAAGTTGATACCAACTCATGGTGACCTTGTGGATGAGACATTTCCAAGCCTCCCTGTCCTCCACCATTCTGCTTAGGTCCTGTAGTCATACTTGTGATCTCTTTAATAGGATCCATCCAACTCGCATGTGGTTTTCCTCCCTTTCTACATCCTGCCACCGTTCCTAGCATTATTGTCTTTTCCACCGAGACATACTTCCCATGATGTGGCCAAAGTACAACAACCTCAACTTTATCATCTTGACTTCCAGAGAGATTTCAGGCTTGGTCTGTTCTAAGACCCATTTGTGCGGCTTTTTGGATGTCCACAGTGTGCTCAGCACTCTTCTCCAGAACTACATATCAAATGAATTTATTTTCTTCTTATCTGCTTTCTTAACTGTCCAGCAATCAAATCTATACAAACTAATAGCAAATACAATGGCTTGGACGATTCTAAGGCTAGTTAGTGCTCAGTTGTGTATCTTTATTCTTTAGAATTTTTTCTCCTTCTTTCATAGCTGCCCTCCCCATTCCTAGTCTTTTGATTTCCTGACTGCTGTCTCTGTTCTGATCAATGTTTTATCCAAGGTATAGGCACTTTTACTATTTTGATTTCCTCATTGTCGTTGAATTTGTGTAGATCCTCCATGGTCATTATTTTTGTTTTTATCAGTAAGCCTGCCTTTTCACTTTCTTCTTGATTGTCCTTAGTAGCTGTTCCAGGTCTTTTCTGCTAGTAGTATGTTGTCGTCTATTTTAGATTGTTGATATTCCTTCCTCATATTTTCACTCCTCCTTCTTTTGTCTCCAAGCCTGCTCTTTCTACAATATTTTCTGCATACAACTGGAAGCAATAGTGTGAAAGGATGCAGCTTTTGCCAAGTGGGAACTACTCCGTTTCTCCATATTCTGTTCTAACTGTAGCTTCTTGTTAAAGCCACACAAAATGAGCACACTCATCCTACTCCAGCTAAAACTGGTGATAACAAAAACCCCATTAGAAGCCAAATAATTTATTTTCAACAGGATGCACTCAACTAGCTGGACTGGTGCTGCTACTTTAACCTTTGGCTCCTATGATGTCATTAGCTTTGGATCATAAAGAAATTGAAACATTTCCAATAAGTTCCCTTTAGAAATACCATCTTACAAAAACTGACAGTGAAACATCAGTCTCATTTGAATTTGTAAACAAGATATGTAAATTTGGCTTGGCAGTCAGCTCAATGTGGTTTGAACCTATATCAAGTGTTTGTTTAGGTTCTTTTGTTTTTAATGTTAAATATTTATAACATCCACTTTTAAAATCATTCAATCATAACAATTACACAATCCCACAATATATACCCTGCCCTAATAGCATAAAAAACATAACATATAAAATACACATCGATTTCCTACCTAACAGTTCTTGGTTGTACTTGTGATTGGCTGTCTCTTCTTTTTTATTTTTATGTTCTTTTACAATTACTTATATTTTCTTCTTCTATCCTCTATTTGTAATCTCAATCGGTTTTATAAAACACTCCTAACACAAATAGTTAATCTAGAAACCCTGTGACTGCTAAATTCCCCCCCCCCCCCCACCTTTCAGTCAAGTATTTTGTCAAAATGTTCCAATCCGTTTTAAAAATTTCCAATGATCCTTCTTTCATCAGAAAGAATAAGTGAATTAGAGGACATAAATGTCTAAAACTTCTGAGTTCTGAGCATATGGTTAGATGAAATTGGGAGCTGCATCATACAGATTTAAACTATTGGTCCATCTAATCTAGTACTATCATCCCAGCCAGCAGCAGGACCCAGTTTTGTTTTGTTTTTGTCCTATTTAATCTCACTCACTGGATATGCCAGTACAAAAAATTGGACTCATGTTTGAAGTTTTATTCTTTTACAATTTCTCCTCTTTCTAATTTCAGTTTCCTAAACACATGATTAATGCAGCTTCAGAACTAAATACAGTGGTACCCCGGGATACGAATTGATCGCGTTACGAAATTTCCG
>NC_056522.1:221062572-221068981 GCF_019175285.1 Sceloporus undulatus | reverse complement strand
GCGCCGCCCCGTGTAGAGGCGGCGCGACCATGACGTCCTCATGACGGCGGCCGTCTGGAACGGCCACCGTCATTTTTTACGCGCAGAGCGCATATTAGGGTTAGGGAGGTGCAGAAGCACCGCACCTCCCTAACCCTAGTACGCGCTCCGCGTGTACTTTCATGGCGGTCTATAACCCGCCGAAATAACTTGCCATTTTTGTCTTACTCCTTATTATTGCTTTATTTGACCCTTTCCCAAACTGATAAATTCTAGAAAATCTTTACAGTAAGCATATCCTACTATGGCCTGCAAAAGTGATCACATTATGTTCTATGGCTACTTAACACATTTTTGTAGTCTTGAGTGTCAAGTCTTCAGAATAGGACCAGTGTGTGCTACATTTGATTTGTATCACATATTGTAAACAACAATTTTATAGAATAAACAGAACAGAACACTGCCCTTAAATATCTTTGTAATAATCTGTTTATTTACAAATGTACAGATTGAATAAGCATTACATAGGCACAGAAGCAAAGTGCAGGCAGGGCTAGTAAAAAAAAAATAATGCTAAAGTCATTTCCTCCACCAGCCAACATATAAAAACTGCTCATTTTCACTTTCAGATATATTTTCTCGAACAGTTTTAGGTCCATACCATTCTATAAGTTGACATGAACCAAGGTATATGCCAAGGGTGTTTTAGGAAAAACAACCTATAAATATTATCATTAAGTAAATACCTATGATTCACCTCAATGACATGCCCTATAGAAGGTTGTACACTATCCTCTCACTCTGCAGTCCAGCACTGAAAACTACCTGTTGCTTATACTTCATCTTATTATACACAACTACACTTAGAGAGCAGTGCACTTTTCCTTGCACCTGAGTGTGTGTGCATGAAGCTCCTCTTCATCCATTAGTTCTATGGGCACTCGTTTTACCAAGTAAACTTTGCCTGTAGAGCTAGAGTGACACCTAAAGTCCTCCAGCCACACTTCTAGGGAAGGGTAGTAACAAGGCAGTTTTAAATTAATGCACATAACGTAGTTTTTTTTCTGAACAAAGGCTACTTTGGACAAAAGTACACACATAGGATGAGAAGGTTTCTGCTTCCAATGCAACTACAAATGACTTATCAGTAACTTCACAGCCTTGTCCCCAAACAGGAGTGAATAAATGAAGGCTCTGTGTTAAATTTCCTCCCTAATCCCACCAAGGGAGTCAGACTGATAAGCAGGAGGTAGGTTATCTCCCCACTGTTGCCTCATTCCAATCTGAAGTACCTAAAGCTGTGAAAAAAATATTTTTCAGTTGTCAATAGTTGAGGGTCATCCAGCAAATCTAATTTAGGTACCACTTCTGTATTTCTAAGTGTTTTGTTTTTCTGAAGCTCTTGAAACCTTTTCTCTGATGACTTATATTGTTCTCACACTGCTCAACATATTTCCTTTAACATGTCCACCCACAAATTGCAAGGGGAGCTAGTGCTAACATTGATCCTAGCTAAATGGCCAAGAAGCAATACTTCTAGTATGATGGGGGTTGGCAACTGAGGGTTCTCAACTCCCATCTGGCTGTGCTGGCTAGGAATGATGGGAATTGTAATTTAAAAATATCTGGAGGACCACATGTTGCCTATTTCAGTAACAGGAGAATCAGTTGTCAAACCCTTTTAAAAAGAGGTTCAATGCAGAGCAAAATCTGATCTTGTTCAGGATCTCTGTCATTACTCTCACAAAGACATGGCATTTGCTAGAGTGTTTAAATTTTGAAATATGATATATTGCAAAAGTATATGCATTTTAATTATGTATTGTGTAGTTTTATTCTGTTCTGCCAAGAAACATGGTTTTCAACATATTTTCAAGAAAGTATTTATTTTAGTACACCAGCAAAAATTTTAAAAATCTTACCCACAGAACCACATAGCTAGGTGTAAGCAACTTTAGACTTGGTCTGCTCCACCCCACCATCAGTCTTGTTCATGCTATGGCAGACTGTTTATTAAATTAAGGGGAGTTTCAAGAAGAGTTGAGATACCACACTGGGAAAGAGGTAAATTGTTCACAGATAGGTACAATTTTTGTTGGGACCACATATGGCCTTCACATTCAACTATTTCTTTGTATTCCAGCTTATAAACGTAATTGCTCCTCTTATTCTCAAACACTGATACACCAGTTTATTGGCACCACTGATACTGTGCATGCATTTGATAAATTACTTTCAAAAATATTTATAGGGGATGCAATAGAAACTAACCTCCCTATAGTGCTACAATCCCAGTTTGCTCATCCATCAGATTCCAAGTTGACAACTGTTAAATGCATTCTAATTTCAAGGGATTTTGATCCAATTACCATCATTTTTTAGCTTAAGACCAAGTTGTACTTAATGATCTTTTAAAAACTTAGCAACTTAGATTTTCCTCTTTATTGGGTACAAATTATAGACTTGCTTCTGAATATCCAGAAAGATGGATGGTAAGCAGTGTTATTTCATAGTGTTCTGTTTTCAAAAGAATCACAACCCTGTTAACACAAGCTGCATTGTAATATACTACAGCAACTTTTCAAATTACTGCCCACTTACAACATCTGCTACACAAAGGTAAGGAAACATAATAGATTCATATATTTCAAAGCCTGAATTTTTTTAGAATTTTACCCACCCCTATTGCACTTACAGTTCATGTGGATTGAAAAGTCTTTCCACAAACCAGAGAACCAATGTGTGAGCATCATACAGTGAGTCCAGACTTCTGTTTCTTTGGGATATAACCCACCCCAAATAATAGAGCAAACTACTGACATACCAGAGAATTTCAGAAGCAGTTTGCTACAGTGATCTGTTACTGATGGGGTTATTTAAATTTTAATCTTTTACCTCCTATAAAGAAACAAATAGATTTGATCCATATGAAATTAGCAGAACTTGAGTCCAACTCAAAACCACATTAATTTCAGTGGGAACTGTATCAAACCAGCTTAGCCTGGATCCCACAATTCTGAACATTTTTGTTGATCATGAATATACATCCTGACTCAAGTTTCTAATTAGTATGCTTTTGCAAGATATTGTGTGTGTGTGTGTGCGCGTGTGCGTGATTTATTGTCTTTAAAATTACATTCTACCATATTGTTAAAATGGGAATGTCTGGGTATAAATACAGGAGGCAGAACATTTTTTCTAGCTATATTGCGTGTTTTAGATTTTTACTCTACTGACAATTAAAATGTTAGCTTTTAAAGATGTATATCTGTTAGTACTATTTCTCACAGTTCATTTCAATGGACTTATTCTCTCCCTTATATTGTCCCTACACACTCTCAAGTTTTGTCAACACACAAATGAACTGGAGGCACGGGTTGGGCTGGGGGGGGGGGGCAGGGGAAGGCAATTGTTCTCCTAATGGAAGCTGTTTTATTAATCGACAGATAGCACTGGATACAGCCCACATTTAACAGGAGTAAAGCAGATACTGCAGTATCGCTCTTTGCAGATCTCAGTGTCTGGAGTACTGGCAAAGTCAGTGATATTTACTGCTTCCCTGTACAGATGTTAATGGACTTTAGCATGAGGTATAAATATACAAAATGTAGAGAACACATATAGGAAAATTTTTGTACATCTGGAACACATCTAAGTTTCAATACTGGAAAGTCAATACCTGTGCCACTGATTTTCTTTTTTGATTTGCTGAAATAAAGTCAATGTTTTCAACTCGAGTCAGACTGGAATAATAAAATGTAAAAGTTAAAATTCCTCCCCTTTCTTTTTCATCCCACACATTATTTATTAAACAGTCACAAGTAATTTCACTTTAAAATTAAAGTCAGCTGAAGTATTTTAACTCCACCTCAGAGGAAGCATTGGGAAGCCAAGTTCTAACTTTTAATTGTTTTCTTTCCATAGGAGGAGGCTTTAGTGTGCTTAGTAGCAAAGGAAGTAAACTTCAGTTTTGGTTTTATAAATACACATGAGCCATTAATTCACAGCTGTCAAGATAAGGAAACATCCAGCACTTTTGTGCAATGTCTGTGTAGAGTAAGAATCATCTGATCTTTAGTCTTGACATCATCCATTCAAGTCCTTGGCACAATCTGTAAAATAAATATTTAAATTAAGAAAATATAATTTTATTACCTATATTACATGTGCAACACTTCAACTCTTGTGCATTCAAATATCACCTCAACAGCTCCTTTACATAAATCACAATCCCTTAGTCTCGGATCCTTTAAGTAAAGTATGAAGAAAATACTGAACTACCTGCAAGGCTTATGGAAATAAAAGCACAACACAAAAGATACATAATGACACATCTGGTTCTCTGCAGCAAGTAAAAAGTAAACAGGGAAGCTTTGGAATCTGAAGAGGTTTTTTTTAAAATTAATTCCATGGATATGCAAAAAAGAATTAGCACATGTATGCCAAGCAACCCATATAAAATGTGTTCTGAGGGCTAGTACAGGTTAAGCCTCCCTTATCTAAAATGATCGGGAACAGAAGCATTTTGATTTCAGATTTTTCCAGATTTTGGAATATTTGAATATACATATCTTGCAGATGAGACCCATGTCTAAACATGAAATTCATGTTTCATATACACCATTATACACTCAGTCAGAAAGTAATTTTATACATAATATTTTTAATAATTTTGTGCATGTAATCATGTTTGCATACACTAAACCATCAGAAAGCAAAGGTGTCATTATCTTAGCCATGCGGACAATTTTGGATTGTGGAGTATTCTGGATTTCAGAATTCTGGATAAGGGGCACTCAGCCTTTTTCCCCCAGATCTGTCTGCAATGTAACTTTATAACTATGTTAATTAAAAGATATGGAACCTCAAAATGGCAGATCCAGGAGCAGAATTTCAATTATACTACTAGAATCCCATTGCCAGCAGGACAAACTTTGGAATTAGAGTATCTACGAATCAAGAATTACTTACCCTTCTCCAGTAAGAGCACAGCAAGCTTGGATGTGCCACTGGTGATCTTTAACTGAAGTTAGCTTCAGAAACTGAGAAATTTCAGCTACTGTCATGCAGTCTTTAACATCCTGTTTGTTAGCAAAAATGAGCAAACCAGCTTTCTTCAAGTCCTAAAGAATTAAAAATGGGAAATATATGCCATGGTCTGGCTTGTCTTCCTGTTATGAGACAAATGTATTTAATTTTTTGCTTTGTTTTATAATTCTAAGGATCGAGGGCAAATACGGTACTTAAAACAATTTAAAATTTTGTTAAGCACCTCTATTATGTAAGCTGAACATTGTAAAGCAGTGATGAGGATGCTATGATCCCCTGAAGCTGAACTGCTATGTTTTTTAACTAAAGCTTAACAGCTACAATTTTGCAAGCTATACAATAAAATTCTACAGTTACATTAGTTTCACAAACAATTGAATGATAGAGAATCTTTTGAGAATTTAAAAATCTTTCTAGGACCTTCAGAGAAGACATTCAGCAATCTCAAAGGCATTTATAAAATTTAAAATTCACAATCCAGAAAGAATTATTGCACAACAACAGAAATTGAAAACACACAGAACGTTATCTTCAAAGCAAAGATAACATTTTTTGAAACTTGGCTAACAATTCCCAACAAATACTCACCTCGTGTGCTAACATTTTATAAAGTTCTTCTTTAGTTACGGAAATTCTCTCTCTGTCTGTGCTATCCACAACAACTATCACAAACTAGAGGAAAAAGAATAACTATTAAATGATATATGGTCACATATCATGGAGAAAACACAGAGACTGGGAAATTTCCTCCAGGAAAGCTTCATTTTAAACACTGTTGGGTTGGCATCATTTCACAGTGTTAAACGTATTATATTAATAAATCAAAGTGAAAACTTTTCAAGTTACAGATATATCAACCACTAACGGCAGCGGCAGTGGTGGTATGGGTTGTCAGAAGGCAAAATCTTGCCCTAGTTCGTTTTATATATATATATGAAGCTGTACTACAATTCCCAGGATTCCCTAGCACTGAACCAGGGCAGTTAAAGCAGGTTTGAACTGGATTATTTCTGCAGGGTGTTAGTGTATGGCCATGCACAGCCTGGACCCGTGCTTGGATGCAGCAGAGGGTGATGCACGTAATGGCTGATCACCTGACGATAACTTCTGGAAAGATGGAAGCTCTGTCAGTAGATGGGCCCGGAGTTAGATAATCCTATCCTGGACAGGACTGCTATAGGGAAAGGTATGTAGCCTGAAGGTGTTCACCTGTCTCACTAGAGGCTTGAATAGCCACTATGGTCATTGAGCAGCAAGCCAATTTTGGCAAAGGTAGTACAGGTTGAGTATCCTTTATTCAAAATGCTTCAGACCAGAAATGATTTGGATTTAGGAATATTTGCAGAACATTGGCCCGTTACAAACAGGCCTAAAAGTGCGC
>NC_056522.1:220979148-221059572 GCF_019175285.1 Sceloporus undulatus | reverse complement strand
CCATGCTCTAGCAGATTTTCTTTCTGACGTTTCGCCAGCATCTGTGGTTGGCTCTGAAGATGCCAGCCACAGATGCTGGCGAAACGTCAGAAAGAAACTCTGCTAGAGCATGGCCACATAGCCTGAAAAACCCACAAAAAACTAAACATAACAAACATTTAAAGGACACAGGTATGTAACAATATATTTTAATAGTAAAGGAACACAGTAGAGTATCTATACATTACTTTCTCTTCCCCCCCCCCCATACTAGAATTTGGTGCATGTAATAGAGTTGATGGACAATAGCTGGAAAACATGCCAAGGACATTATTAACAACAAGATGTAGTGATAATTTAGCATCAATCCTTTTTAAAATATTGATTAGAAACATGTTTTGAGGAAGTGACTATCAACAGCTAAGGGAAAATCCAGAGCTGGGGGAATTCTAGAACTTGTAGACCAATAACTTTTCCAAGCTCTGGTAAATCCCATGCATCAAGGTCTATACCACTGAGTACCATCTGCTCATAGGACTGCCAGCATCTTCATGGCCTTCTGACAACACGCTGTAAGTATCCAAATATCCTCTAATTTATCAATCCAGCTATAGTTCAATACAACATTAGGTGCCAGCATGAGCAGACATGGTTGCGATGGCATACACAGCTCTGGAATAAGTTGTGTGAATGACACATGTACACCTAGGCATGTGGAAAGGTGTGAGGATGGAACAGCTTGCTAGAAAGAGCACCCCACCTACACACACATGCTCTTACTCTGCTTTTTGGCCAGAAGACGAAAGTCAAAAGATGAGTTCTGCCAGATCAAACAAGACTGGAATTCCCCTTTCGTCTCTTGTGCACTCCTATACACCCATTTCCTGGCTTCTTCAGGGTGAAAAGGAGTGGCTTTGACCACAATCACTCTGGGACTGCAGTGACCAGATGGCATGCTCCTGAAGCAACCTGTAGCTGTTGTCCCAAACAGGCCATCAGCAGGAGTGGATTAAATCTGCTCCTTTTGCCAACAGCTTCAGGCTGGAGTGGCTTCCGACCCCATTGGGGGCACGTGTCGTGTAAAGACCATGCTCCTGAAGCAGCCAAAAGCCGCTCTATTTGGTCCGTCCATTTTTGTCCTGGGGACTCCAGCTTTTGTCTAGGTGTTGTAAAGTCCATGAAGCATCATCGATCAAAATCAACGCCCTCTCACCTCCCAAATATCAAAACAAATTCTTTACTTTGGAAACCTCCTCAGGTTCTGTTGAGGGGCAATCAAGCTTTTGTTTCCCACAGAAGGATGTAAATAGTACCCCAAAAAGTAACCTTTATGCTGCAGTCCCCCCTCCCACCTATGTATGGTGACTTCTGCCTTAAGGCCTCAGTCCGAGTCCTTTTGTTCCATTTTCCATCTGCCTCACAAAACCTGCATTCTCAAGCCTCACACCTTGAGTTGTCATACTCCCTGGCTTTTCATGGACCCTTTTCTTCAAGAGGTGGCTATTGCCTCATCCAGCCCTAAAACTCAGCTATCCCCTTTCACTTTTCTGTTTCAGTTAGCTCTGTATGTTCATTATTTGAATTTATTTTCTTTGTGTGTGTGCTCTTTTATATTTCTTCTAATCATACCTGGGATCTCTATCAGTTACTAACTGTATATCTGGTGCTTAGTTCCTGCATACATTGCCCCCTTTCACAAAGCCAAGCTAGACAGCCCCCAAATTAATTAAAGGTACATTGCTGCTGCCAGTGGAAGCTCTACAAGCCCCACACATTTAGGATAACACATGAGCACTGCTGTGAGAAATAGAACAAGGTTCATGTAATTAACTCTGATCCAGAAAAGCGATCCTAGGGCCCTGTTCACACTTACAATTGATAAAGAATGGTTGTTTTTCCTGCATTATCAAGTCCAACAATGATCACTTTGTGCTCTGGGGAGAAAAAAGAGGGCAAAGAAGGATTAAATAAACACTTGATCACATCACTTATTCTATGCATCATCATAAAGAAATAAGTCTATGCATAATAGTTTTAATTATTTTTGTTTTTACATTGTTTTTAACACACCTGTAGATACAGAAGAACGAAAAGGCAGAATATCAATATTTTTAAGTGTTATCTTATTTTACAGCAGGAGGTGACAATCTACACCCAAGGGCTGAATGCACTCTCATCTCCCCACATCTACCATGACAAAGGCGTGGGAAGGCTCTTTTAAGATAAAGTGTTCGGAGCATGCACTCTGTTTTAAATGGCATTAAAACTTTCTATGAACCCTGTTTTAAAGGGGGAAAGTATGTGTATGGGGTGGTAGTTGCCACTGTAGTACCCAAATCAGGTATCCAGTGCCACAAAGTGAAGCCTTCCATGGGTTCAGGTAAGGAGCCAGACAGCCTTCTCCATTCCTGGAAAATGTCTACCCTGCTTTATAATTATCCCCCAGCTCTTTTCCAACTAATTTATTAATCATACAGAATAAACATTCAGCTTCGTCTCAAAGGTTTAAGTCAGAGAGTTTTCTTTTACACGCACTAGAGGTATTTCCACCAGATAGGACTGGGTTCCTCAAAAGGGGAAACAAAAAGAAGTCTACCGAGTAAGCATCACATGAGGAAAGTGCTTCACCTCTCCCCCATCTGGTATTTAGAGCTGTTAAATGTAAATCATACACTTCAGAAAGAGAATAGCATCTTTTCACATTATATCATTATTTGGTCTGATGTCACTTTGGATAAGCTATAAAACTAAAAATTTAGTAAATCCTAAAAATGCTCACTAAGTTTGAGATGGGAGTCCCACTGACAAAGCATCAAGATAAAAAGTGAAGCACAAATGGGATTTAAGCATTTTCGTGAGTTTAGCAGCAAAGTGCACAGAATCAGGACCATCACTTCTTTCCTGTCTTCTGGTTGTAAATAACCAAATTCTTCAGGTAAACAAAGGCAATAATAAATTTTAAAGAAACAACTGGGCAAATAAGCTAACCAGTCTATTACGATGAATTTCACATGGATGACTATCTGCCAGGTGAACAAAAGTTGTGTGTAAGTGCGTTCAGGACAGTAAACTTCTGGATGTTCCCTTGAAGCCAACACTAAAGGAGTCAGAGAAGTTTGTGGATGTGACAGTAGTGTCCCAGTTTTAAAAGGACAATTCCTCTGCAATCACAGAGAATGAAGATTGCATGGAAGATAACTCTGAGAAAGAGAGGAATTGTGGAACCTATCCTCAGATACCCAAAATATATATCCTCTGGTTGTTATGGTGGGAAGTCCCAGTGGAATCATTAGAAACACAGACAGTGGGTTTGCAGTGGCATGGCAAATTACCTGTCTGGCATGAAAGTTGCAGATATCATGCTTCATCTAGAATCTAGATTCTAGATAGTCTTGTGTTGGGGTAGAATTCATATTCATGTTGCTTGACTAACATTAGGAAATGCAGGTGTAAGGTCTTGGAATCCAAAATTAGTTTGTTAGGTTGGCAGTTGAAAACAGCTTTATCTTACTTGCCAACATTATTTCACAAATTCTACACATAGAGACAGGTAGATATGCAATGTTTATGCATGAGATGAAGGTATAGAAGAAGGGCATGTTAGGCACTGCAGAGTATTTTGGGACAAGCTGAACCTGTACAAAAGCAATGGGCTTCTTCTATCGCACTTGAATGAGAATGGTACAAAACTGCTAGTACTTAACATTAAAAAAATTTTAACTCAACAATGGGGAGAAATGAAAGGCACACTGAGAAGCATCTACTCTGAGTTAAATTACACCGGCTGTTTTCAACCTGTGGGTCACGACCCCTTCGGGAATCAAACCACGGAGGTCACCTAAGACCATCAGAAAACACATATTTCTATTAAAGGGTCATGGCATTAGGAAGGTTGAGAACCACTCAGTTACACAGTTAGAGTAAAGGTGATAATGCTCCCAACTGCAAAAACAGGGATGGGATGAACATAGGCCATGTAAAATGGAAACAAGTGATTACGATATCCAGTCAAACAAGTTTACAGGCCATAATGAAAAATATACATGTTGGAGAGATCAAGAGCTAGATATTTATCACTACCCTACAAAACCATATCTTTCAACAGCTGGTCACAGAACCAGCCAGAAGAGAGGAAAGGCAACCTTGAATTTAATTGATTCTGTCCACTGAAAACAGTGGTTGTAGTACAGATTTACTTTATATATAAGTGGAAAATTGACAAGAGTGACAAACAGTCACATTTGACTTCAAAAGAGAAAATGTGTCTGAAGAGAGATAACTGGTAAAATGAACGTTAAAAAGAAAATACAAGAGGCTCACATTTGAGTGTTATTCAAAACCATAACAACAGAAACTCATACCAAATCCATGAGGTTACCAGCGTCAAAAAGTTATTAAAGAAAATCCTTCATAAAATACAAGTCTTGCCTAAACAAGGCCCGGGGGGGGGGGGGGGGGGGCCCCAAAAAAAAAAAAAAAAAAAAAGCAAAAAAAAAAAAAAAGTCTTGGCGGGGGGGGGGGGGGGGGGGGGGGGGGGCGCTTCCACAAAATAGATGAAACAGACAGCAAGACATAGAAACATTATTTTGAAGCGAGTATTTCTAGTAACACCAAGGTTATTAGAAATAACATTTAACAAATACCCATACATTATATGAGGGAAACTAGGGCAGGGAGCTACTAAAACCTCTGGATAACAATGGATTTAAACAAGTACAAAATGAGGTGAGATAAGAAAATACGGGCATATGGAGAGAAGCTCGATGAATTCTCTCCATAAGTCTTGTATGGTAAATTCTCATGGCTTTTTGTGAAATAATTTTGAAGAACTAAGGCAAACAGTGACAAGAAGAGATAAAGTTCTGTAGTTTACTAGTAAACTGAAAACAAACAAACCAACTAATCTAGATGGTGTCTTTGAATTATTAAAGAACCTCATCTGAGAGTTCTTTGAAAAAAAACCATGTGATCTTCCTAAGAAAAATATGTAACATGCCCCTCAAATCAGTTCATGTACCAGAAGAACAAAAAAGAGTGCTCAATTGTAACATTGATTTTTTTTAAGGGAGGGGATCCAGCAAATTATATGCTGGTTGTTGCAGATATATTAAACCGGTGGAAATGATTAAAGATTTGGATGAACTTCAATGAGGATTAGGAAAAGTAATGGAAAATAAGACCAGAACTGCTACCTCTAATACCAGAGGCATTGTACCCGTTGCTGAAGAACATGAGGACAAGTTGTTATTACCCTCAAGTCTTACTTGGGGGCTTCCCTTAGGCGTTTGATTAGAAACTGTGAGAAGTGTATGACTGTCCAACCTAGTTATTTCGTCTGATCCAGTATGTCCCTTTTTATATTCTTAGCAAAGACAGAAATGTTCTTACCAGCAACAAAACATAACTTCTTTAGAAGCACATAATTTGTTGGCTATGTGTTTTGATTCTGTAACAGGAATTCATGATTGGTCTCTACAAAATGAGCTGCAAAAGGTCTCCAACTCACATGTTCTCTCTTCCCACTTTTTAAAGGCCATTAAAATAGACTGCCTTCCCCTGAGGCTGAGAACATGTGGCTTTGCCAAGGTCACTCAATGTGTCTCATGGCCAAGCCATGAATCGAACCCTGGTCTCCAGAGTCATAGTCCAACAATCAAACCACTATGCCATCCTGGTTCTCAGGTGGCTCATACTTCCTCATGAGATCTGAACGTAAAGAATTATCATTTGTTAGGTTACTTAGTCTGGATCAAACCATGATTTCAAACCCTGGCCTGTGATCTCTGACTATAGGCTAAACAATGAATTCATGAGGAAGTGTGTTCACCTGAAAGCTTCAAATTTATTTTTTAATTGTCTTCAAGAAGAGAGAAGGGAGAACATGTGAGCTGGAGAAGTGTTGCAGCTCAAGCTGTAGAGACCATTCATAAATTCCTATTACAAAATCAAAATACATAGCCAACAAACTATTCAATTCAAACAATAGCATGCTGTATAACTATCCTTCAGATAGTAAATACACAAATGTATATACTACAAATATTTATACAACAGGGGTCCTTTGTTACAACAAGCTTCCCCATCTGTATTAAATGTCTTTCTACACAATTTCTTTGTGGAGGGTTCAGTCAGTACTTCCAGTCACTTTAGCTAATGTAACATCCCTACAGCCTATTAAGACTTGAATGGATTCTGCCACAGATGAAGTGGCAAACAGGCACTGCAATTCACTGATAATGAATGTAAATCTGCAAAATCTTGCAAAATGAAATGATGTCTTTTTGTGGAGATATTACCTTCTGAATTTCTAGTTATGGGCTAGATATCAAGTCAGGAGTGGCACCTGCATACAAAGACTAATTTAAAATGTGGCACGTAATATTTTATGACCCTGGCTTCTTTCTTGTAGCACTGGATTTTTTACACTATGGCCTGTTACAGACTGCCAAAATAAAGCTGCTTCGGGTCTCTTTGGAGGTATGCTGTTTAAATGATGCATGCATCCTAAGAATCTGGAAGCTGTACCAAAGCTGCACTCCAGTGCTTAGGAATGGAGTGTGGCTTTGGCACAACCTCCGGACTCTTAGGACCCATGCATCATTTAAACAGCATACCTCCAAAGAGACACGAAGCAGCTTTATTTTGGCAGTCTGTAACAGGCCTATGTTACTCTGGAATGGGCTGATTGAATTTAAATTCTGCTTCAAATGTGGGGGGTTTTGTACCCTTCTGTATACTTTCACACTTGGATAACAACCTTTATGACAGTTCCAGGAATGAGGCCTGTTAAATTACTGGATGAGGGTGAACAAAACTGCAATTTCATTCAGACAAGACAGAGGTGCTCTTGATACACCAAGAGGCAAATAATGGAATAAAGTACCAGCCTTTATTGGACAGGGTTACACTCCCCCTGAGCACATAGAGGCATTACAGATATAATAAGATAGATATGAAATTACAAAGGATTGAGAAAGAAGAAACTGAATTTAGCAAACTGATTAAACATAATACAGATCACTTAATCTCCAAATTGTACAAACTGCTATTAAAATACTGTATGTGATGGAAGATGAAACTATAAAACAATACATGATTAACTGGGCCCAGGATGTTAAAAAACCAATAATGTTAGCCCAATGGGAAAAAAATTGGAAAACAAGATTAAAATACACTTTGAGTTACGATATAAAAGAAAATTATTACAAACTTCAATTTAGGTGGTACCTCTCACCAATGAAATTATCCAAGATTTACAAAAACACAAACAAGGAATGTTGGCACTGTGCCTCAAAACTTGGGACTTTTTATCACATGTGGTGGGAATGTGAAAGAGCCAGGAAATTTTGGAAAATGATTAATCAAGAATTGGAAAAGATTTTAGAGATGAAAATAAGAATGGAACCAACTCTTTATCTGTTGAATATAATAGAGGACAGTGAAATAGAAAAAAGATATGGAAACCCCTGTTCTACCTAATTGTGGCTGCACGAATGATATTTGCGAAAAAATGGAAGAGTAAAGAAAGCCCAACTCTAAACAATTGGAAAGAAAAGATCTTTGATATGATGACGGCTGACAAACTCACATATCTGCTCAGGGATCAAAGCAACAAAAGGTTTTTAGAGGAATGGAATCCACTAGAAAAATATCTTAGAATAAAGTGATTGGAATAGTATGTATAATATATCTTATAAAAATAACGGTGAGAGGGAATAAAGAGTAACAGATTATAAATGGTAATGAACGCAGATAAGGAGAACGATAAAAAAAGGAAAAGTTATTGGTAAAAATATAACAATTTAATAGCAATATATGTAATCAACAAGGGTGATGGTTAATAGAAAGGAGGTACAGATATAATAAGGAGCTGTAGAGAACATGACATTGGATTATGAACTAAAAAGGTTTTATAAGCATGGAAAGTTTGAATTAAAAATAGTTAAAGAAAAAATATTCAGAATAAGAGACAGGAAGTCATTTTATGTTTCTTTTTTTGGTATGTATGTATGTTATGTATATTTGTATATTTGTTTTTGATGGTTATTTGTTTATCCAAATCCCCTTTCCTTGTTTGATATGTTTTTTTAAAAAAATAATAAAATCTAATTAAAAAAATAAAATAAAAACAGTAATGCAAAAAAGTCAACATGACTGTTAAACAAGAAATGTGTTTACTATAACAAGAAGCTAGCTACCCAAATATGACTTGCTCTTTTGAAGTTGATCTTAATTACCCTCCAGTAGATCTCAACTCATGGCTGCCCTGTGAATGAGACATTTCCAAGTCTCCCTATCCTCCACTATTTTCCTTAATTGTTGCAGGTTCATACTTGTAGCCTCCTTAATAGAGCCCATCTATTGAGCATGTGGTCTTCCTCTCTTTCTCTTTCCTTCCACCTTTCCTAGCATTATGGTCTTTTCTAATGAGCCGTGTCTTCTCATGATGTGGCCAAAGTATGCCAGTCTCAGTTTAGTCACCTTGGCTTCCAGGGAGCTCTCAGGCCTAATCTGTTCTAGGACCCATTTGTTTGTCTTTTTGGCTGTCCACAGTATCCTCAATACTCTTCTCCAGCACCATAGTTCAAATGAATTTATTTTCTTTTTATCCATTTTCTTAATTGTCCAAGTCTTGCATCCATACATGGCAATGGGGAATACAATTGCCTGTACAATTCTGACTTTCGTGCTTAGCTGTATGTCTTTGCTCTTGAGGACCTTTTCTAGTTCTTAAAGTAAAATTATTTTAACAGTGGCTCATTGGGATACTGAATGCCTGATGACCAGAATTTGTCAGATTCAACTGACCTCCTACAGCCTCAGTACAAGATGTTGTGCTGTCTATGCACTAGTCTACAGACATAAAATGAACTTGTATCTGCTCATCCTCTCCACACAGCCAGTGATAGCTTAGATCGAGTTACATATTTTCTATTATTGATGAAGCAGAAACAAGAGTTAGCTCTTTAGCTCCCAAGACTGGTTTCACGTGACATTTGCTCAAATAGCGGAGCTCAAACTCTGAAAGAGCCAAGTATGACAAGCCTTTTTCTGAGAACATTAAGCATGAAACACAGGGCTGAAAAAACACCAGTAGAAACCTCAGCAGCTCCTGCCACTAAAAGATTCAACTACCTTGGAGAGTGGTGGAGTTGCCTTCTTTGGCGGTCTTTAAACAGAGACTGGATGGCCACCTGTCAGGGATGCTTTGATTATGAGTTCCTGTACGGCAGAGGTTGGACTCAATGGTCCTTGTGGTCTCTTCCAACTCTATGATTCTATTATTCTATACCTGAGACCCCTCTTGCCCAATCCTGCAGATTACAGATCTTGTCAAAAAATTTCCATATACTCTTCAGGTATCTTTAATCAGATTCTGAAAAGACATTCTAGGCTTGACAAGTTCTGAAGCTAGGACAGATTACTACAAGACCACACAATCAATGCAAGAAAAAGGCATGCTATTTTGCTTTTTTAAAAAATCAAAATGCTCACTTCTCATTTCTAAGCAATACTGAGGCTATGAGTTCATACGTTAACTACCATACTATACACTTATGTGCAACCTAATCAGTCCCATTTATCTATCACTAGTAGGACACAGGCCCTCAGTTGATCATTTGGTTTGCCCTCCTTCTAATTCACAAAATCCCCGAGGTGCAGTGACAAGAACTGTACGGCATTTTCCCACTGTAGTTGTTCTACCGATTTGCACAGAGGCATTATAAAACTGAATTTTACTTTCAATTTCTTTTCCAATTATGCCCAGCATGGAGTTTTTCTTCACAGTGGCACTTTGGGTCAGTGTCCTAATCATGCTATCCAACACAACCACAGTCACTACCTCCTCAGATCCTATGGGTACACATATGAAGTTGGGATTTTATTTATTTCATTTTGCTCCAGTATGTATGACTTTATGCTTGCTTACTGTACTACATTTGACATTTGAACACACATTCTGCCAGTCTGGAGAGATTGTTTTGGAGCTCTTTGTAATCCACTTCTGTTTGAACTATCCAAAGTAATTAGGGTGTTGTTAACAACCTTGCCAATATACTGACCACCCTAAACTGCACATCATTTACACAATACAGTGGTACCCCGGGTTACGAAATTAATTCGTTCCGCGGTTAATTTCGTAACCCGAAATACCTTCGTAAGCCGAATTCCCATAGGCGCTAATGGAAAAATAGCTCTCTGCTGCCCTCCGGTGGCGGAAAATAGCGCCGCGGTTTTTTCGTAACCCGAAGAAACCTTCGTAAGCCGAAGCAATAAATCCCTATGGGATTTTTTCGTATCCCGAAAAATTCGTAACCCGGCGCATTCGTATCCCGGGGTACCACTGTACACTGATTCCAATACAGAGTCAAGGAGGACACCACTCCATTTATCTCCATGTTTTTTATGCTCTGCTCCCTGTACTTTAACCAATTTCACCAAACACTTATACTATTACTGCTAGGTCTAACCAGGAATTTTGGGTGAGTGACTTTGTTTACTTGAACATTCAAATCAACTTTGACAGTGTCTACTTGGCTACTTCTACAGCTTAGTGATACTTTTCACTTTCAATAGCTCTGGATACTTCCTGCCCAGGGCTACAACACTACATTACTACTTGACAGCCAAAATAATAAAGATGATGAAGCATCCGTTAAGACAATACATTACAAGCATTCAACACATCCTTTATCATACACTCTGTATGATTAAGCCAATACTATCTCCAATCATCTAGTGAGTTCAGAGTACAGCAGGCACGTGCTCAATGACACAGTCACACTTGGCAGAAATTATCTTCCCTGCTTTACCCATACAGTTGGGACCTCCTTATCCATGGATTCCTTATCCACAGATTCAAGCATCCACAGCTTAAAAATATTAAAAAAAACATGAATTCCAAAAAGCAACCCTTAATTTTGCCGTTTTATATGAGGGAAACTATTTTACTTCCATCATATGGGTGGGTTTTTAGGTAATAAGGCTTTCAGGATATTAATCATTAGTTGGTATTTTAATGTATTTTAATGTTTTAATGTTGTAAGCTGCCTCAACCCAATTAGAGAGGTGGGATATAAATAAATTTATTATTATTATTATTATTATTATTATTATTATTATTATTAAAAGAACTTGGGCATCCATGGATTTTGGTATCACAAGGGATACCTAGCAGATAACAAGGGCCCACTGTACTCCTACCTCTTTCTCTTTTACAGTCAGAACCCAAAGAATGAATGAAATTTTCCCAGTGTTCAAAGTGCTTTAAACAACAAAGTGCTCCCACCCATACATGCACCAACCCCCCACATCCAGCCCTGCTGAGCCTGATCTCAAAACTGTATGGCATTCCCTTGGGTCACAACCTCTTATTCCCACAGAATCCCCTTTATTTCTTTGGAAACAGACCAAGAATTTGCACTGAAGGCAGGAGAAGAAGAGACCACTGACCTCAGCTAGTAGCTCAGTAGCTACACTGCAGAATCAATGCAATTTGACACCGCTTTAACTGCCATGGTTCAATGTGATGGAATTCTGTGGTTTGTAGTTTTGTGAGATAACTCTGCTAGAGACCTCTGGTGCCACAACAAACTACAAATCCCAGGATTCCACAATGCTGTATTTTTACCTTAACACCACCTAAACTTTTCCTGATGCAAAACCATGAAGGCTTAACAAAAGGGCCTGCGGCCTCACAAAGGATGGAGACAGGCTGGATTTCAAAGCAAGTATCCTTTTGTGTTGCAAATGGTTGTTAAACTTCCTGGGCTTTGAGAATCTCCCAGTTGCTACATGGCCAGAAGGAGAAGGTAGCAGCCTGCAAGAGATACCCCTCCATACCATCTGAATTAAGGAGAAAAAAACCTGTGAAATGCAGGCCTATAACTAACATCTTTAATTTTCCCCCCTCCTGTATATGGTTTCTAACACCTTGCCTGATGATGAAGCCAGTGGAGCTTGGATAGTTTGCAACATGTATATTGGTCAATAAAGGTTATCACTGTTTGGTGGATTTCTGATGTTATTTTATTCCCAATGCTATACTAGTAGATTTTCTCAAAATAAACACAGGTGCTGCAGTCTCCCCTGCCTTGTTTTTCAACTCCAAGAGGTAAGCCCAATAATAACAATAACTCCCAAAAAGAGGCTAGGTATGTCCTGGCAGGGCCACTGAGTCCCACTTTGGGAGAAAGGTGGCATATAAATCCCCCAAATAAATAAAGAAATACATAAAATAAAACAAAACTGAGGGCAGGGCAGTCTGCCTCCTGCTGCAATCTGGATCTCCCCAGTCAAAGCATCGCAAGAGCTACCACAGTATGAAGCCCTAAGGCTGCCCCTGCACTGCAGAATCAATGCAGTTTTTATGTGCCATGGCTCAATGCTATGGGATTCTGGGAACTGTAGTTTTGTGAGGTGTTCAGCCTTCTCTGGCAGAGGTCTGGTGCCACAACAAACCACAGTTCCCAGGATCCCACAGCATTGAGTCAGGCCAGCTAAAGCGGTGTTTTGATGCTGTAGCAGTTTTACTGCCTTTTTTTAAAGTTGCACTGTGTTTTTAGACTGCAAGCCACTTTGAATCCCAATTTTGGAGGAAAAGCAGAGTGCGATATAAATACAGTTAATTCTGCAGCCCCAGAACCAAGGGCAAAGCCACAAGGCCGGCTTATAATACTGGGACTAACAGGATGGCAGTCTGAATTAATAACCAACAAACAGACAGACAGTCCTTGAGGGAGATACTCCTCCCCTACTTCGAGATGACTTGAACCATTCCTGGCGTATCCTGCAATACATAGAGCCTTCCCCGAAAGATGGGGAAGGGGGTCTCCATCCAGGGTGGCCAGGTATATCCAGAGGCACCTCGTAATGGAGGATATTATTATTGTTGTTATTATTATTATTTAGCCTATTTATACCCCCGTCTTCAGCCGCAAAGGCTGTCTGAGCAGCTTACAAAATCAGGGCTGGAGGTAGAACTAAGGAGTAAGAGATTTTCACAGGAATAGGAGTAAGAAAATACTCCTGTGCTTACGTTGTACATGCAGACACCTTTCTTATCATTACATTGCAAGTCTGGGGGAGGGCTGGGAGGCCAAGGAGACCCTCGCACCCGCCAGCCTGGCTCTTCCCCGGGGAAAGGGCTGGGGAGGAAGGCGCAACGGGGCTAGCTAGTGGCATGAAGACAAAATGTCTTACTCCACAGTCGGACAGCCCCAAAATGAACCACCACCACCACCACCACCAGGGTGACAGAAGATTCCCCAGCCCTGCTACAAAATGGAGGAGCCTTTGGGGGACTCCTCCTGGGCAGAAGGTAGGGCAGGTCCTGCAAAAGGAGTCTCCAGAGGCAGTAGTATATCTGGTGCATAGGTCTCCTTGGCGGCTGCTGCTGCTGCTCCTCCTCACCCTGGTGGTTAAAGAGCCTCCATATCCGGGTGAAGAGGATTCCCATGCTCCCGGGCGGCGGAAGCTCCGGCTCCGGCAGCCCCACCACCACCACCGCCGCCGCCGCGCTCCTCCTCGTCTTCCCCGCTCTTCCGCCCGGGCTTAGCCCAGGCGGTGTAGGCCCCGAGCCTCCGTGGTAGTAGTAGCGATGACGGCGGTCGCCCTCGGCAACGGCCCCGCCGCGCCCCCCGACTCCGGCCGATTCCTCCTCCTCCTCCTCCTCGCGGACATCGCCCTCGAAGCAACTTCTCTCTCTCTCTCTCTATGGGTTTGTTTTTTAAAATGGGCCTCTTCCTCTCACGCTTCGCTTTTGTGGAAGTTGGACCCTTCGAGGACACCGTCCGGACAGGTCAGCGAAGCCACCGCAGCCATTTTCATGCGGCGCGCGCGCCTCCCTCTGCTCCTCCCCCGCCTCTCCGCAGTTTCTCCAACTCGAGTCTCGCCCTCTCCTTCCCTCTGAGGAAGAAGAGCAGGTGGAGCTGGCACGGAGGGCGGGGCGTCCTGGCGTCCAAGGGGAGGGGCTCATTAGCATAACCCTCCCCCTCACGAGCTCAGCTCACGCACGTGACTCAGCCTGGCGTTTTGATTGGATGGAAAGTGTTCCTGGGCAGAAATTTATGATGAGACCGCCTTTCTAGTCGTGGCTGAGGTTCCCTTGCCTGGGAGATGTGTGTCTATGTCTATACACACGTTTACATATATCATATATATATATATATATACACACACACACACTCTGCATGGTTATCAACTCCATATATATATATATATATATATCCTTCATGTTTATATACTCCAAATATTTATATATATATACACACACACACACACACATGCATTTCATAGGTGCACACACACACTTCATGTTTTGCCTTGGGTCTCATGATCTCCAAGATATTTCCATATGCATATGCACACACAGCCTCCAACCGCCATGTGCCCCTCATACACATAATAATAATAATAATAATAATAATAATAATAATAATAATAATAATAAATTTATTTATATACCGCCCTATGGCAAACCAATCCGGGCGGTTAACCAATCCTCCATACCCTGGAGGTAATTTTATAAACGATGTTTTTTCACAGCTTTGCGCATGAACCAAGGTGTGTGCTCACCAAAGTATCAGAAAACAAAGATGCCACTAACTAACTCAGCCACTTTTGGGTTTTGGAATATTTTGTATTCCAGAAATGTGGAGAAGGTGTCCCTGTCTCAGCCACCCATGTGGGCCATTTGGGATTGGGGAATACTGGATGATTAAAGAAGAATGGTGCCAAAGGAAAGCTGTTCCTATTTGGTTTGGCACCTTCATTTTGAATCACCCACCGATAAGAAACTCAGTCTGCACAGTCAGCCCTCCCTATCCATGGACTCTTGTGCCATTTTAAGGATTTCTGTTAGTTTATGAAATCTTACGGCCAAAACACACTGCAGAAATAATCCTGGGAACTGTAGTTTTTGAGAGACTTGGCCTTCTTGACTGTAAGAGAGCTGGTTCCACAGTAAACTACAATTCCCAGGATTCCCTAGCACTGAGCCAAGGCAGTTAAAGCGATCTCAAACTGGATTATTATTTCTGCAGTGTGTTTAGGCCCTTACTGGGCGTTGGTGGTTGTTTATTTAAAGGGTTCATTTTTTGGTCGCTGGGGCAGAAAGGAACTTTCTGAAGGAACTGCTTTTGCCACTTTCAAAGTAGTTAGCTCCTCTTTTAATTAATGTCTTTCCAGATTTAAAAACATTAAATTAAATTTAAAAAAAATATCTTGTTTTGTTTCTTTGTGGTGTTTTGTGCCTTCAGGTCGTTTCCGACTTATGGCAGCCCTAAGGAGATCCTATCATGGGGTTTTCTTGGCAAGCTTCTCCTGTCATTGTCATCTTCCCAGGCTGGGAGAGTGTGACTTGCCCAAGGGAGTAGTTTTCAACCTTTGGCCTGCCACATGTTTTAGACTTCAGTTCCCAGAAGCCCCAACCGCTCTGGCCAATGGTCAGGCATTCTGGGAATTGAAGACCAAAATTACCCAGAGAGTCAAAGCCTGGCAATCAGTGCTTTAATAGGTTTTCTCTTGGGAGGAGAAAGACAGAATTAAAATGGGAAGCACTGGAAAGCTGCACATTGAAGATGACAGTGCCTTCCTCTCCAGTAAACTTTCACAGATTAGGTAGCATAATCACACAGACAAGGCCTCATCCAAAAGCAACTACAATCTCCATAAACAGCAACCAAATGGCCAGTGGCACATTAAAAAGGCTAGTTCAGTTAGGAGGACCCAGGCCATACACGAGAGTGTGGTACAGTATAGTGGTTTGAGTGTTGGACTATGACTCTGGAGACCAGGGCCTGAATCCTGGATCAGCCATGGAAACCCACTGGGTGTCCCTAGGCAAGTCACACTCTCATAGCCTCAGAGGATGGCAAAGGCAACCCCTACTCTGAACAAATTGACTTGAAGGCACATAAGAACGAAAAGGCAAAAGCTTATCCCTGGAGTCCGTCTGACTGACCCACATTTTGTGGACTCCAGGCACAGTTGGATCCATTCCTAAATTACATTCAGGATTAAAAAGAGAACCAAAGGTGAAACTCAAACAGGCTTTCAAAAATAGTAAATGAATTCAAAACCACCTCCTTCCTGTGAAAAGCTGGAAATTGAAAGTTGGCAAAGATATGGGGTGGTGCAATCTGCTACTTGTGTAAAAATTGGCTTCCCTTCACAGTATTCTGTTCCTACAGTCATAAAAGCATAGAGCTCCCAAGCACTCTGGCCAATGGTCAGATAGCAGTCATATCTTCCATATAGCTGCCTCCGTACTGCAGAAGTAATCTAGGCTGACACCACTTTAACTGCCATGGCTCAATTCAGAAAGGATCTGAAAACCTTTCTATTCCATCTTGCATTCCCCGACTAAAGTCCAGTGTGCCTCCCTTCCTCTTCTGTGGCAAAGAGGATTGGCTAACGGGGGTTTTATTCTGTTGTTGTTTTAAAATTGTATTGTATTGTATTTTTATTATGTTGTTAACCGCCCTGATCTGTGGAATTTTTTATTTTATTTTATTTATTTTAATTCTAGGATTTGTAGTTTTGTGAACTATTTAGCCTTCTCTTTCAGAGAGCTCTGGTGCCACAATAAACTACAAATCCCAGGATTTCATAGGATGGAGCCATGGAAGTTATTTCTGCAGTGCAGGTGTAGCCTATGTCTGGGTACAGAACCACCTATAGCTGGAAAGGAAAAGTAATGGTTGTCACAGTCAAATTGCTCTTTCAGTCTGTTGGCTCCAGTCCTACCGCATGGGATTATTACCAGTCACAACGAACCCATGTGTGCCACCCTGAGCTTCTAAGGGGATGAACAAGATACTACTGTTGTAATGTGAAAACTGTCAGTGTAAATTTTCTGCAGAGAACTCCATGTGTCATCAGCTGTCAATCAGAGATGACAGAAGGTAACAATCAGATGGCTGTCATCCTAATCCTAGACACATTTATTTGAAGCTAAGGGTTAGTGTAGACTGACATTCATCATATTTTTCATGAGAATTACCTCAAAACATATTGTTTGTTGCAATGTAGTAGTTAATGGAGAGCCAGCATGACATAGTGGGGGAGACCATGGGCAATAAGTCACACTCTCTCAGGGGAAGGCAGTGGCCAACCTCTTCTGAACAAACAACAACAACAAAAACACCCATGCCAAAACAAACCCCATGATAGGTTCACTTTAGGGTTGCCATAACCTGGAAACAACATGAAGGCACATAAAGAAGAAAAAGCTGTAAATGGCTCTTCCCTCCTTGTCGCTTACTGATTAAGGCCAGGTTTGGTGGGCACCAAAGAAAAGGAGAAAATCTCTCATCTTCCTGATAGTAAAAATCTAATAATAATAAATTTCAGAGGATGGCAGTGGCAACCCTCCTGAAGAAATGTGGCAAGAAAACCCATATTAGGGTTGCTTTAGGGTTGCCGTAAGTCAGAAACAACATGAAGGCACAAAACACAACACCAATAATAAATTAGGGGGGTAAAAGTTTTCTACCCGTTCATGTCACTTAAAATTTAGCCTTATTCAGCTTCATGGTAGAATAGGCCTTGTTCTATTCCCAGTGTGTTCATGTCACTTAAAATTTAGCCTTATTCAGCTTCATGGTAGAATAGGCCTTGTTCTATTCCCAGTGTACTGAATACAGGGAAAAGTAGAGATGAAACACAAAATATATTGTCTCACACTATTTGGAAATGAAAATCATTGCTCCCAGGAGCAGTTTCTGATGTTTTCTTATAACCTTTTGCTTTTTCTCCTGCTGTTTTGGAATGTCATCTTATATATTGTCCTGCGGTTCATAATAAAAGATCTCTTTTAAAAATCTATTGGGGCCAGGGTGACCAGATGTCCTCCTTTTCCAAGACATGTCCTACATTTCAACCTTCTATCCAGGAAGAATTCCAAAATGTCTTCCATTTTGAGCATGAATTAATATTTATATGAGCGTTGTTAACTTTTATTTTGGCGCATCCTACATTTTTCTTTCATATCCTATATTTTGCATGAGAAAAAGACCTAAGACTATCTTCTACCACTGTGCTTCAAGCAGCAGCCTTAGAAACTGCACATTATTTTTAAGAGAGGAAGGTAAGGAAATCTGTAAAACAACAACACAGTGTCAGGTTTGTAAATGTTTTTGTTTAACAGAACAAAGGTGCATCCTCCACCCAGAAAAGCTTGTAATTCACTCTCCCTAACAGTAGCACAAAAAGCAGAGATGCAGGATGCTTTCAGATGGATGGCTCTTGGCACTACCAGTCAAAAGGTTTACTGCAGCTGTTCTGTCTTTCTATTGCTAGTGGGGTTTCTTTGCAGGGAGGAGGAGGAAGAGAATGGTAGAAAACCATGGGAAGATTACAGATGAAAGGTTAAATCTTCTATAATCTAAATAACCCCCCCCACACACACACACACAAAATAAATGTGAATGTAGTAGGGTGATCATATAATAAAAGCCTTGTCTTGATGCCCTGGTAGTTTATAGAGACCTATTATCATTTTTGTCTTGATATTGACTACCAGCATGGCACAGTGGTTTGAGTGTTGGGCTATGAGTCTGGAGACCAGGGTTCAATTCCCAGCTTGGTCATGTAACCCACTTGGGCAAGTCACATGCTCTCAGCCTCAGGGGAAGGCAGTGGCAAGCCTCTTCTGAACAAATCTTGCCAAGAAAACCACATGTTAGAGTTGCCATAAATCTTATGGCCTTAGGGTTGCCATAAGTCAGAAATGACTTGAAGGCCCACACGAAAAACCCACTGCCCAGCTCAGTCCCTGGGACAGTTTCGCTTACTGTTCAGACAGCTTTTCCATAGGTAATTAGTATCAGGTTTCGCCAGATTGCAGCTTTCCCCTTCCCAGATTTTCACTTGACAGGAGAAGCTGTGCCCAAGGGAACTTTCTCATCTGCATTACTATGAGTCACACATTAGGTTCATTATTTCAGTTTCCAAGGGCAAAGTCATGTTAGCATCATACCAGGTAAAAAGCTCCTACTGAGACCAATGAAAAGATGCCATGTAGCTGTTTTCCCTTCCTTCAGTGGTTTTTCTCTAGTAAGAAAAGATGCAGAAGAAGTGGGAAAATATGGGAAGATTATACAGATATATATGAGGCAAAGTGCTTGTGCAATAACCACTGAAATAACCAAAACACCCCATGCTCCATCATGTTCCATAGATCTTCCACTTTAAGCCTAGCAGGGCTTTACATGATCCTTCACAAACAATCTGAAGAGACTAAGTATCAAAATTTCCCCCCCCTTCCTACACAGTTAATTGCAGAGCTAGAAAGGCAAGGTTATGGATGAATCCCATGAGATGCTCCTCACTGATCAGTGGGAGGATGGTTCTCTTAGTTCCAGGGCATCAGATTGCTCTTCTTATGGATGGCTTCAGCATGTGATTAGATCTGGTACTGTTAAAAGTTACTTTCCAAGCTCTGAAGTGGGACATACTTGTTGGAAGTGCACCTAACTGGATAAAAAGGAATATTTTAGTTCAGAAACTGTAACACTCATTCAAAGTTTGTCTTTTTATCTCTTACCCTTGCAGTAGTAGTCTGTCTTGGGCACCAGACATCTGACAGAATCTGCCTGTCCCTGAGCATGCTGAGATTTTATTTCTTCACAAAATGGAGAGGGAAGCCTGTATAGACAATAAATATACATACACAGTGTACTGCAACAGAGGCTTTGGCGCCTTCTGATTTGACTCCTATTATTTCTTCCATGTACACTAGACCACTAGGTCAAGGAGATTTATCTAAATGTTGACCCACATTCAGCAACTGATTCAGTGGGTCTGCTCTATTTGGGACTAACCAACACTGTTCAGGCCAATAGGCAATGATAAATTTGGGGTATTTTCTTCTCGCTTTAAAGGCATCATTACCCTTCCAACAGTCAACGCAACACAACAGTCATGAAAACACGGAGTCTAGAATTTTGTTTCATTTATTATAGAAAACCATTGGTAATGCAGTTTTAATTTAATACATCTAAATTCCATAAAACAAATCCATAGAAATTAGGTACTGTAAGCATGCGGTCTGCATTTTCTTCTGTTAGATGTTTTGGGCTCACAAAAATAACAACACTTTTGTTTTCCTTGAAAGCCACTAAAAGCAGAGAGATAGCAAAACATGCAACACTGTACACATTTGCATAGTATAGTTTTACCCAGCATGCCTGTAGAATGCTACACATACGGTATCTATAGAAGTAAAAAGAGGAAGGGGCAAATCAGCAAAAAGAAAACAACTAAAGAGAAAATGCCCATTGTTTTGGTTTCACACAGGCAATCATGCCCAAAATGGGTCCCGCTGATGGGATAGTCACCATGTTCAGAGAAGTAAGTTGGAAATAAACTTGGGGCAATGGTGAGAGATTTGGTAGCACACCAGTTTGTGGACTTTCCTTGAGCTCTCAGTTCACATCTTGGATTAGTCACATCACATTATTTTGCAGCAACCGGATCCCCATTCCGATGGTTTGTGTATGGAATTGGGGTGCAGTTTCAAATCTAATTCTTCTTCCTGTTGAAGCACAGTTTTAAATCTAATTCCAATAGGGCCAGGCAGTTTTATGGTCTACAATTTCCCCCAACCCTGACAATGGCCATGCTGTCTGATGCTCATCCCAGTTGTATTTGGGGGGAAATGGCAGGCATTGGGTTGTGTACCTGATTAAATAGCCATGGTCCACATCTGACTGCATCATGCACCATGACAACTCACTCCTCCCAAAGGAATACATTTGGCCCTCTACTTTCAGAACTGAGCTACTTTTACCTGAGAGTTCCTACAAGTTTGGCACATGCAGCAATTTTTGCACTTCAAAAGCAATACAGTTTTTATACCAGTGCAATAATCCAATTAGCCATTTTAGCAAAGATGAGATATAGATGTACTAAAGATTGGGTCACATCCCGATTCCCAAAATCCAAAATATTTCAAATACCAAATTTTTTTTTTATCAGTGGCTGAGATAGTGAAACCTTTGCTTCTTGGTGGTTCACTGCATACAAACTTTGTTTCATGCACAAAATTATTTAAAATATTGTATAAAATTTCCTTCAGGCTATGTCTCTGAAGTGTATATAAATGTTATGTTCAGACTTGGGCCCTAGCTCCAAAATATCTCATTATGGATGTATATGCAAATACACATAAAAATCCGAAATCCCAAACACTTCTGGTCCCAAGCATTTTGAATAAGGTAAACTCAACCTTATTTCCAGAGGGGGGGAAACAGTGTAGAATTGAAGAGCTCCCTTGTAATTTGAAATTTGATAGAACATGGGGAGAAGTAAGAAAGAGAATGTATATTTGAAAAATTAACTTACACTAGAGTCTATGGGAAACACTTTCACAGCAAATCAAGTTTCAGGTAGAAATTGCGCTCTTCTGAAATGAACTGAGGAAGAAATCTCATGCAACAAATTAATGTGATGGAAAATGCAGTATGTCCATTTCTGATATGATTATTTAACATTTTTCAAATAATGCCAAATCTAACAATCAGATTGTAAATTTGTGCTATTGCAAATGTGCTTTTCCCTTGCTGTTTCATATTAATGGCAAAATATATTATTTTCTGTTTTGTACTATACAATATAGCATTTTCCTACATGGTTTGGTTTTTCTAGTGCTGATGCAGAATACAATAAAGGGCTATTTTGGCAATGGGTTGTTGTTGTTCTTAAAAATAGCTTTCAGCAAGTGTTAAATAAGGCATGTAATACATACTTGTGAAATCTCCAGGGACAGAGCCCAAGACTATTTACTATTGGGTGTAACATTTACTCAAAAATAGTTAGCTTTAATGGAACCTTTTCTAAGAGCAAATCTTTAGCAGAGGGCAGAAGATCCCTAGATCCAGCCTCCAAAACATTGCAATTAGGGGACCCATTGCTAAGAATTTATAGTGGAACGTGTGCTTTTTAAAAAGGCACATCTACTAAATAGTACTGGTTTAATGCAAATGATTTTCATGGTAATAATCTTCTCCACTACAGTTGCAAAAACAATAGTTAATAAATGCATTGCATAAACAATTATTAATTCATCTGTATAAGGTTTCTCCCCCCCCCCCCCCACATCTTCTAAAATATTTCCTTTGGAACAAAGGAACTGATGTAAAGAGAACATTTTTTTTTTCAATACTAGTTATCTGAAAAATATTTCACAAATTGGAAAAAATAGTGTGTTAGTTATTCATAACTACATATATTTCACCCTAAACAAAGATTACAGCCCTTTGCTCAAATACATTTATCAGGTATTTTCTCTATTCACTGCTACAGTGACATGCTATATTGGACCAAGACCATCACCCCAAGTTAATTTTTGTTCATTTTTTGCTCTTAACATATAACCTTTCCTTGTGATAATCAATTAAACTATGTTCCCTTGAGGAAACCCAATACTATCTAAGTTATTATGGAATGGTTGCTTGGATGAGGGTTGCTGAAATGAAATCCCCACAAGATGGAGGTGCTGGTATGGGAACTGGCATTCATCCTGTCCTGGAAGTGGTTGCACTCTCTCAAAAAGGCAGGTTTGTAATGTGGGAACACTACTTGCCAAGAAAGCCCTGTGATAGGTTTGCCGCAGGTTCAACAGAAGTCAGAAATAACTTAAAGGCACACAACACACACACACACACTTAACCCTATACCATCCCTAGATTTTCATCTGATGGTGGTGGTGAGGAGTGTGCTTGCACAATTCTGTTTCGTGTGCCAGCTACAACCTTTCCTAAATCATGCTTTTATCACACCACGACTTACCTATTGGAATGCACTCTATGTAGACCTGTCTTTGAAGAGCATCCAAAAGCTTCATTTGTTGTAAAATGCAGGAGCTAGGCTACTTACAGTACTAGATCATATTTCTCCACTATGTAAAGACCGCCCTAGTTGCCAGCTGCTTCCTGAGCTCAGTCCAAGGCCCCAAATGGTTTAGAGGCTGCTTCTGCACTGCGGGAATAATCCAGTATGACACCACTTTAACTGCTCGGCTCTTATGCAGCAACAAACTACACTTTCCATAATTCCATAGCCTTTGAGTTATGGCAGTTAAAGTGGTGTCGAATTGGATTACTCCTGCAATGTGGATACAGCCAGACTCCTTGCCCAAGACACTCCTGAACATTACCTGGCCCCCCAGATCTACTGGAGAGATCGTCCTAAACATACTGTTGCCTGCATAAGGATGACTGAGAACTTTCTCTTAGGACTTTATCATACAGGAGGCAAGTGTTCTCCTCCTGTCATTAAATCAGCATTAAATCCTGTAAATATTGTGCAATAACGGGATGATTTTCACACAATGTCGCCATTATCATGCCATTATCCCATGAATAAAGCAGCAAAATCATGATTAATCCATGAATAAAATGGCAAAATCATGCCACTTTTTATTCACATGATTTTTTCCATGAATAAAACGTGTGATTTTGCTGCTTTATTCATGGGATAATGGCATGATAATGGTGACATCACACAATGTTGTGTGACAATCATCCTATTATTGTGCAATATTGATGAGATTTAATGGCGATTTAATGACAAGAGGAGGATGCTTGCATCCCATGTGATAAAGTTCTTAGAATCATTGACATGTACTCCCTTCAATGTTATATCAGTCCCCACTCATGCTGGGTTTTGTACATCTGTTAAAGTATAACATTTCAATTTGACCTTTAAAATCATTTTGGAAGCATTGTTGTCATTTTACATTTTCTAATATGATATTTTAAATTATTTGGGTTGGTTTTAAGGTTTTATAATTTGGTCTTAAATGCCATGTTGTTGCGTTTTGGTATGGATTCAAACCACCTTTCACTTGCTAAGATAGGCTTCCAGCTTTATATTCAGTTCTCAGTGTATAGAATATATTATAAATATATTTGACAGGTGAACTGCCACCATGACCATGCTCTACAAAGGCCCAACATATGGATGAGATGGGTTTCATTTAGTTTTTTGTTTTAAAAAAGAGCAAATGGATTAAGATAGTAGTTGACATTTGAACCATAATGAAACAACAATTCAGCAAATAATATATGCTGTTTGCTTTTAATAGCCCAGTCTAAAAATCTGTTAAGGGATATAAGGGATGTTCAGTTAGTAATACACCTAGGAATACATCCCATTAAACTGAATAGGATGTGCATTTGAGTAAACTTGCCCTGTAAATACCTCTGCTCTAAATCAGTGGGATTGACCCATGGTGACGTGGACCAAGAATTCTAGGTGAGCAAAAGTCTGTTGGCAGCCAACTATCTATATTCAGCAGTAGGAAAATCCAATTTCCTCGCTTGGGGCTGTCTTTTGGGAGTAAAGTCAATAGATTGAGGACTGAGGAGTGATATGGTTTTATTTCAAATAATCTGGTGTTAAATGGGTTATGGATGAAGCAGCACAATTGTAGCAGAGCAACATTATTAAATACTTCAAGATTTAAAGTGTATCAGAAAGATTTTGATTTAGCTAAATTTTAAGTTTTCAGGACTGCTTCAAATCTTAGCCAACACAGAAATTATGGTGAAAAATCTCTGCAGCAAAAGACAGAGGCAATAATCTCCAAGACAATAGTCCTCCTTTGTTTCTAAGTATGGAGTTCTAAGTACTTTGGTCATATCACGAGAAGGCATGACTCATTAGAGGAGACAATAATGTGAGGAAAAGTGGAAGGTAGTAGAAAGAGAAGAAGGATGGATGGATAGATTCAGTCAGGGAGGCCATGGGCCTGAACATGCAAGATTTGAGCAGCAGTTGAGGATTGGCAGAGATGTCTCATTCACAGAGTCACCATGAGTCAAGGTTAACTCAAAGGCAGTTAACAACAACTAATGGTGAACCAAGATGATGATACATCCTGTAGTCACATCTTTTATATCGGTAGGTAGGGCAGGAAAAATGCAACAAATGTAGGTAACATGCAACATAAGTAATCATTCTTTTGCTAATAATTCTCACCATGTTTTATCGGGAAATGTCCTAAGTGATTACAGCACACTTGTTTAAGAATCCCTCTTGGATAAATACTAGAAAGTACATGTCAGAAACTGGCTAAATATATTGTGTGAGGAGGTAGATAGTTTTAATGGGATGGGAACAGGGCATTCAGTAAGGTGCAGTTCGCTACTGAGAACAAGAATTGCAGGTGATAACGCTCTGTCCATCTCAAGACCCAAGGGACATATTTCATTAAGGATTTTAAAGCAGAAAAACATTCAGCTCAAGAGAGTGAAACTGAGAAGGTGTTAGAGGTTAACTTATTTCCATGAGGAGTGTTTTTTAAGTTTCATTTTTTATCATTTTAATAATGCACATGTATGTAAAACATTATCAAATTTTTAAGTGGACACACCATGAGAACATTCTTAAGTGAACAAGCTGCAAAAGAAACTAATGATCAGATCTGCAAATACAATTTGGCAAAGCAATCAGTGTAGAGGGAAGCAGTCCATGTAAGAAAGTAGGGATTTGTTTACCCATTCAGATTTTAGTGTATTATCCCTGTTGGAGATAAAGAAGGCACCAATACAGTTCTGACTGCTTTGTAAAACTGGGTGGAGAAGTATCCTACTAAGGCGGTCATACAAGTTTTTCATTAAATAAATCAAAACCATCCCTCACATGCCGTAAAATGGAAACAAACACATTTTTAAATATTATGAAACAGCTGTGTCTTATACCTACTGGGTATAAGAGGCAGCATAATACTATTGTAATAAGGATTTGTAGTAAATCCTTATTTAATACAATTAAATCCTGAAACTCTTATTTTAGTCTAATCCTATGCAAGTTTATGTGGAAGTAAGTTTTAAGGTCAACTTGGTTTATTCTGAAGGGATGTATGCATAGGATTTAGTCATAACCTTATTTATTCAGCTTTGTTTGACTTTACGGAAAACAAATACACAAGAAAAGTTGGCGTGGTTGGATATTGTTGTGCAGCAAGAGTGAGCAACTGTGGCATTCTAGGTGTTGCTTGACCAAAAGCAACAACCTCATGTTTGATATTTTGAGTAGGACTGCTGGGAGTATGAGATATTCACCACCTTGTTGTACGAGGACTAGTGTAGACTGTTAAGTGCACTAGATGAGTAATTTATATATATATATTTTTTCTGCACTAGAGTAAACTCATTGTAAACTTTTCTTTGATGGTGTTCCTCCCTGTTATGAATGGAAATAAGGAAAGACATTGCAGTGTTTATTCCTCTGAGTGTAGGGAAACAATCAGTTGGAAGGTCCAGCAAGTAAAACCAAAGAATCTGCCAACATTTCTATAACTTCTTACTCAATAACAGTATGTTCTCAACACTAGTAAGCAAAGGTAATTTTCCCATTTGACACTACACTGCATTTCCTCAATAAGGATAATTTCCTTTCTACTAGATTGTAGGAGGATGCAGAAAAAGAAAAGAAAAAAAGATATAAAAAGGATTATATTATTGCCGAAATGTTAAACGCTCAATCTTGTTTACTAGGGCAAACACGTTAAGTGCCATCGCACCATAAAATGATCATATATTCAAACAGTTAAATGCTGTGGTCAATAATGCCACCAGAGAATAAAGATCAAGAGCATTATAGTCTAGATTTATAGATTTCTGTGCATTCTTGGCAATTAATACTTTAATGTGAACATAAAATGAACTTGTAAAACTTACAAGAAATGCTTTTCGTAATGCCTTCTCTTTCATGCAGATGACATAAAAAGTAAACTGCTCCACTGGGCTATAGCATAAAATAGAAGTAGACATGGGAGAGCATGCTCAAAGATCCAGCAGTCATTCAGGCCAAACACACTGAAGCTGCAAGGCAGTCTGCACTTGGTGTGTCCCAATTAAAAAATGTAACTAACTTATGGAATTAACTACCCTGGGATCTGCAGGAGCAGCCACCAGTTTAGATGCCTGTTTAAGGAAATTAGACATATTACTAGAATACAGTTTGAAAAAGGGCTCTGAGCCTTGCTAAGGAAATAGAACATTCCTGTTCACACTCTGTGTTTAAAGCAAACCCTATAGATAACAAGATCACCTTCGTCTCCTATTTTGGTGGTTGTGAAAGCACTAAACTGTTTTTTAAAAAGAGAATCCTTTTGGCTGAATTAGCTTGCCCAGACCCAGCAGGGCAATTCTGATGCTTTTATCAGAACTTGGAATAGTTACTTTTTGGGACTACAACTCATGGCCAGTGTGCACAACCAGTGGGAAGGTTGTGGAAGTTGTAATCCCCCAAAAGCAGTATTTTTAAGCTCTAGATTTTATAATGGAAACTAAAACTTCTATTTGCAGCCTCAGAGTGACCTTGTGTAGCAATTCTTTTTCTGAACTGCACTGATTATCAGGTGCCTTCAATTTCTGGTAAAGTATACTGGCCAACATGTCTTGGATAGAAAATAAAAGATTCAAAATTAAATACAAACATTTCAAAATCTAGTTTTGGCATTTCAAATTGGCCGTCTTTTCTTTCACAAACAATAAACCTTTGAATTGTAACTATAACTAAGTGGATTCAGTGGTTTCATAGTAAATTCTGAAGTGTAGGCACTCTTCATGAGAATTCCCATAACTATATCCACATAGACATGTCCCTTCTAAGACTATACAACAACAACAAAAATGAACTTCATCCATGGTTGACTTCTTAGCTTTGACCCCACAGGAAAGAAGAAACACCTCTCCAAGTACTCAGTGGATGCCTATGTTATTTTGGAAAAAGTCCCATGTGTTTTAGACTATATATACTTCAACAGCCTTCTTTGGGGGCGACATGGACAAGTCTTTTCTATTTAACAAATGGAGAAATTGAATTTCTCAGCTTCAGAATTTTTTGCTGTTAGATTTCTTATCATCATTCAAATATATATAGGCTGAAACATGTCGTTTTTTCCCCGAAAATAAAGCAGTCATCCACTGAGACTTTGGAGACATGGCTCTTTTTTCTGTGGATTATATTGGGTACTCTCCAGTTTTGTTTCTCCTTTTGCATTGACATCAAGCCCATTATCCAGTCTCTCTCCACTCCCATCACCAACCAAACCTGGGTTGCTTAATATTTGGTCACAAAATTGGAGATAACTCAAAATTTCATTGTTTTGTGATATTCTGGTTGGGATTAAGGAAAAACAACAGGATTGCAGAAGACAGTGATGAAGGGACATGGCTCCTCACATGGCTCAGAAGGGTACACATTCCTAGAGCTCCAGAGGGGCTCAGCACAGCTTTCAATTTCCATTACTGTGAAGGAGGAAAAAATTGAGGATACGGTATAGATTACGTAACAGAAAATCTACAAGAATTCATCCTAGATAACAAGAGAATTGAAATAGTAAATGAGTTCCCATACCTGGGATCAAACATTTACAGAAAGCTGTTTCTTAGTTTGTATAAACTGTCCAGATATTTATTTATTTGATGCTCTGAAGCCAATAGAAGTTCTCTCTTCACAGGACAAATAAACCAGCCTCCCCTGTCCCCTCTGTAGGGAGTCTGGATGACACAGGGTCCAATCCCTGAGTTTAGCATGAACAGCCCAGATGATTTTAAGGCTATTCAACATCATACTCATGGTATAACAGTCTTAATACAGATTTTAAAAACTCACCGGTTGCTCCGGATCTTGCCTGAAGATCTGGAGCCCTCCATTCTGACACTGGGTGGCTGTTCACATGCATGCCCCATTGTGCTGTCCAGCATGGCCATGGGTTGCTTCACTCTAAGGTCAGGATTTGGTGCCCAGCCATGTCAGCGAGGCTGGGCGCCTCGTTCTGACCTCAGAAGTGACTGACTTGCTGCAGCAGTGGCCTTGATGGGTGGCAGAGCAGGAGATTTGTGCAAACATTTGCTTGGCATTGGAACATGGGCCACAGGGGGAGGTTGGGGCATGGGCCAGGATATTTTTGCTTGCCTCCGGAGTATCCTGGCCAATGCAGACAACACCAGAGACACCAAGCAACATTATGCAGGCAAGACCAAAGGACCTTCTCTAAGTAGGGAATGTCTGAGATGGAGAGACAGTGATTGGTCTTCTATTATTGGACATGATGTATCATTTGAAGAATTCCTTGTGTAGGAAGGAGGCATACCTGGTAGGAAGGGCAAGGCAAAGCACCATGAGTGGTGAGAGCACATGCCACTGCTGCTTCTCAGAGGATGTTCAGGACCCTGAGTATCTCATTCCCTCTAAGTCAGTTTTGATGGTTTTGGACAGTATCACCAGTGTATCAGAACAGATTACAATGAAAAAGGGTGTCTAAACACATGAAGACACACTCAAGAAAATTATCAATTGCTGTTAGATTTATTAGGCATTGGAGCAAATGCCTAATAATGTCAAAAAGGAGAAAAAACATTTTGACATAATGTCAAAAAGGAGGAAAAACATTTTTTTCCTGTGAAAAATAATTTTTTAAAAGAAAACAGAAAACAATGCATTTTGGAAAAAAATGAAGTTTTCTGCGCAAAAGTGATTTTTGTACAAATGGGGTTTTGGGCTGAATAAAAGTTGACAAAAAGTTGTGGAGGCTGCAGTGAGTAAGAGGAACACAAAACCTCTAGCTGTTGGACTATATGATATTGATAATTTATCTAAGTATTCCACCACTTTTAAAACACTCCAGTTGTCCTGGTAAAAGCAATTATCCACTTTTGAGTTTCCTTAGGGATCACACAGCTGCTTTGGTGTTTTTTATCCCCTGACAACATATCATTATATGAAGAGTATTTTTCAGAGAAAAGCACACTTTTTTGTAGCATGCAAGGATTAGCAAACAGAACTTCAGTCAATTATTTCATCCCCATCTGCTGTAAAAAACAAAAAACAAAAGGTGACAGCACTCTTCCTGCTGCACCAGACCATGGGTTTTATTTAAACCTTTTTGAGAAATATAATGGTTTTCTGGGTGTAGCATACAATCCATATTGACATTCACCCCACATTTTCAATAGGTCTCCCCCTCCAACTGATATCTTGTGAGAAACAGGATGTGTGGGAAATGGTTCCATGTCACTGAGGTGTAGATTTTTATGCATGGATACCATATTTGAAGAAAGCTAGGATATTCAATGAAATTAAATAAACACATAAATAAAAATAAATAGCACCATTTATAATATTTCTTATCTGTGTGGGTACTTCCCTTTGTGCAAGATGGAACAGATAATGGGTCAGTCCTGAAGTGAGACTGTCTAAGAAACAATCTCACAACTAAAACTCACAAAATGTCTTCCATACTTAAATTGCACAAATATCATACAAGAATACCCCTGAGTTAAAAGCTGATGAACAGAGCTGAAATGGAGAAGTTGGGCTGTTTTCAATTCAATTAATTTATTATGGCAAATAGCCAGGATAAGAAGTTGATCTGTTCAGTCCGGCAAACATGACAAGAATATGACTGAATGAAAACAGAAAGGGTCCAGTCCAGATAATCACAACTGGCTTAATAAGCTGAGATATGCACAAACCTTCTATCCTTATATGAATCTGGTTTAAGGCCTGGTTGTAATAGTTTCCCATTTTGAATGAAATGGAAAACTTAAGTTAATTGGAGACTTGTGGGTTTAATTGCTGTTGTGGGTTTAATTGCTGAACACCACAAATGGAGGAGAAGGTGCTGTGTGTACAGGCAAAAGTGTAATACATATCTTTGTTTATTAAGCTGATATACAATTGTCCACAGATGATTATTCTTGAAAATGCTGTTTTTCTACTTGTTAGGACTGGGGTAGTTTGAAAGTGCCGATGCAAAGAGTCATGTTTAAAAAGGTCAGACTATAGTCTACAATGATAAATTCTTAAAGCAACAACTTTAATTTATGCATACTGGATAGAAGGCATGCTAATGTAAGACATAAGTCAGATTGCAAGAAAAGTGCCATTTAAAAATAAATATTTTAAAAGATGTAAAGGGCAGGGGGAAGCATTCATTAGATATAAGGCAGCAAAATATGCAAAGTATTGAAATCACCAGTTCCATAATTTCATAGTAAACATTACAGGCACAAATCCTAGGGTTAGCAGCAGGCCTGTTGAAGAGGATCATTTGATGAGGAAAACTTTTGTTTTCCTACAGGTTAGGCCCATACAAATCTATGCTTATTTCCAGAAGACAACAGAGACACCATCAGTAAACATGTATTTCCCAAAGGGCTTCTCCAGATAATCTTTTCTTTTAATGCTGTAAATGCATGGCTACTCATTTGTTGCAGGGAATCCAGACACTCTTTCTTAACAAAACATTTCCATTGTAAACATAGCTCATTTCCCCAGTACCTTGACAGCAGTTATTTTGTTGTAGAGGAAAATGAGATTTTTTTGGACCAGTTACATCGATTACAGTAGTGAATGCAGTGTAGAATATTATGGCATGACAAAGCTTCTGTTGTATTTCATCATATCATGTCAATGGTGATGGGAAACTTTCCCCTTTTCCAAATCCACATAATTTCCAAGATCATAAAAAAATTAATTGTATAGTTTATTTTAAAACAAGGGATGAATTCAAGTCCCTGCAGCCTCAGCCAGCAGCCAAAGACAAGGAACGATAGGAACTGCAATCCCACAACATCTAGAGGGCAACATTGATTCCCATCCCCATTTTAGATGCTCTGAGCTCAAGGTACTTATTTGCATGCTTATTCAGAAATATTTACCATTGTGTTCAGTGGGTTTACTGCCTAGATGGTGTTTAGAACTGCAACTTAAATTTCTCTTAACAAGTAGATAATGTGAGCAAACCTTATTTCAATGAGGAAAGAGGAGTTAAAACCTAATCTGTTCAGAATCAGGTTTCCTGGACTAAGTTGAAACAGTTCAAAATGTACTCCAATCCTTCTCATCTTGTTTCTGGCTGCTATTGAAAATCCACTCCTAGCCCCATTCCTAGAACTGCTGTGAATGCATTAAGAGTAATGAAACTTGGCAGCCAACTTTGTTCCCTAGGTGTGCGTTTGTGCAGAAGTACTGCCCTCCATTATGAGGTTCGGTTCATGTCCTGAGAGTAATGGCCAGATATTGCAATGTGCTGTTTTCAGACTTCTGTTTTTACACAGGGTGACTTGGATGATGTGTGCTTTGAATTTCAGATGTCTAACTCATATGGAACAATGCTAATAAATTTAAAAGCCTAATGCATATGTAAGTCAGGCCCAAACATCCTTTAAATATTATGCATGCACAAAAATGAAGCTAGCATTAGGAAAGTATTTTGTGTTTGTATTAATTTTACTTCCTGATGCATAAAAGTGTTCCCTTGGTCAAATCTCCAAACCCACAACACAACACATGCACAGTGGTTTGATACCACTTTAACTGTCACTAATATTACTTTAATGCCTATGGAATCCTTGTAGTATGGTGAGTTACTTAGAATTCTCTTTGCTAGGGAGCTTCTGCTGTAAGTCACTGAAATGATTATTGGCACCAGACAGCTGTAAGAAAGACCAATGACAGTTAAAGCGATATCAAACTGTACAGTACGGATACACTACAGGTCTGGCTTACTCTATGATAAAATGAAGTGCTCTGCTAAACTGAACATCATGACATAACTTTTTATGATTAAGTATACTGTATATACTCAACTGTAAGTCAACCTCATGTATAAGTTAAGGGCAGGTTTTGGGGCCAAAATTATGGATTTTGATATGATCCATGGATAGGTCAAGGGTAAAACTTAAGGGCATGTAGCAAAGGATCTAAAGGCTGAAGCAAAGGAAAACAATGTCAAAGAGCTTAGAAAATTCCAGCAGGCATAACTGTTTGTGCTCACACTAAAGGCTGGATGGATGAGAGAGTAGAGTGGGGTTAGTGCTTCCAGAACACATAGAACTCTTGCCTTTCACCAGGGTCCTTTAAAAAAAGTTAAAATACAGCACACTCATCCCTCCACATTTGCAGCTTTGACTTTTTTAGATTTGATTATTCACAGATTTTATTAATGTTCTGTCTAGGAATATCTAGGTCCCTCAAGCACAACTCTTATGGTCAACCTTAACCAAAACTCACACTGAAGAATGTAGAGATTCCTAGAGAGAACACTCCAGTAGGCATTTGTAGCTCCTCCGGTGCAATTCTGTGGTCAGTGTCTGGCAGATGTTGACCAGAGTTGCACTGGAGGATCTAGAGATCCCTTGAGAGGTGTTCTCTCAGGTAAAAACATAGGGGATTATAATAGGGAGGCCTACTGTGGTTAAAACACTGGTAAAACATCCCAGAAGCACGAAGATATGATAGCCAGTCGTGCTTCTGAAGCATCACTGAAGCATCTCCTCCCCTCTCCTCTCCCGTCAGCAAAGCGTTCATGAAGCAGCCATTTCTTCAATAAGGGGAACTTCCATTATGAAGAAATGGCTGCTCCGCGAACGCTTTACTGACTGGAGAGGAGAGGGGACACTTCAGAAATGCAACCAGCTATCACATGTTCGTGCTTCTGGAGCATTTTACCACGGTAAGCTCGGGTGTGATAATCCCCATAGTGTTTTTGTTATTTATCATTTTCCCAATTCATGGAGGTCCTGTGCCCTTAACCCCAGCGAATGTGGAGGGATGAGTGTGCTTACATTAAACCATGGATACGTCAACTCAGGTTTTTTGGGTCAATTTTTTTGACTAAAATTTCTAGACTTATACATGAGTATATACAGTAAATAAGCTTTTAGTCAACCCAAGTAAAGCGTCAATAAAGCGTTCACGGAGCAGCCATTTCTTCATAATGGAAGTTCCCGTTATTGAAGAAATGGTTGCTCCATGGGCCAGAATACTCCAGGAACAACTTGGAGTATTCTAGCCCCAAATGTCCTGCCCCGATGTCCCCATTACCTTGGGCAATCCATTGCAATACTGGGCAGCTGTCTGCACATGCATCCCAGTGTGCTGGCCAGTGCCACCGTGGTGGATCACTCACAGTAAGGTCAAAACAAGATGCCCAGCATGGCTGAGCACCTCATTCTGACCTCAGGACAAGCAACCCATGGCAGCACTGCTAGACAGCACAGCGGGACACATTGTAAACAGTGCTGTAAATAGCATCCTAGCATCACAATGGAGGGCTCTGGATCTTCCAGGAAGATCCAGAGCAAAAGTTGAGTTTTATGGGTTTTCTTTTATAAGAAAAAGTTTTAAAGGGGGGAGGGACACACCTCCAATTTGGTACTGACTGTCCAGACACCGTCCAGACAGTTCACACCAGAATTGGGGACTGGCCCTTGCATCATCCAGACTGCTCACTGGGGAAGGAGGATGTTTTATTTGGCCTGTGTGGACAATCCCCTAGCATCTTGGACTACATTGGTTTTTTGATGCTTGGAAGTCCATTTAAGATTTGGAAATGCACGTCTAGTTCCCCCTATTGATCAGGAGAGTTGTGCAAATTTGTCCCTTTCATACTTTTCCACTAATCAGTATGTCTAGCCATGTGTTTGAGCCAAATTTCAGGTCTTCCAGTATATATGCCAAGTCTCCCGTCGTCCAGTATATACACCAAGTCTCCCATCTTTAGAAGGAAGAATTTAAAACATTCCATTCAGAAATTTTAAAACATAATATCCAGCATGTACATTATTTATTTAGTTACCCCTGAAGCACTATCTCTACTGGGAAAGAAATGATTTCAGTTTAGTCCAACAAAAATAACTTTGTACTAAGATAAAGTTGCCCAGTTTTGACAAATTTGTTGATACAGCCCTTCTTACTATGAGTGAGTATATTGTATTTTTTTTCCTGCAGCAATGCCCGTTTCTTCACAGACCTCTTCAGCACTACAGCAAACATCTCTTTTTCTTAAAAAAGAAAGAAAAGAGCTGTGTGTGTGTGTGCGTGTGTGTGTGTGTGTGTGTGTGTGTGTGCAGGGGAGGGGGGTTGAACAATTATCTCTTCAAGCAACACCCCTGGGATGGAAATAGGATTACTTGAATTACACTGAGGTTTTCACCAGTACAATGTTCAAAATAAAATCCTTTCTTTAAATTGCCTGGAAAAGCCCTAAAGGTTTTGCAAAATCATTACTGCTTTTTCCAACTGTTATTTTTTTAATTGTTAAAAAAAAGTATCTGGGAACATTATCCTTGCCATATTAAAAATATGAAAGCATGCAATGTGATTCTATGATGTTCAGACACTCATAGATTGACAATCCTTTGCCAGCCAAGTAGCTCTGAAGTGTGCTCAGATGGGTGCAGCTAGGGAGATCCTGCCCTGGGCAGGTTTCCTCATTCACATCTGTGGAGAAAGCACCTGTGTTCATACACAGAAAAAGTGACATTCCTCACACAAGTAGGACATCCATCCATATGCATCTAGATCAGAGCAGCAAACCATAACACATGTCCCTTAGGCATACCGCTTTGGATGGAATGCATTAAATATTTCTGCTATCATGTGAGTGGCAATGCATTCAGACTAAGAAAAAAAAATACTGCATCTTATTTTATAGCACAATAGAATGGTTTATCATGCTGCAGAAACTGCATGGAAGAGCGAGCACTCACACTTGGGAGGGCATCCTTGTTAAAACACCTTTCTTGTTGTGCCTCAGTTGGCCATAATATCTCCCTGCCAAGGCCTCCAAGCAGTGCTTTTTTTTCTTCTTCTGCACATTTGTGCTGCCACTGTCTTTTGAGAAATTACGGTATAATAATTTCTTAACTCTTTGGTCAGAGTGATGATTATACAATACATAATTTCTGGAGATATTAATGCACAGGTTGAAGCCCTAGTATGAACACATCTCTCTTTCTCTACTTTTTGTTTTGAACTTATCTGTAACGTGTACAAGATCAGTTGCCCTTTTGACAAGCTAGAACCTTAAGATAAGCATGAAGGTTGCACCTGGTATTGATTACTCATAATGCACAGCATTGTTAGTCAAAAACAGAACAATCTGAGTCACAAACATTTGTCAATCTATTTGAAGTAGAATCTTCCAGCTAAGGCAAAAGCCATGAACAAGGGTCTTCAAAACCCATTCACAACTGGATGGAGGCTAAAAAGGTTTATAGGCTGCTCCTATTCTCCAGCTCCTGCATATTTGTGAGAAAGTGTAAGAAGGGCTCTACTCATGTACAAGTGTACATGCAAATCAGGGATCTGGAATCCAGAGAACATTCATGCACAAAGTTGTATGCACATGCAGCAGGGATAGGCAACTCTGGCTCTCCAGGAGTTTGGAAACTGCAGCTCCTATCAGCCTGTGCAACCTGTGCTGGGAGATGTTGGGAGTTGCAAGCCAGCAACCTCTGGAGTGAGGGGAACCCAGTTGCCCATTCATCTTCTGCTGAACAAATGAAAGTTGGGGAGCAGAGTTAGCAGGTATGATCCCATTTGCCCTCTTCACATGTTTTCAGGGAAGAGAAGCTAAGTTCACTTCCACCACACTTTAAGGTATCAGGTCTGTCTCTGCTCCTAGATTCTTTCAAGTTGCTTTATGTTTTCATTAGCAAATGCACAAACTGTTAACACAATACAATTTTGCTGCAACATATATGCTGGGGGAAAAACAACAATCCCTCGTTGGTATTTAAACTGGAAAGTGTTCCAACTGTTCCATTCATTCATTTTTGGCACTACTGACAGCTTACATTTGGTTAGTTTGAAATAAATACATTAAAATTATTTATTGTAACCATATCTATATCTATATATAAATTCACCTTCCAGTAAACAAATACTCTAGCTTTTATTTTATTTTTTTGCTTATAATGATTCTGTAATTTTCTTATTCTTCATTTTAATTTTTTTAACTGACTGCAACATGCTCTCTGGTTGACTTTCCAGTCAATTTCACCCAAATTCCAACAGGAATTGGTTTATAAATTGGTTCCAACTGGAACTGGTCATTTGGAATTTCCAGTGTAGGAAATTATTTTATATGCACCTCGACAGGCATCCTAAGTTACAAATCAATGTGTCTAATAATGTCTAATGCAGAGAAAAGATACTGTTTGAAAATTAAACTCTACACTGGAAAGAAAACACACCTACGTGACTGGGCAAACTCGTTTCTTCCTAAACATAAAGGGTATGAGCTATATGTTTTGCCCCTTTTGTAGCACTGAATGGCAGCAGCCTGTAAGCACAGTAACACCATGCTACACCTGCCAAATCAAGATGATTAGTTTGGCCTAGCTATGTTATGACAAGTTGGCAACTAATGAGTACCATTTCCCCCCTCCCCAGGTTCTTGTATTCAAAGCCTATGTCGGGAATCATGGCTATATCCTCCAGGGGACCCTCGGTTTCTATGGGGCTTGTATGAGTCCTGGTATGAATCGGAGTACTCTTCTTCCACAAGTGGGTAGTGGTCTCGGCTGTGTTGGGAACTGGAAGACAAGCGGTTCCTGCTCTTCCGAGCCCTTTCATTGTGGTAGTTTTCATCAGAGGTCATTAGACTTCGTCGTTCAATTGGAGAGTTCTCAGTAGAATGGTTGCTATGCCTCATACGTTGGCTCTAAAAATAGCAAATAATTCAAGCATTAAAAGGACGGGGAGGAAAACAATTTCATTTCACTCCTTTTGAATCAGTTGTGATCTTGTTCTGAGGGTCTTCAGAATCCATTAGTTTCTGTGATTCATTTAAAAAAAAACATTTGATTGCTATTTGCTGGCTAGAATTCCTTCGAGGACTTATGGCTTTGTAAGTGGACTTAGGTCTGTGGGAATTAGAATTGGCCAGTTTTGTAACATCTGTATCCAGTCAGCGGCTGCTTTTACATTACTATCTAGTGGAGCTGGCAAAGTGACCAGTGCACATTGGGACCAATGCACAACAGGACCAAAGCACATTGGTCCAAATATGCATTGATTTCATTGTGCATTGGGACACCAGCTAGCCAGTGCAATGTGCAGGGGCACTCTGGTTAGTGTTGTGTTACGCATCTTCACAATTCACTAACAGGCTTTCTTAGTATCTCTGTCACATAGCTAAGTATACATAAAGGTATGTAACACAGACTGTGATAGAGGATTCCGGCCATTATACTTGGGCACACAGTCTGGTTTCAAACGTGATTTGAGAAAACAATAAAATGTGATGCCTTTTCATGTTACATTATTTAAAAATTTGTGGCAGCAGAAGATTTAGGATACATTGCCTAGTTTAACATTTAGTTAGTTCAGGGGTTCAGAATAAGACCTCCTGAAAATGGGGCTCTTAAAATATTCTATTGCTGACAATTCTAATTGTTTTTCTCCTATCTGCTGTTAAAGAATAACTTCAAACAACAGGGTCAAACCAGGGGGCACTTAAATGTACACGATTATGCTCATTTGACAGGCAGGATAGTTTTGATGTTTGCACTGAAGGTGTCAAAATTGTAGTTGTATATTAGATGAAGTAACCCGCAAAATCTGTGAGCAAGTTACAAATTGTTCCTTTAAGGGAATTTGATACATAGGAACAGAAAGCATTACAGTACTGAATCTTCTTTCACTGAAGAGATAATTAGCCTGAGCAATCTATTCTATTAATTATTTCTGAGCCCTTCAGATGAGACCCAGAGTGTCAGCTCAGATGTCTGAAACGGAGTGGGATCTTAAATTTTTGAAGTGAGGCCTTTATCTATGTGTCTTACTAGTAATACTGTCAAAACAGGATTCAATGAGTGGTCACTGCACAAGGTCAAAGTTTGAAACTTCTTAGCTTGAGTTCTCATCAAGCTGCATGAAAACAACCTTTGTGAGCCAGAGAAAGCCTAATTTTCATCATTTGTGACAAAAGATTAGCAATGATGGAAATATGAGGAGGGCAATTCCATTTATATATATAAACTTGTCTAAATGAATTTGTTCTGCCCCCATCTTTTCGGTTTTGCATTGGGTTAAAGATCAAGAGAAGGAGTTTGCTAACAAAAGCAAGCTGCGACATGAACATTTTCACATATAAACAAGAATGTGCCCACAGAACTCAAAATGGTTGCTTGCACAGTCAACCAGTCACTAAGCCAAAACAATACCATGTGACAAAGCTGGCCTAACAAAATCAAACATACATTTGAAATGTAAATACTCACTTCTGCATACATGCAGTGAAGAAAAAGCAAGAGAGCACTTTAATCGTGAATAAGGGTATTAAGGAAAAAGGTGACCTCCCATATATATATATATTTCTTTTCAATAGCATTTAGGTTTCTGGGCATGTTACGAATTTGCTTGATTACAGCTGACATACAGTGGAAAGTGTACACATGTCAAACATCACACAAATGTGCCAAGCTTTTTAGTGAAATTGGCCTCTGTGCACTCTTGATCTTGCACTTACAGACACACAGAACTCGTACTGAAAAAGACATTTTCCCCCAAACTTAATAAAACACGTACTTCTTATTAAGGACTATTTACATGCCACGTTTGAAGTTTCAAAGGCCAGCCGTTTTTGAGCTATCCCTGTGGAAAAAAATGGTCAGAATCTTTTTATAAAGGGAATAATAATTTATTCATCATTTTAAAAAATCAAAACAGATGAAGGAATTTTGTCAAAGTCTTAATCTGGGGACAAATGAAGCAAACTGGAAGTAAAGATGAATTAGCACAATAATATAACCCTTGTGAACTGGTCAGTATGTGGAAGATCTATGAAGATGTGATTGTGGCTACTTCCTCAATCTATGCACAATATGATTGATATTTTAAGTGTATCATACTAAAACTACTCAGAAAATTAAGATCCACTGAACTGGCTACGTTTCATTTTCCAAATGACTAAAGTGGGTTCTTACATGTGTGTACGTTATTTGTTAGCTGCAGCATCATGAGGAATGAGCCATCCTAGATTAATCAACACATGGATTTTCCATATTTCTTAAACACTGTACTTTTCAATGGAAACAGCTTGCATATGCAAGCAGAAAGTGTAATTAAGTGTTGAGACATCAATCCTTCAATTACATGGGAATGAATGTCATAAAACTCAGTGAGACTAACTTCTGATGGACACGCATATGATTGAACATTCAGTTTTGAACCAATTGTAACTGTTCTAGGTTCCTCCCCCTCCCTGACATTTGCTACTAAAGCAAATATTTAGTCACTTAGTCACTAATATTTTCCAACAGGTATACTGCAGACAAACACTAGCAAAAAGCTGTATGGGGTTTAATATATATGGAGTAAGTATATGGGGAATTCCCATACTGTTCAATATTCAGGAATGCCTTATATTAACTAAGGAAAATTGCTTCAGGCGTAAAAGAAAATGGGACAGCTGTTAGGCATACAGATTTGTGTATGTGCGCTGGATCCGGTGTTTACATGGGAGGGAGAAAAAGAGACAGTGAGAGAGCAACAGAGACAGACATTTCTTTTATCTATATCATAGATCTAAGCTGCATCAGTGTCAAAACTTTGGAGCCATACCTGTAATCCAGAGATTGCAGTAGGGTAAGGGGATAGTGCAGTGGAGCCTAGGTTTCGTCCAAGCAAAGGTGTCATGGGTGTGCTACTGGTAGTGTGTGTGGCACGCCAGTAAGCCTCAAGGTATTCTGCCAAGTGTTCACAAGCATCTTCAAGCTGATTTTCATCCAGAATAACATCAAACATTTCCTGCTCAAAACAAAACATTAGGTTAAACTTTAGAATGGAAAACAGCTAGACAACAGAGGATGTAATCCAGTCTCCTGTCTCTTCCCTAACATTCTGTGTATTCACAGCAGAACAAAAATGGCTGGGTATAGCTTCTGAAGGGGAGTTTGTTAGTCTGTGGCAGTACAATGAAAAGTCTTGTAGCACCTTAGAAATTCAGTGTGGGCATTCCTGAATTATACTGTAACCCACTTCATTAGAAGCATCAAGAATTACCCAGAATTTCAAGTGTGTGTGTGTGTGTGTGTCTGTGTGTACACACACGCATACACATAGCATGGAACTGAAGCCAAATTTGTTGTTTTGAAAAAAACATCTGAAAAGAAATTTGATTGCACTTGCAAAGATTAAACACAGGGGCAGCATACATACTTTAGTGATATGTGCACAAGCAAAAGTAAGTTTGAGCAATTTACCACACTTCAACACAATCCTCTGCCTCCTTGTGTTGTAACACAGTCACAATTGGTATATATGAATCAGGAATTTTAGTTAAAAAGAAACTGTTAAGCACCTCAGGACTGGGGGTGGTTTGTTTAGCAAAGATCCTGAGTTTATTTTAAACCACAACTCCTGGTTTTCACACAAAAAAACAGGAAATCTACTAAAATAAAACATGTTCTATTCCTCCTGCTGCCACACAGGAATAGGAGAGTGCATGTGTTCCATTCTGCGTATGTCTGTAACACTAAATGCTAGTTTAATGTCCTATGAAAACCTTCCCTTTATGGAGCAACATGATAACCATATATAAGTTGAGGACAGGTTTGGGAGCTAAAATTATGGCTTTTGATCTAACCCATGAATAAGTTGAGGATAAAATTTAGGGGCATGTAACAAAGAATGTAAAGATCAAAGCAAAGGAAAGTAATGCCACAGTACAAAATTCAAGCAGGCACAACTGTGCTCACCCTAAAGGCTTGAGGATGTGGCAAATGGGGGTTGTGTAATGTGTGTGGGGGAGGGGGAGGCAACCAGGCTTGGGCAGGGCTATGAAAAGGCACATATGCCAGAAAGGATGTAAAGTCAAGAGTTCAGTACTCTTTTTTTTTTAAAGGAACCATCTCTTTCTTTGAGTAGTGGCAAAGGGCAAGAGTTCAGCCCACCCTGGGGAGAACCTAAAAGAAGCACTGACCCCCTCTACTCTCCTGGTGCTACTTTGAGGGGAGTCACCAAAGAGCCAGTGCTGCTGGCTGCTATTTGCCTGCCCAGGTATTCAAAAAGTCCAGAAACGTTGCCGCAGCAAAGAGAGTAGAGGGACTCAATGCTTCTTTTAGGTTCTCCCAGGATAGACTAAGCTCTTGTCTTTTGCCATTCTAATCAGAGAAGGGGATGGTTCCTTTTTATATATAAGAGTTAATACTGTACCTAGAAGTGACACCGCTAATCTTAAGGCATCAGTTAAAGTGAGGCCAAAGATACCCTTCCACTAGCAGTGAAACAAGTGATCCCCAAATCCACACAAATTCTTCCATATATGCAAACTGTTGCTGAAAATTACAGTCGGCCCTTCTTATACATGGATTTTTTATATACGGATTCAAGCATACACGGTTTGAAAATGTTCAAAAATGTATAAATTTCAAATATCAAACCTTGATTTTCCATTCTTTGCAAGGGACACCATTTTGCTACGTCATTATATTTAATGGGACTTGAGCATCCACGGATTTTGTTATCCACAGGGGATCTTGGAACCAAACCCCAGTGTATAACAAGGGTCCACTGTATTCAAGAATCTATGGACTGCTGGGTTTATAAGCTAAATCTGCCATATCTCTTATTCATCATGCTTTTCATACTTTACTGCAAATCCTGATGCTCTGAGGCATTCCACTAGCATGTGGGCAAAAATTCATTTTTTAAATACTTTCCATTCACAGTGCTTTAGGTTCACACTAAAGAAACTAATTTGTGCATCCAATGGCGATAGTGATGGTGTAGAAGATTACTTTGTTGCCGTGTGCCTACAAGTTGTTTCTAAATTATGGTGACCCTGAGGGGATGGTATGATGGGGTTTTCTTAGCAAAATTTGTTCGTAAGAGGTGCCATTGCCTTCATCTCAGGCTGAGAGAGTATGACTTGCAAGGTCAGTGTGTGTACATGGTTGAGCGCAGATTCAAACCCTGGTCTCTAGAGTCATAGTCATAGTCCAAGCCATTATACCATGCTGGCTCATATGATTGCTATCTTTATTTATATACTGCCTTTCCCCTAAAACTGGAAGTCATCATGGTGGCAGTTTACTGAGAAATAAGCCCCAGTGGTATTTCCTGATAAGTGTGCAAATGATACAAGGTTAGTGATATGTAGTGAAATAATAGTGTATGGTAAAGCCACAGTCTACAAGGATTAATAGGATATGGATCACAGAGCCACTAATTATGTTGGGTATGCATGGATGAACAGCAGTTTGTTCACAGTTTTTATGGTAACCTGAATTTAAACTCAGTAGAAGAACCTGCTCCTCCCAGAAACAGACACCCCTTCCCATTTTTATGACAACCTTTTAATAAAAACTGAAAGCCAGAAACAAAGAGCGTAATGATTCTCTGTGAGATAGTTCAGAGGGAATTAAGGCCACTGGAACATTTATCTTAAAATAAAGTTTGGCATCCCTTTTGCTATGCAGAGCAGAAAGAATTTGGCAGCAGGGTGACCAGATGTCCTCCTTACCCCAGACATGTCCTACATTTCAACCTTCTGTCCAGGAGGAATCCTAAATGTCCTCCATTTTGAGCATGACAGAGAAGCCTAAATTTATATTTAATATGAGTGTTTGTTTAGCTTTTTATTTGGTCATATCCTCCATTTTTCTTGAATGTCCTACATTACAGCAGTGCCCTGTCTTCCTTTGTGGTTAGGATATCTGGTCACCCTATTCAGGAGTGTTTCATAAGTGTATTTTAATCACCTTCATTCATGATGCTTTGTGAACTTAAAAGCTAGTGCTTAACAAATTCATGCAGTGACAGCTGATCTTAGCACAAGTTTCTGTGGCGAGTGTGAAAAATGCATGAGGATTTGAAACTGACCAAGAAAGATATTGTTAATCATTAATATTCTTAGCAAAAGTGTGTTTAAGAGTTTAGGTTTACCAGGGAATTCAGTCTCTCCAAGATTCAGCCCAGTTCAGATCCACCCCAATATCAGAATCACATGAAGAAGGGTATCCATGCTGTTCCCCTTTCATCGCATTCCCATTGGTTTCATTGTCCTCCATGCAGGACAGGGGTAAATCTTGCCACAAGGAGTCTGGTCTATCCATTTAAGGTTTCTGCACAAGTGAGAACCCTAAAACCCAGAGTTCTAAGTTGGATAGGAAGCCTACAAAAGCAAAGCATAATTTTTGTACTAGAAGGTGAGATCTTCAACTGGGGATCTTTTTCCCCCGTACTCCTATCATGCATGGAGGAAAATGGGGCCAGTGGAAATTAGCATGATTCTGCTCTTCCCATTACAAGCTTAATATCTGGCTCAAGAAATTGTGGTGCATGAGGCAAAGGATGAGACTGTGCCAGGCTTAGCTAAGAGGGTGCAAGAAAGGCTGAGGGACACAGACCACTCTTTTGGAGACAATTCCCACTCTGTAAAATTGCCAGAGCTGGCACTCTTATTCTTTAACATCTGTTACCAATGATGGCTGTCTCACTCTGTCTAATATTAGGGCTGGTCCTGGTTGATGTTAGCATTCAGGCTAGAAATGTGAATATGTGCTGATACCAAATTAAAACCATAATGCAAAATGCTTTCACAATATGAAAAAGTCATCATAGAGCAGGAGTAGGGAACTGGGGCCTTTCAAATGCTAGACCCACAAGTCTCCTCACTCCTAGTTGTCAAAGGCAGTAATGGCTACTGAAGCTGCAGTCCAAAAACATCTAGCTGCAGAGGTGTGTTTCAAGAACATGTGATAGTAATCTTCCCACTGTCTCCCAGTGGGAAGATTACTATCACATGTTCTTGACACACACCTCTGCAGCTAGATGTTTTTGGACTGCAAAATTATACTTTTAATAATATGGACAGAACCAGTAAAAATGAAGAGGAAAAAAATTTTTAGATGCTGGTTTGTTATTGCTGTTGAGTGCCTTCAAGTAGTTTCTGACCTATGCCAACTCTGAGGCGAAACTTTCATGGGGTTTTCTTGGCAAGATTTGTTCTGCTATGACTCAGGAATCACTACAATTTCGTTCTTCACATGTGATAATTCATCACGTGAATTGCCTTGGATTCGAATCGACTCTGCTTCCCCTTCACATTGGATTGGCTCTGGATTGGAGTTCCAGTCTCACGTATGATAAGGACCAATGTTTAGTGAGAGTTAAAACAAGTGTTGCTGTTTATCAGCAGGGTTAACTTGGTTACTGGGAACTTCCAGAGGGTTGCAAGCCCAGTATTTGAGCACTTTTATCTGTATTAACTTCACAACTGAAGCTGGGTGTCCATGCCAAAATGTCTGATATTTTGCATAAAATGTTTTTTTTATAAAAGGAATTAAAATATTTTATTATATACATGGAATATTTTTGAAAATATTTTAATGTAAAATCTTTTATATTTTTGTACAAAATATTGTAAACTGGATACATGAATTGGTGGTCATTTTTTGCTGAAAGGGCTACAGAATTTGGACATTATTTCAGGCTTCTTGGAGGAAGTAGCTGTGCATATTCATGTGTTGCTCTTCTTTATTACAATAATTTGTAATATCCAACTTTGCTCTTTAATATCAAACTGTGCTTTGAAAGGCAGCAGAGATGGCTAAGAGTTGCATCTTATAGTGCTGCATGGCAGATATTTCAGATCATCTTTTTGGTCCTGCTACAAAATGGGGAAAAGGACAAAATAAGAAAATGACAATTTACATAAGTATGACTTCCACAAGAAGGTGGTGTTGATGCTACAAGCATAGAAGGGTCTGCCACTGTGTTCAAGTTGTTTCAGACTTATGGCAACCCAAACCTATCACAGAGTTTTCTTGGCTAGATTAGTTCAGAGGGGCATTGCTATTGTCTTCCTCTGAGACTGAGAGACTTGACTTGCCCAGGGTCATGCACTGGGCTTCCATAGCCAAGTAGGGATTAAAACCTTGAATCCTATTGGTTGGGAAAGGCTGGATCTGAATGAATAAAACAACAACCTTGGTGCCCCAAATTCCTAGGCCAACACTCAAAACTACTAGATCATACTGGTTCTCATGGATGGTTTACACTCATCTAAAAACATACATGAAAAACTGAGATTTTATAAACTATTCCCATATAGTGGGGATAGTGATTTACTTTGTCTAGCCTTTCAGTTCTAACACAGCAAAGTGGCAGTTCACAGCCAGCAGAATTGAAATCCAGGGATATCAGCAATTTTGACTCAATTGATTTGTCTGTTTGTCTTTCTGTCTCCCTCTCTTTCTTTCTGTGTGTCTTGCTACAAACTGGATTGAGTTTAACTGAAGCAAAACTCTTCAGAAACAGCTTCCAGAGATGGTGGTCAGGGGACCCTTCATTTATGTGAAAATCAGTAGAAAACATTCCACTGTGAAGTCAAAGGCTTTCATGGCCGGCATCCATAGTTTTTTTGTGGGTTTTTTGGGCTGTGTGGCCATGTTCTAGAAGGGTTTATTCCTGCCGTTTCGTCAGCATCTGTGGCTGGCAAATGGTTTGATCACAACTAAATTATTTAAAGCATTTTGATAGGTGCACAATATAATGAGCAAGTATATGATACGGAACTAACACTTACTTACTTTCTATCTTCATTGTAGTTAAAACTGAGTATTATTTGGATAGCTGGCGCTGGGTTTTTCTTTCCCTTTGCTGCAACAAATACAGATCTGTGGAAAATTTCTTTCTGTGACAGTAACATAAAACACTTGGACTCTCATAACCTGAGAGCCCTTTTATTCTCCCAGTGCACATTCCTTTGGTGCTGTGATGGAGAAAGGAACTCTAGACCTTGTCATTATTGTAACCTTAAACATCTTAGTGCATCACCACTCCAAACATCAAAAGGAGGTGGAAAAATGAGCACTTCTCTTTGTGAGACACTTGACCTATTTTCTGACACATTCAATGCTTGACGACCACCATTTTTAGACCAGTCAGTAAAGGGAGTGCCCTGGCATGAAAGGGGTGTTATGTCACTATGACAGCTTCTGCTAACGTATGAATCCATGTGAGGAATGCACACATACACACTCTGCTCAGAATGAACATCTTTCCCAGGCTTGCACTTACCGGTGGACACTGTGCAAGTTTATCTGCTGCAACCAACTGGACATTTAAGTGTTTGCTTTGTGACTTTCCTCTTGACTTGATCAGTCTCTGCAAGACCTAAAAGGAGGAGAATGCAAACATGATGGTGAGATTATTTCCAGACTTGAGGAAGATCATGCTTTGCAGAGTAAACTAAAGTAGGCTTTGGCACAGCTTCCAGACTCATAGGATGCATGCATCATTTAAACAGCATACCTCCCAAGTGACCTGAAGCAGCTTTATTTTGGCCTGTCTGTATGGGCCCTTAGTGTGCCAGTTAGCTATTATTCAGTATGGATTTGGATCAGGGATTCAGGGATTCTCCTTCATACTGCACCCCATCCTATTCAGAAAGTTCTCTTGACACTGGGTATAGCATTTTAGGCAGTTAGAAGGGCTGTTATAGGAAAGAGAGGACAATTAATTCCCCTTCTGTTTGCTTTCCCCCCCCCCCCCTGCATGAGCCTAATCTGTATCCCATCTCTGGCATCTTCCTGAAATCAAGTTCTCAATGTTATTGCTCTATTATGCTCATTAGAAGTCAAAGTAAGCATTCCAAGACCTCTGTCCTTGGGAACTTTACACTAGTGACACTGGACTTTGACAAAGGCTTGGCTAGAGCTGTGCTTACATTTACTGATACGGAATTTTAATTTTTACCAAGATAAATACTTCAAGTGCTAGACAGAACACCACAGTGGAACACAGCAGCCTGATGAAGGGCAAGCAAGATATTGCATAAGGTAAAAGTTGTAGTGACAAAAGGATGGTGTAAGTGCTTATCTTAAATGAAAAGTAAAGAGTTTTATGGAGAACAAAGAATACTCTTCCAGGTACTAAAAATAATACAGCGGAAAGCTCAAAGATGAGTGAAACGTTTTAATAATAATAATAATAATAATAATTGTTTTATTTATATACCGCTATTCCAAAGATCATAGCGGTGAACAGCAAGTAAGCTAATTAGCAAGTAAGCTAATTTGCCCCCCAACAGTCTGGGTACTCATTTTAGCGACCTCGGAAGGATGCAAGCCTGAGTTGAGCTTGGGCCCTTTTGCTGGTCTTGAACTCGCAACCTTGTGGTTTCGAGTGAATGGCTGCAGTACAGGCATTTACCCACTGCGCCACCAGGTTTTAGATGAGTTTGTGTATGAGTCAAAATTAGGCTGAAATCTGATTGTCCCTTGGATTTTATTTTATACATATATATTGAAAGATGAACTTTTTAAAAAGTAATACTCAAAAGAAAAGAAAAGGACAAAAGATGGAAGAGAAACTTCTGCTCTTGTCATTGTTAAGTATAAAATTTGTTATTACAGTGCATTCAATGTGGCTTTCTAAGAGATCTCAGTATGATGACAAGGATCTTAAAGTTAATGTGCGAAGCATCATGTCTCCATCTTGATTTGTAATCTCTTTCGCACATTCTAAACTGCTCCCAAATCTGTGGAAAGCTTTTCTCTGCAGTGGGTTTATATACAGTTTCAAGTACTTTTACAGAGTCTTTCATTCTACCAGTAACATTAGTTTGTTTATTTTTGACTGGACATTGTAAGACCTTTTTGGGCTTTCCAGAAGTCTTATATTCTGTCTCCTTGTATAGAAGCTTGAAATTATCTGATATCCTCAGATAATTTGTATTTTTGTAGATTATTTTAAAAAATGAAATTGACTTCACTGAGAATTGTTCTAATTGTATTTTGGATATATTACAGATTTTGCATACTATCTACTTGGAAAGCTTGACATACTGCAGAAATGCTGTTGATTTCTGAAGTTCACAGGTTTGGTATTCAGCTAGACATCTATTATGTTTGCTCTTCCCTAAAATCTGTAGACCTCATATTAAAATGTAATTTACCCAGAATAAAATTAATAAGAATTTTAGAGGTCTATACCATGTTTGTTCTCAACAATTCTTTCGCTTTACCTTTTATATTAGGAACATTTGACTTTTTCAGTTTTGTACCTCACTTAAATCTTCATCCCACTGTTGTCTGCGGTGTTTTCCCCCTTTTGAGATTTTAGCCATCTGCTTGTTACCATATTTAAGTTTGAAAATTCAACTCAGCTAATAAATTCATAAGGTAGGTATTCACCTTCTTTTTAAGGACAGGAGGCTGAGCAGCACAGCAGCAATCTGTTGCCACTCTTGCTTTTATATCTTTTTAAAATCCTAAGCACTGCCTCTGTGGAATAAAACCAGTCATCAACCAATCTTCTCAGGTCTTGCAGACTCATAGCTGTTGCTTTGATTGACCCTATCCATCTGGAAGGCAGTCTTCCACTTTTGCTACTGCCTTCTATCCTACCAAGCATTATTATCTTTTCTAGTGAGTCATGCCTTTCTCATGATGTGTCTAAAGTACAACAGTCTCAGTTTAGTCATCTTGGCTTCTAGAGGCAGTTCAAGCCTTATTATGATGGTCTAGGAAAGTTAAGTCTTTAAGAGCAAGCCATAGTTTTTAATCTATAAAGCACAGGGTCTTTTTCTTTGAAATTCTTTAGTTGCACTATTATCCAATGTGTGTTTGAAATATAATCCCTAGTGGCTCTTCCTTTCCTGAATCCAGCATAAACATCTTGCCTTTTTTTGCTTCAAATATGGTAAAAGTAAGTCTTTGTGGTAGAATTTTGAGCATCAAGTTTGCTTGCATGGAAGATTAATGCAATGGTCCTGTAGTTACTGCAATCTCTGGTGTCCTCTTTCTTGAGGACTGGAATATATATTGAGCATTTCCAATCTGTGGGCGATTGTTTTATTTTCAATTTCCTATGTAGTTCCCTTTTATCTTTCCTTTTCCCTCTTTTTTCTGTTTCTTTTCTTTGGAATCATACTTTTAAAATCTCATTTAAAAAACATTCAATGCATATTTTTCTCCTTCTCCTCTCTCTCTGTTAAGGGTACATTTTAAACACTTACAGATTTTGATTAGCTCATTATAGGTTTCTTACGTGAGTTCAAAATTAGCATTTGAAAGGTGGGCAGAATTGGATGTTCTGCAGTACTTTTCAACATGCTATAATTTCATTCCATTGTCAAGGCATCCCCTCAACCCAGGGGAGGAAAGAGAGCAAGAAAATGAACTTTCTTAGTTGTCATAACATTCCTCCCCTTGTTAGGCCACCATCTTTGAAGTACCAATTCTTTTGTTACAGCAGAACAGGTACCTGGCACAATGATTAAACCAGAGGAATGTTTGATAACATCAAGGCAGGTTAAGTACCAATAAATATGCAAACAATGTGTTGAAATTAAACCAAACACTTTCAAGATGACAGATTTAGTCGAGTAAAACTGTTGTCTGATTCAATAACTATACATCAGATTGGAGTTTCACAACTGAAAGTCCTGACTTTTTTTTAAAAAAAATTACAGCTGTGGTATGAGAGTGAGACAAATGGATTTGGATCAGACTGCAGAGACGTGGAAGGATCTGAGCATTTACCTCAAAGCTGAGTCCCTATCTAAACATCTTCTCTCCCCCAAGTTTTTAGGGCTGCCATAATGACTTAAAGGCATACAACAACAACAACAACAACAACAACAACAGAGAGAAGAACAAAGTAAGGACCAATAATCCACTCCTTAGTGTATCATGTCAGAATCTTAACTGAGTTCAGTGGGACTTACTTTCAAGTAACTGTACTGAATCACAGCCATAAGCTTAGTTATGCATCTAAGGAAGTAGGCTTAAGTCTACAAAAGCTCATGCTACCAGCTTATTTCTTTCAATTAGTCTCAAATGCACTACAAGATCTCTTTGCATGCTGATATTTCGGACTAATATGGCAATGTCTTTTAATAAGCTTAAGTATGTAGGTTTTCTGTTTCATGGGGAACAAACACTTTTGTGGGAAGACAAGATTTCAGAGAAGGGGCAGTGGCAACAAGTTACACTCCCTGTGACTTGACCTTGATCTATGCTGTTCCCTCCCTGCCTGCCCATAGTTGCTGTTTAAAAAATAAAATAAAAAAGTAGCAGCAATTCACAGAACAACCTCATCCTTGCATCCATGCAGAAACCTCTGTTATTTTATACATTTTTCTCCTGCTGTGAAATATTGAGAGTTTTCAATAATTTTTAGCATTTGGGGATAAGGAAGTAAAAATTTAATTTGTAGCTTGGCTTTTTTCACAAATCCCTCTCCTCAGCTGTTAAATATGATTTTAGCAAAATGTGAAAAATCCTACAGGGTTAACCATGTTGAAACATCTTTCTTGTCAAGGATGATAAAATCAGTGAATATGATTTACATCCTACTGTGAAGTATTTTTTCATATTACGAGTTTAAATCAAGAAAATTACTGTGTTACAACAAACATACTGCAACAGTAGTCAGGAAATCACTATATTTTGGAATCAATTCTTGTTAACTGCTCTGTGTGTGTGTGTGTGTGTGTGTGTGTGTGTGTATAAAAATACATGTTTTCTATCTGAAGCTGAGAAATAACAGCTTGCCTACAAATAATACCTCGAATTCATTAACTAAGGAAAATTAGGTGTAGAAATTATCAGTTCATAATACAGTCGGCCCTTCTTATACATGGATTTTTTATACACGGATTCAAGCATACACAGTTTGAAAATGTTCCAAAAAAGTATAAAGTTACCTTGATTTTCCTTTTTTTATAAGGGACACCATTTTGCTATGCCATTACATTTAATGGGACTTGAGCATACACGGATTTTGTTATACACGGGGGATCTTGGAACCAAACCCCAGCGTATAACAAGGGGCCACTGTACATTCCCTTTACTATCCTATAAGAGCAAGTTTAAAGCTTAACTTGATATGAACTGGTGGGAAATATTGCCTACTTGTAAATCATCTAGTATTCCCACATAGAGAATCCTATTTCACAGTATGGTGTTAGAAACCAGACAAGGCTAGAGATGAGCAGAGACAGAAGGCTATACTGGAAGAAACCACAATAACAGGAAGTTGGAGCTAGCACCCACCTTTAGAACTTCCTCACCAGCTTTCTGAGAGAAGTCTAGAACATGAAAGCATCTCCGCTCTTTATTAATGCCTTTACTCTGAGATTATTCTGCCTTATTCCTGGTCAGGACCAGAAAACTAGATCCTAGATCACATAGAGAGTACAAATGATAAGAGTACTCCTCTAGTAGGGACTCTTGATTACTTGTACTTAGAATCAGAAAGATAGAGACAGACAGATATTACCTTTGGAGATGATACTTTAACATGGACAATAATTGGAGCTAAGGATGTCTTAATAAGTTGTGCTGGATGATTGATTGTATCTGCATCTAGAACAACCAGTTGTAAGGATCGTGCCAATTCAAAAATTCGTTCTATCTCACTTTGCACTTCCGCTGCAAAAGGAAAAGCCAGAGATTATGATCGTGATATCCTAGAATAAACCAGAATCGTTACACTGTACATTCAAAATCTGCAGTGTCTTACCATTATACAAAAAGACCCTGCATGTCTCTTCCAACTCTATGATTCCAAACCCAAAATATTCCAAATTCCAAAATTGTCCACATGGGTGGCTGAGATAGTGACACCTTAGCTTTCTGATGGTTCAGTGTACACAAACTTTGTTTCACGAACAAAATTATTAAAAAATATTGTGTATAAAATTACCTTCAGGGTAAGATATCTCATTATGTATATGCAAATATTCCAAAATCCAAAAAACTCCAAAATCCAAAACACTTCTGGTCTGAAGTATTTCAGATAAGGGAGATTCAATCTGTATCATGTCCAGTTTGTTTTGTAGTTTCTCGTGCTGATTCTCATTATGCACTAATGCTTACATAATAAGTATGGAAGATTGTTTACTGACACAAGATAGTCAACAATATGTTCTTATCCCCATATATATGACTTCAGATAATTTTTTAAAAATGGTAGGCAATTTAGACAAGGCTTGTGGTGCACCATAGAACCGCTGGGAGAGATCATCCAGAGACACAGAGTGCGGTGTTATCAGTACGCTGATGACACCCAAATATGTTTCTCTGTGTCCCCGACTGATGCAGTAACTAGGGATGGCATCTCTCCTCTAAATGCCTGCTTGGAGTCAGTAATGGGCTGGATGAGGGAAAACAAACTCAGTGTGAATCCAGAGAAAATGGAAGTACTGGCGATAGGTTCCCCGGGTCTGCGTGGTGAGATTTGCCATTCAGTCACGCTCCCCTTGAAGGACTCGGTCCACAGCTTGGGAGTGCTCCTGGACTTGTCGCTACAGCTGACATCTCAGGTGGATGCGATGGTCAGGAGCGCTTGTTATCAGCTTCGGCTGATACACCAGCTGCGTCCCTACCTGGTCCGGAGAGACCTTGAAACTGTAGTACATGCTCTGGTAACCTCTCGATTGGATTTCTGTAATGCGCTCTACATGGGGCAACCCTTGTACCAAACCCGGAAGCTACAGTTAGTGCAGAATATGGCAGCGAGACTGGTCGCTGGTTGTTCCAGGTCTGACCATATAACACCCATCTTGAAAGATCTTCATTGGCTGCCTATTCGTTTCCGGGCTCAATACAAGATGTTGATAATGACCTATAAAGCCCTAAATGGCTTGGGCCCAGGGTATTTGGAGGACCGCCTCTCCCCATATAATCCGCCCCGCACACTCAGATCAACAGGGATGAAATTGTTGGAGGTCCCAGTGACACGCTATGCGAGGACCTCACAGAGGGCATTCTCTATCTTGGCCCCAAGATCTTGGAACAGTCTCCCAGATGAGCTTTGCTCCACCACATCCTTAGCTCTTTTAAAAAAGAATCTGAAGATGTATTTTTTCTCCCAAGCCTTCCCACCATGAAAATCTTCTCTTAACCCTTTTCATTGATGACCCCGGACTGTATATATTGATTTCCCCTTCCATCTGGCCCTTTTGTCGTTAGTATTACTATGTTGTTTTTAATGCTGTTTTTAGTTGATTTTATTGGAATGTTTTTATAGATGACTGTTCGCCGCTTTGATCAAAGTTTTGGAAAAGTGGGTTACAAATAAACTATATTATTATTATTATTATTATTATTATTATTATTATTATTATTATTAGTTAAAGTCCCATAGGCAGTTTTAGGCCTCATTGTACAATCATCAACTTCCATTAGGGAGAAAATCCATGTTTTCTCATCCTTGGCAACACGAAGAATGAGAAGGGCCTGCCTCTTGCACACCAAGATATCCTGTGGAGATTCTTGCAGGAGGAACACAGAAACATGTTTTGTTCAGAGGAGGGGAAAACAAGACAAGATAATATACTGACAGTCTTAGGGAAATATTGGGTGAGAGATCTATAAAGGAGAACCCTGAGGCAGAGATAATTTTGAGATCTTAGGGCAAATCCATGCCTTTGTGTCTCAAGTTGACAGTCATCAACCATCAGCATACAAGAATTTACTTGGGACATATGTCATAGCTCCTCTGATGAAACTAAGTGGGCCTAGAAATATCACACATTTCCCCTTGAAGTCCACAATGAAAGAAAGATCTTGAAAGGATTTAATCTCTTACCTAAACTGGACCTGGTGTTTGACCGCTCAATTATTGCCCTCTTGCTTGGATTATTTAGAACAGACCTCTTAGCAAGGGAAATGTCAGCTGTCACTCTAGTTATTGATATCCTGTAAGAAAAACATAGGAATAGAGCACAAGAACCTCAGTCAGGACTTTTGTGTGAAAATGTGTGCTGGATCACCACTTACATCATTGCTATTTAAAGGAACCATGGAAGTTTATCAATTAATGCATTTTTGTGGCAAACAAGTGTAGCAAAATGCCTATTAACAACTTCTGTGACAAGAAATCTGTATGGAAGAAAAAGAAGAAAACCAATAGCCTTCTATTAATCAAAAACAATAGTCAGCCTGTGACACCAGCAGACAAGATTAGCAGCAAACCAGAAATACTGTATTGTTTTTTATTCTTCCACAATGTATCTACTCTGTGTAATCCTAGACACCATTACTTGCCTGTATATTCTATTAAAATAATCAGAAATAAGATCCATCTAAATTTTTAGATTCTAAATTTCTTGGCTTGAGACGCCGGTCCATAGACCAATATAGTAAGGACACTATCAAATCAGTAGTTTCACATGTTCTTTGTTACTGTTGTGCATTCTGTTGCAACCTTTGAGTTGCCAGCATCAGAAATTTCCCTCATTCCAAGCAACCAAAATCTTCCTCAAGAGTGACTGATCTGTTCTTTGCAAATGAGGAAGGTGAGAAAGAGTGCTCAAGCCTGAGGTTTGCCGTGACTTGTCTCTAATTGTGTTAGCATTCCATTGTAGGCCAATACTGCAGAAGAGTTTTAGCAGGACCAAAACTGCTTCATGTTTTCAGAACCCAGCTGCTTCATTACCCCCCCCCCCCCCACACACACCATTTATGCTTCTTGTGTTGGCTCAGCCATAGCACCTCAAAAGCTTTCCTCTCCTGTGAACTGTGATCATGTTCCAAGTTTCAGGGTGTTGTGTTGTTGTTTTTAGCAGTCCAATACTACTCATGTGGGGAAATACTTGGGAGCATGAGGGTCCTCAGTTTGTCAGAAGCACTATTCTGTAGAAGAGAAAGATGAATTCAGATGCACTTGGGATGGTGTCTCACTTCTTCTTTTGTGCCTAAAAGTTATAGCTGATACTTTTTGGTTTTTGATGCGCCACAGTATCTTCCACATATGATACAAAAATATACTCTACAAAGGATTTATTCATAGCAACCCTTGACTTGCCATTGACAGTTGCCATGGTTTCCTATAAGAAAACAATGACGTCCAGTTACCATAGTCATATGCTGTACTGAAAGACATCTGACAGCAGCAGTGACAGAACACCTGCTCTGTGTTCCACATTTAACATAAATGTTTGCCTTGAAAGTCATGCAACAAGCTGCAGGGAAATAAGATTATTATATAGGAAGGTCTCTTTTCCCTGATCTGCTACTGAGCAAAGAGGCTAAAATAGCCTCTCTTGGACACAGGGCTTTCCAGACACTCTCTCTTCCAGGTACTCTGCACAAGTGACTCTGCTAGTATAATCTCATTTGACTGGCATTTGAATAAGGTAACACAAAGGGTCAGACTGCCACCAATGCTAACCTATTACCATGTAGCTGGGCTGGAGCTGTCCTTCATCATATCTCCATTGATAGAACCACTAATTCTCCATTGGTAGCCAAGACTTTATTGCTGTTGTTGTTGTTATTGTTGTGTGCCTTCAAGTCGTTTCTAAGGTGAAGCTATCACAGGGTTTTCTGGGCCAGAGAAAGTGTGATTCACCCAAGATCACCCAGTGAGTTTCTATAGTCTAGTAGGGAATTAACACCCTAAACTCCAGAGTTATAGTCCAATGCTCAAACAACTGCACCATGCTGGCTCTAGTGTTCTTCAAATATAATAGACTTGTTATCTCAAAATTAAGGTGTGACCAGGACAGTACCAAATTTTGTTCTCCAGGCTTCTGAAGAAAAGAGCACATATTATTTCCATTTGTCCTATCTTACAGGGAGCAAGTGACAGGAAATACAGACTATAATATGGGGAAACAGTTACAGAAGTCAAGCCAGATCAGATCATACAATCTAGGAAGGCCATGATAGGTCCAAAAGACACTGCAGAAATAATCCAGTTTGAGACTGCCTTAACTGCCCTGGCTCAGTGCTAGGGAATCCTAGGAACTGTAGTTTATTGTGGCGCCAGAGCTCTCTGACAGAGAAGGCTGTCAAAGTGGATTATTTCTGCAGTGTGTTTTGGATCAGAGATTAAGGGAATGGAGTAGCAAAGGCTCAACCAAGAAAACAGCAATTTCATGAAAATCAAAGCCAAAAGTAGAGAGAAAAATATATATCGATTAAGCAATTTCAGGGGTCAAGAATCCAAATAAATCCAAGCATACAGGAAGAATTAATCCTTGAGTATAATAAGAACTCTCGCCATCTGATAGGAGATTCGTAGTTGCCTGCCCTTGAGATGGTAGGTGTTTCATTGCTCAGTGTTTCTCATTTAAGCCTCTGCAAGAGGTATTGATTCTTTTGCTTTCCTTGTTGATGCTTTGCAAAGAATAGCTTTTTCTTCTCAGAGAACTTCAATTCAAATGGAGGGAGGCATCTTCCTGAAGCTCCTCATCAGCTGTATCTGCCATTGGCTGCCCTGATACCAGAAGGGAGCCATCATCTAGAGCCAGAGACTTTTCTAAGTATGACTCCTCTGTTAGATTTCTTGGGTTCCATAAGATGATATAGCAGATATCCAAGTGCTCAGAGGACATCACATACATTCTTTTAAGAGGTCCTTACAACTGTATAAGGAATGTATTATTCTCAACCCCACATTAGAGTAAAGGAAGAGTCTGAAATAAAGTAGAAGTGTCTTATGTATGCATACTATGTGAATTCACAGTTGAGATAATATTTTAAAGAGAGGGGCACCCTACCATAGCATATCTATTAATGTACAGATTTCTCATGAAGAAATTTAGTCTAAGTAGCCCTGGTGGCACAGTGGTTAAATGCCTGTACTGTAGCCATTCACTCATAAACCACAAGGTTGTGAGTTCAGTACCAGCCAGGAGCTCAGGGACGACTTGGCGTCCTTCTGAGGTCACTAAAATGAATACCCAGCTTGTTGGAAGCAGTTAGCTTACACACATTGTAAACGGCTTAGCGAGTGCTTAAGTGCACTGATAAGTGGTATAGAAATGTACTTGCTATTGCTATTGCTAAGGGCTACATGCCATTGTTAGAACCAGAGTACAGTACACCCATTGAATTAATGAAATTTATGTATCAGTTTATCAAGCCAATTTATATAAGTATTGGCTTATCCCATTGATTTAATAAGTCTGTTCTAGTAATGTTAACAATTAGATATACCAATTTTGAAAATATGCTTTTTAAAATCTGAACATTCTCTTTACAAATTTGACAGCATTTTAGTGCCATTGTTCTAAATAAAAGGGGAGGTAGCACATAAATATTTACATATACAAATGAAGCAACAAAAATCTGTAGAACAGAATGCTTTCACTTCAAGACTGCAGCCATGCCCTCTTCCAGGCCATTCTGTTCCATTCACCTCATTCCTTCTCCTCCATAGTTAGTTGGCATTTTCTGCCCAATGAGCAGGTTAAGTCCACACTGGGGTGTTTTTAATTTCATTTATTTATTTAAAAAGTTTATTTCTTCAAAGTTGGAGTTTCTCCAAGCCCGCTGATATGTCCCTCTTGTGGAAGATGGTGTAGCTTTGGTGACATAAACAGCCACATGAAGTCTGAATTTGTTATTAGTATATATAGAATAAGACCCTTCTAAAATGGTTACAGCTGAGCACACATCAATTACAGTGCATCTTGGCTTCAGGGGGAAGTATATGTTTTCTGTTTGCTTGGCTGGCTGTATATTCAGTGTTTGGATGTACAGTATTTTGAAGCAAATCAAGGTCAGTTTTTATTTTCTGGGCACAGTCTTTTCAAACTACAGTTTTATTCCTCACTACTAAACACATACTGGCTGCACTCAGCATTATATTCTGCACACTGTTTAAATTTTCTCTATTCCTAATAGGTTCTCAAGTGCCAGACTGCAATTAGGTTTATTTTGAGTTTCACATCCAGTTCTATAACTACATCAAATATAACAAGAATGCCTTTGCAGTTTGATAATAATATCTGAAGGGTTATGGTTTCCCAACAGTGTCTTCTCCATTGTTTTCCAAGTAAATGCAAGAATTAATGTTCCTTTTCCCAGCACTACGCACCCGAGGAAGTGGTGCTCTAATTCTTAAATGTGAGGCCCCCCCCCAACACACACACGGTTGTATATGAAATGTTAATAACAGGCACACACATTGACAGAGGCAAGCAGAGGTATGTAACTCACTTTCTGGTTGCCACAGTTGAGTGACAGCTGCAGGTTGGAGGTAGGGTGGCTGTCATGATGCAGCTCAGGCTCCCTTCCTACTATGGCTGCTGAAGCAGTACCCTTTCCCTCACTAAGCCATGGTTACACATATGGCTGTCTCATCCTGATTGCCAATTCTTTTAAACTTTGGCTGTAATCCTGTTGGTGACATATGCGTGCTTAACTCAGGGTGATGCATGCATATGTTTGGTTTTGGACATTGTACAAGGAACTGTTCATTAGCTCTTCATGCAACATTTAAAGCCTCCCCAACCCCTTGAGTCCCAACTATTGTTGCTGCTCCTGAGTAAATGTAAGAGGAGGGGAGATTGAGCACAGCAGAAGCACTTTTAATAGGGGTACTGAAAAAGAAAGGCCACTGGGAACTGCTTCATAGTCAAACAACTAATGGGATCACAGTTGGGACCAGACTTTGCAGTGGGTTCATAGGTATTAAAACATCTTTTATTTTCTTTAGAAATAACTTATTCTACTTGATCCCATTCAGAACTGAGAGGATATATGAACTCAAGCTATCACCTTTGCCTAATGAAGAAGCCAGTGAAGCTTGCAACATGTATTTTTTCCATTTGGTTGACCCATGAAGGTATCACTATTGTGTAGATTTTGGATGTTGTCATTTTCATGGACATTAATAAAGCTTTGCTGACTCATCTTTTTATCACCATATACTACTCAGAGAGAAAGAAGGGAACGAGATAAAGATTTCATCACATCTTTGATTCTGGCAATCTACTCAAAGCTAGATACATACAGAGGATAAGATACTGTATGTGCCTCTCTTCCAAAGGACAACAACTTCCTTCTTCTTTTTTACCCAACCTAGTCTTCTTTTAGTTACCATCTTTATGTCTGGGAATAAAGGGCTGAAATATGAGGGGTTAATAGCTTTCTTTCTCACTATCATAAGACTGGAAATGGCTAAGAATTAGAAAACAGGGACTCTCTCAGTGGAGATGAGTATGGAATATTTGTCTGATGAAAAAAACTGAGGAGAATATGAAAAAAAACAAAACCCTAAGGCTTTGCTGAAAAGTGGCTTCCCATTATTGTATATGCTAAGGCCCACTTGCAAAAGCTTTTATTTCCCCCCCCCCCCTTTCATAGTATCACATTTTATGGAAATAGGTTTTGTATGATGTTTAGAAATTATACTTACAGGTAAGGTTTGTTTTAAACTGTTTTTAATTAATATACTGATTTATCATTTTCTATCTTCTTAGACAGGTGACTTCCTTCCATCATTGTTATTTATTGACATTTTAATACATTTTTTAAAAATCACCTAACTAGTCAGAACACTGAGCTATCTAGCAAAAATGAATATTTAGAAAAGAGAACACTTGCGTAAACAGCAAATAAAAAACAGATGATGTGTCTGGAAAAAAGTGCTGATTTGCAGACCAGCAGTTAGAGCAATGGAGCAAGATCAAACCTACATTAAGTGTGGAAGTATCAGGGCATGAAAATCACCCTTCTTACAAAAAGAGCAAGCAATTCCACAAGAACCAGGAGTTCCTAGGCTAGTAAACCCAGAAACAAATTTCCATATATCTACATTGCTGAATCTTCCATGGCCAAAGGTCAGAGTAGTGATTAGTTAAGTAAGGAAGCCAGATACCAGACCACACAATGAGGCAACATTCCTGCTAAAAGCCTTATTGCTGTGTGGGATGTCCATTTCCCTCATGCACCTCTGTTCCACACTGTTGCATCTTCTTGGGCTGGCCTCTTCTATCCAACCACTTCTGCAACCACAGTACAACTGGGGATAGTACACAGAATTCTCTACTAGTCCATTATCCCTGTGACTTTAGTGACACAGTCTCTGTTTTGAACATTTATTTTGCACAATTTCAAATGCCACCAAGAACAGCATGAAAGACACACTGGTTGGCAGGTCCAAAAGCAATGTGAAATTAGTGGCAAGATAAAAAACACCAGCTTCTCACACAGGAAGCTGCCTTATATCAAGTCTGACTATTTGCCATCTACTCCAGAACTGGGAATCATGTGGCCTTCCAAATGCTGAACTGAAATTGCCAGCATGCCTCACCACGGCTATCCTGACTGACTCTGCTGAGACATGCTATCCAAAAGCATCTGGAGGACCATACAATTCCCACCCCAATCTAGTCCAATATTTAATCTGATTGACAGTGTCTCTCCAATGTCCCAGGCAAAGACCTATAGTATTATCACCTGCATACAGCATAACAGCATTAAGATGTATGGACGGGAATAATTAACTTCATGACAACTATTATTTTGGCAGATATTTATTCCATAGTTTTTAATAGCAACCTGCAGCACAGAAAGTGAACATACATATAAAAAGTCATTTTTCAGACCTTTGATTATGTGTTGTATGACAATGATTCCTCTGAGTCAGACTTTGAGTATTTCTCAAGGAAAAAATAACTAGGTTCCATCTATGTCCACTTTCAGCTTTGATTCATCACAGCTAAAAATTCAATTCTGTTGTTAGATCCCTGCAGCTATTCAAAGTAATGCAGCAAGTTACAGTACAAAAATAACTTAGATGGTTTCATTTCAATGTTAACTGATAGAATATATTGGCAGCTAGAGACCAGTATTGAAAGAGTAGGGAAGGGGTAATGCAAGGGACCACACCTCTGGGGCTTTTCTAGGAACAATGCTGCAGTGGAGGGGCAATGAGATAAGAACCAAGATAACCAAGGAACCTCATTGCTTGGGGGCAAATGAACAAAGTGATAACAAGGTTTCCATACTTCTTTCCTTTTCTTTGGTGGAATGTTTGTTTGCTGGTTTGTTTATAAATAAGTGAAGTAATACCTCTTTCATACTATGGTTTTATAAATGGCAAGATTTCTTTGAAAGATTGTGTTTTTAATTAAAAGCCAAAGGCGGGTTACAAACCGCCAAAAAATACGTATTGAATACGTATTAGGGTTAGGAAGGGGCGGTGCTTCCGCACCCCCCTAACCCTAATACGTAGTCAATGCGTACAAGATGGCGGCGCCCTTTCTACATGGGCGCCGCCATCTTTGCGTATCGGACGCACAGCGTCCAGACGCGTCGCGCCGCTGCTGACGTAGCGAGCGCGCCCCTGGCGCCTCGCTACGTCGCAAACGCGACGCAAAAAGAAGCTCCATTTTGGAGCTTCTTTTTTCGGTCCGCGCGGGAGTCGGGCCGTCTGAAGGCTCCGGCTCCCCCGCGGACCTTCTGGCGGCGGCGCCAGACCGCTGCAAAGCGGCGGTCTGTACCCCGCCAAAGACTGCATTTCATCTCACTGGGGATCTTTCATTAAAGTTCAGTGCCATACATTAGTGGAGCATACCTCACTTAATAGTACAAAGGGTAGCAGTTAAACTCTTCTATAGATGAAATGTTATCAGTGGAGGCTTTCATCTACTTCTTAGCATTGTTGTGATGTTCTGCATTTACCATTACACCGAATATGGACAGAACTGAGGCTTGCTGGATTTACTTTGGTGCTGAGGTACAGCAACAGGGGCCATTTACAAAATAGAAATTGAGGCAGGTGGGTATATGCTAAGAATTAAGGAATAGGTGACTCTGAGCAAGGTCTGAGCCCAGGAGCTTTTGATTAATACAAAAATTCAATTTACAAGTCTTTCCAAGCAAAAGATTTCTGTTGGCTTCCCTACAAATTTCCATTTGCAACCTAAAGGGATGAGTTTGTGAGTCACAGACATTATTGGACAACTAGGAACCAGAAACCCTTGCCAATCTACTGCAAATCACCCCATATTTACCATTAGGTCCTGCTCTTATTTCCACTCACTCCTGTACTATATCACTGACTGGTACAAACACTGCAGTCCATTCAGAGAGATGTTCCGGGATAGAATCATTAATACAGAAAGGAAAGTGGGATGGGGGAGGGACATCAAAAAGAAGCGTATTCCTCACCTCCCATCAAACCTGTGCTTCAGGAAGTCAAACAGGGCTTTCTGCATCATGTCTGTCACCTTGCAGGGATGCGGAAGATGGAGAAAAGAAGATTGACAACAGAAAGAAAGAAGCCCAAGGTAAGAAAAGAAGTGGAAAGTGAGGGCATTGAGAACAATCAGTGCTCTTTACATTTCAATCAAGGTGCGTGCAACATCAGTTAAGATATTCTTTCTAGCTATGGAGGTGGAATAAAATAGGTTGAAATACACATTTTTATGTTTTCTGACTCAGCCCTACACTTTCAAACAGAAGGTCACTAAATGTCACATGCTCTGCTTACCTCTTTTGTACATAAATGCTTCCCGTTGCTTGCCAAATTATTCTGCCAATACTCAATTTCATTCCTGTCCCACTCTAGCATCTGTCAGAAACTTAACAGATGTAGGAGGGACTCCACCCTCCACCCCTACAGTGAAGGATCTTGTTTCATTCACATTTAAACACCAGAAGGGGAAAAGCTTGAGGTGAAAACTTTAATACTTTATTTTTACAACATTCATACGATGCTATATGCTATCTGATACTTCTCAGCCACATATTTAATTCCTTCTCTGAGTCCTCTGGGTTATTTGGAAATGTCAGCCTTATTGATAAGAAAGATCTCTATATTATATAGTTTATCATACAGATCAAGGTAGAGAGAGATTGAAAAAGTAGAGTGGGGATTAACAGATATGCTACTGCTAAAATGATCAGCCTTGTAACACATGGATGGCCCTGATCCAGCCGCACAACATCTCACCCTTGGATAATGGATGTGAGGCAGAGAATAAAACTTTGGTGTTGGGGGAACAGCCATGCTGCAATTCAATAAACACTTTTAAAAAATGTTTTTGTACCCTCGAGGTATAAATCTTCGTAGAAAAAAAGGAAAAAGAGCAATGTGTGAAGGTATACTGTACAGAGTTGAGACAAGGGTTTAAAGCAACGTGGGAAGTGTTTATGTTCAATGTATTGTCTGACACTATTGAAAGGGCAATAATTAATTATTAACTATGATAAGAAGAGTTCTGATGTAGTCAAGTTTTTGTGTTTTATGTTTATGTTTTTAATAATAAAAAAAGAAATAACTATAAAAAAACATTTTTGGCATTGCAGGAGTATGTTCCTGAGGGAACATAAAGCTTGAAGCAAAGCTCTTGTTTTGTCTCATCTATACCTTCCATAGAAAAACAAAAATCCCCCCAGAAAGACACAAGGTATTTTTGGTGACTTGTATATCATTCTTGATCTGTGCATTTTCCTATGAGGCAGAACTATGAGCAAAACATAAAGTTCCCATCCCATATTTCCTTTGTCAAGTTAATGTAGAAAGTGATATTTAGAGGGGAGAACTGGTAGGTCAAAATAGGTGGGTCAGTGAATTGTTAATTCTCCCTTGTGAATGCTTCTCTGGAAGTTTCAGGGGATTTTATCCTGGCAATGGCCTCTGAGAGCAAACGTAAGCCTGGCTTTGGAGAAAAGGTGGCTATTTCAGGGAACACATCTCCCTTCCACCTGCCAATCCTCTCCCATAAATGTCTCCCTGTACTCTGCTAATACAGTACACCCACTATATAAGCCAATGTCAATTTGGACCAATACCTTCACAGATAACCCTAGCTTCCTTCTTACCATTATAATTAAAAACAACACCTTTAGCATTTGCTAGTGCACAAGAGGGCCATAAGGCATTTGTCTTCTATCCCCATCTTCATTCTCCCTCTTTCATGACACTTTCCCTACTTTGTTGTTGATGTTGATAAACGCACATATTTACATTTATTTTGTGCAGAGCAAAAGGCACAGATACATTTAGTTTAAAAACAAGCTATGCTTTGACCATTGGTGAAAGTCAGATCTCATTTAAATAGTCTTTCCCCCTGTTTTCAACAAACACTTCCAACATGCTTTTGGCCTTTAGATCTGCATAAAATGTGATTCACATATCATTTAGCTAAATCAGTTTGCATTGTACAATGTTCTGTTAATTGAAGGGGCTTTCCAAAAAATGAATTTATAGCACTACAAACCTTTTTATTACTACTGATTCATTTGTAAGGAATCCAAATTCCTCCTTACTGCTGAGCTGCACATCTCTTTCATGGCTTACCATGTTACTTTGAAAATTCCATTCTTTCTACTCCTGACAATGCCATAAGAAAGCAAATACTCTCCCCTCTGCCCTGTGTTGAGTTCTGCACCCAACTAATCACCTTTGGATATTCTTTAAATGACAAATAAGAGACATTACACCCTTCACCCCCAGGACATTGTCTTGTGGTAAATTTCTTGCTTTGGAAGGAAAAGTATGTGTCCTTTGAAGCATAAACGTTCCCTGCATCTAGTATGGATGAGCACATCTTCACCAAGAGTTTTTTTTTTCCAAAAAAGAAAAGGGGAGAGAAGCTAAATCTAATACAATTCCAAGTAAAGCAGACGTACTGAACCAATGGGAACTTGGTAAGTCAGCACTTATGTTTCACTGATTCAGTCGATCTATTCTGCTTAGAACTAACTATTGGATTTAGGTGAAAGATTCCAAACTCAACAAAGCAGTTCAATCCATCAACATCTATTATACAATGGATGGATACTGGGTTGTTTGCCTGTAAGAAGGAGCATTCCAGAAACCCAGACACACTGTCTGGGTTAAGCGCTTAAGGCAAATACTAGCTGCTATAATCAAATCATGGAAGGGTGTGAATTTGCTTCAAATATTTTGAAAGGAGGGTGGAAATCCCTTTTCAGTACTAACTAACAGGACTGCTTACCTCATAGCCTTTTAATGAGGGGCCAACCAGTACAACAGGCCTCATTGATGGTACTACATCATATGGAGGCACATGTTCCGTCTGAAAGAAAGGACAACATGTCCAGTAAGTGCCTGCTCACGAACAGAAACAGCATGCAATTAATAGGAAAAGAGAGAATGGAGTTTTGTATACTTACTACTTTCTGTTTCTGCTTTGCTGAAAAAATCAAAATAATTAAATATTACTTTGTTTAATTGCACAGCAGTCATACAAGCCCAAATGAAACATGCTCAGTGCTTAATCTCACAACAACCAAAATAATTTCAACACAAATTTTGAATCTGAGCAACCCTAACTTGCTCCTGAAGGAGTGTTGCTGTTTTGATGAGTGCTCAGTGAATGCTCTCATGATCAAGATCTCACTTTTCAAACACATATCCCAACAAATTTTCACAAATATCATAACATTCTCAGCATTCATTTAGAACCAAATGGTTCTTTTCCTCCTGAACAATGGTGCTCTTTATATTTTCTCACATGCAGCCATGATAAACTCCCATGTACTGATGGGAAAATCTATCTCCCATGTAGCAATATAAAAACGTGCCAGTCTTCCTTTCACCTTCATTCAAATATGTTAAATATCATGTGCCTTCTGTTTTGAAAAAAAAAGGGAATGATAGTAAAGGTTTATCAAAATCAAACTGAAATTAAATTCTCTCCCATTTGCACTAGCTATATTCAATTGATATGCATGAGGAGGACCATATTTTATCAGCATGAAATACAACTGTTAAACATAAAGAGCCTCTCAGAAAAAAAGTAGGCAGCAAAAACAGCCAGCACGGATTGTCGTAAGTCAGAACTGACTTGAAGGCAAAACACGACTCTAATTCAGCACTACCATATTTGAATGCAGAAGTTCAAGTCTAGATTTATAATAATTTAGCACTCAAAGCTCTGTGCTTCGATGACAATTCTTCAATTTCTGTTTCTCCCACATTTAATCTTTTTTTACACCTCAAGTCTGAAAATGAAGGAATTTGCAGATCTGGATCAAATTCTTACCAAAAACATACTAAAACAAAATTCTCAGCCATTCTGACTCATGTGATAGCAGAAGGCCTAAACGTTAACCACCCCCTCTGTGTCTGATGCACTGGAAAATGCTGCCCACAGAAGTTCATGTCAAATAATATTTGTTTGGCTTTTAGTCAACTACATGTCTGCCTGTCTAGGTATTATTTAGAAGTTAGTGAAAACACTGTCATTGTCATAAACCAACCAGCACCATTTCCTCCCCCCACTGATTTCACACAGGGCTTCTGTGAGAATGCATCAAGGGATCAAGATGTGCTGTACCCAACACAGAAAGGAAAAATAGCTGCCAAAGTTCCATGTTCAGATAGCCTTGTAAACTTGCATTTGGATAGCAGAAAGACAACTCTTTGGAAATGAGTGAGGACAGAGAGGATGTATATAGAACATGGGCTTCCGTTATCATAAAGATAAGTACCCTAGCCTAGCATCAGGATCCCTTTTGCTCCAAACTGTCATTGATTCCTTGCTCATGCACTCTTTTTCAGCATAAAAGATATATTGGACAAAGTGCTAGAGCAGGCTAAAACGTGTATTCTTCCCAGTGTTGCTGGACTGCAAATCCATTCAGCTAATTGCCAAAGGTGAGAAATGCTGGAAAGTGCAGCCTCAGAACATCTAGATTCCAATCCTTGTACTAGAGGAATGACAACAAAAATTCCAACACATAAAGCTAGTCTGTACCAGAGTGTAAGCGAATCTTATAGCATCTTTAAGACGGAGAGAAAGACATGCTTTCACACACTTAAGTCTACTTTCTCAGATGCTTCACTCCACATAGCTGATGTTGTAGACCCAGACCCAGCTTCTGATACAAATGTCTTTCTCTCAGTCTCAAGGGTGAAACAAAAATGCAGTTCACACATGTACAAATCAATTATGGCTAAGCTTCTATATAACACTAACACTAGATGCAACTTTATTCCCAATGTGCTTGATAGATAATTTTCAAGGAAAAAATAATTATATTTACTGCTAGAAAACAGTGGCCCAAATTCAACTGGTAATCCAGCAGGAGTAGACTCATAAATCAACTGTCCAGTCAAGATTTATGTAAATCTCGTTGATTCAATGGGTCCTTCTCTAACCAACTAAGTCAGTAAGACTTGCTCAAAACCCTTCATAGTTAGCAGTAGATTCAAAAATGAATTTAATTAGTTGTTTTCTTCTATCTTTTCTCATGGACTGCACTGATGCCCCACTACGCTAAATAGAACTTCATAACCTGAAGTGTGCAATAGATTTATGTCCTACCTCATAGTTCAAAATTACTTTTAGAATATAATTTATTTCCTTCAAGGGAGATGACTACTCACCAGTGGAAGTGGGAGTAGCTCGAAATGTACCAGACACCATTTCTCCGAGGCTTGAAGAAGAATTCCCACTCGATTTCCTATGTTGTATAGAATCCCCATTTAAGAAATTTGGAGGAATTAGAGAATGAAGCTCAGCAGACCTTCAACAACATTTCAATTTGACTGAAGGAACACAGACACCAAAAATATCTATCCATTAGTTCTTTAAGGATAAAAGGTCCACCAGGATAAAAATGCATAATGGCCAGTATCTTGGAGAGACTATGGAGAAATTCACAAGATGTGAGATTCAGTAGATTCACAATAATAAAATATCTACACAGCACAAAAGACCAAGTATGCTTCTCGGGTACATTTATGCTGAAGAAATAATATACAGGTAGTTTGACACCACTTTAACTGCCATGGCTCCCTCCTACAAAATCCTGGGATTTGTAGTTTGGTGAGGCATCAGCACTCTTTGACAGAGAAAGATGAAGACCTTATAAAACTACAAAACCAGGATTCCATAGGATGGAGTTACAGCACTTAAAGTGGTGTCAAACTGCATTATTTTTGCAATGCAGATGCACCCCTGTATTCTCCAAAGCACTTCACTATAGCTCCAGAGTCTAACCAATGACTGATTAGGAGTGTTAAAACAGATCATAATTCTGTTTGCTTCCAGTTATTCAGGCACACACACCTCTGGAAAGACAAACAGATCAGTTTATTTTGTTATTCTTCAAACGAGCATCAACATAGAATTTCTGTTTTCGGTAATTTTCCTCCCTGCTCTTCAAAGCTGTTTACATGGGCTTACAATATTAAGTCTGATCCTGGTAATCCCAAACTAAATTCCAACCTGGAAGTGGAAGAGAATTCTGTGGGAGGGACTATGTTCTGGTCATTTCTTGGCTCTCCATCTACTAGTGCTTCTATTTAAGTAGAGATTTTGTGATTAATTGATGGTACCAAAGGGTCTTTTAATGGGAGGGGCATCTGTAACTTGCACTTTTATTCTTATGTTTACAATCCTTTTATGCTATTTTAAATTGTGTTTAATAGGATAGTTTATTTAACTGTTTTAAAAACATCTCCTTCATCGGTGGCTTTTTAAAACTGTATTTTATTTTAATCTGTTTTGTAAGCTGCCTAGGATCCCATGTCAGGAGAAAGGAAGGCTATTAATTAATTAAATGCAGACAATTTTGTTCGAGTGGGAATGTATTTCTTTCCCCACTTATATGTACCAGATCTGTTTGCAAAACACTGGGTTGTACAGTCAGCTCTCTGTATCCACAGATTCTTTATCCACGGATTCAAGCATCCACAGCTTGAAAATATTTTTTAAAATATAAAAATTCCAAAGAGCAAACCTTGATATTGCCATTTTATATAAGGGACACCATTCTGATATGCCATTATATTTAATGACACTTTAGAATCCACAGATTTTGGTATCCATGGGGTTGGGTGACTCCTGGAATCAAACTCCAGCAGATACCGGATACTGAGAGCCCACTGTATTGTTTGGGTTTTTGTGCTGTCAGGTTTGTACAGAAGAGAAATCTAACATGGTTTTCTCTACTGTAGGAAAAATAAGAGGCACCTGGAACACTGTATGTTGAATCCACCAAGAATTGATTACTAGAATGAGAAAATGTTCCCCAAAGTCTGGTTTTCAGGGTCAAGACTCCTCTAGACTTCCCTTTTCTTGACAAAAAATAAAATAAAAATAAAATAAAATAAAATAATCTCTGTGTGTGTGAGAGAGAGAGAGAGAGAGACAGAGACAGAGAGAGAGAGAGATTGCTCTGTTTGAAATCTGAACTTGTCATTGACTGTGTTGCCCAGGGCTTTTAGGAACTGCAGCCCAACAATGTCTAGATAGCTACATGATTTCCACTCCTGGACTACATGTTTCCTGAGTGCCTGCATAGAGTTCAGATCCCTATAAAAAGACCAGGCGGAAGGTACTCAATTTATCATCCCGGTTTACATTTCTGCCTTTCACTAATTCCTCTCTAATTTCTGATTAGTCAGGAAAAACAGAAGTCACATTTTGAAAACTGCAGGTATGAAGCAACTAATTTTAAAAGGTGAAACCTACCAATAATTTAAAAGCCATACCAAAAATTGGTATGATAATACAAATATCCTCTCTTACCCGCCATGGAAACGCCCTCTCTTCTGCTCCTGCTGGATCCGAATGTTCTCCAGCCTCAGTGGGCTTGGGATGAAGCCAATCTCGCAGCCTTCTTTAACTAATCTTCCTATCCACCAGTCATTGTTATATTTCTGTAACAAAGAAGTCATTAATTTGAATCTTTCATTCTCACTTCCTCCCACTCAGTATGCATGTGCTTCCTACTGCTGCTTCCCTCCACTAAAAACATTAATCCATAAAAGTGATTTGTCTGTTCCTTATATAAATCCTACAATACTTTAAATCAAGTTTTAGGAATCTGTAGTACTTGCAGTGTTTTCGGACTATGCCTCCAGAAGGCCAAGCCACAATGGCAAATGATCAGGAATGATGGGAGTGCTTCCATTTGAAGGTCCACAGGCTCACCACTTTTGCTTCAAATCTACCATCCACCAAGCATAACAGGAAGGGGGCAAAAGCTAAAATGGGGTAATTTCTATGAATAGAAGGAATTAGTTGAAGTGTGATTTCATATTTCTACATTTAACACTAATCCTACAGTCTCAGAGCAAAGATTCACTGATATGTTAGATTTCCATATACAGTGAGGATTTCACACAATGCCAACTTCCAATCAATCAAAATGAAATTCTCATCCACGTTGCAGTATTACTGTTCTATCAAGAAGGTACCATTTCTTCTTCTTGATTAAGAGCTTGAATGAGTTCCTAATATACACTTATCAAAGGCATGTAAGGATGTGTACAGATGGATATCATTTTTTAACTATGAGTCTATTGTAGCAGTGCAGTCACCACATTCTGGGAACCTGGGCCATATCCTCCCCAAGATCAGATTCAGAATGAACCTGTTTTTCTGGTTTGCAGCAAAGAATAAATCTGCAGAGTAACCATTGGCTGCCCTTGTTTCAGTCATGAAACCAGCACATCCCACTTCCTGTTCTAATTTTTTAAAAAATATATATAGAATTCCAGATAGACATTTGAACAAACACGTGGACTTAACATAGAAACAAACCTACACTCCACCATAAGCAATCTCACAGTGGACAGCCTACAAGAAGCACTGTCACAAAAGAGAAAATGTTCTGTCCAAAAGGTGTATGCATATTATTACAGATACAACTGCAATGTGTGGGTGAAGGAACAATACTCAGCCAGTAGAAGAGTCCCCCTACACTATTTTCTGTCCATGAGACAAGTTCCATAGTCTTTCCTTACCATCACCTCCAATTCCTTGCTCTCCAACCCCATGGTCAATCTTATACTGTTTTCATCCCTTCTTTCTCATTTTCTCTTTACGCAAAAATGTAGACACAAGAAGAATATAGAAGGGAAATAATTAACATGACAGAAGGGTAACTTTTTTCTCATGATACTTTCTCAGACAAAGGAAATGCATGAAGATGATAGACTGGAAGAGACAGGGCAAATCAGATACTATGAAAGACTGAAAGTTACGACCATCAGTGATGGAAGAAAAAAAAGAAACTCAAAACCATTTAAGAGGTCTATTAGCAAAGCTTGGGAAATTGCTGTTTGGTATAGTACAGTGGCCAGGATCCTCCAGCCATGTGGACGAGGGGATACTATGAGATATAATCCAAGAAAAACAATTGTTCCAACTCTGTCCAACACCTAGGACTGGACTGAAGCTGCTATTTATGGATAAAATTCATACATTCATTAATGGGTAGAGTGGGTGTTTATGAAGGTGTTTAATGACATCTGTCAAGTGGGCTATTATATTGCTTTAAAAAAAAACCAAGCAAAAATGCCTATCCTCTTTCCAAAGTTGATTTACAAAGATACTGCATTGCACAGCAAGGTCACTTGTATTACAAAGCAGCTTCCATATGTTCTTCCAGGCCTGTCTGAATATTCAGTGTAGGTGGATCAAGAACATGTGGCTTCTACTGGTTGCTAAGCCAGAAATGTTTATGCATTGCCAATAATTGTTGTCACTTAATCTGTTAAAAGTGCATAATACAACTGGTGACAGATGAGACAGCTGGAACGTGAAGTCATCCATTCTAGCTGACATTTTGGTTTGTTGCCAGAATGACCTTGCCTAAGGCTCAAACTAGATGTGAAAGTTAGTTGACTGCCTCTTCCCCCTAAGGTTTTCTGATTATTTATATCTTTTAAAATCTGTTTGAGTCAGTTGTGAGTTTAAGCCATGGTACAAGCAGCAAGGTGTAGTGGCAGCATTGGACTAGGACTCTGGGGAACAGGATTTGAATCCTGGCTCCCTCATGGAAACTCACCGGGTGACCTTGGGCAAGTCACAGTCTCTCAGCTTCAGAGGAAGGCAAAGGCAAAACCCCTTTCTGAACAAATCTTGTCAAGAAAACCCTGTGATAGGTTTGCCATAAGTTGGAAACAACGTGAAGGCACATGACAATAGCAGGCAGTTGCTTACTCACTTTTCCATCTATACCAGCTGCTATTAAACGCAAGGAGACAAGGGGGCACATGCCCAACATGAGCTTTCCAAGCTCTAGGTAGGAGTTTTGAGTCCCTCTCTTTCCAAGCCTTTCACATTTTGTTTGGGCTTATATATTACTCTGATTTGCCTGGGGACAAAAGTAAGGTTGGGTATCAAGCTGCTGCAGCACAACTAATATCCTATTAAAAACAACCATGTATATACAGGAAGGATGGATAACTTGTGATCCTCTCTATGCAGCCTTCTGGACAGCAACTCCCATCAACCATAGCCAACACTGCTAATATTAGGGAATGAGGGAGCTGCAGTTCAACATCATAGGGCCACAATCCTAATACAGTGTTTATAATACAGGCCACTGAGAACAACTCATAAGAACAGTCTCGGCTTTAGTGAAAAGTTACAGCTCTCTTTAATGGTGTCACAGGAGACTCTGGGGAGAAGGGAGAGATAAGGCATTAAAACACCCCTTCTGAACAATGCCCATATCCCACACTAATTTCTGATTTCCTCTGATTATTTGAAGAAAAAGAACTTTCTGCAAACAACTATAACTGAGTTATAAACTAAAGATTAACATATGGTTGCACTACTACACATCTATACTCAAAAACAACAGGACATGCAACAGATTCAGGACTGAAATGTTAATATGAAACATGTCATTTCTCTTTCAGAACTCTTAACACATGGAACAGAGTGAGTTTGTCCTATTCCATGACAAGAAGCTGAAAATAAGAATTTCTGGTTCTATTTGTTTAGTACTCACTACTCCCAGTATATACTCAACCTAAGTAGGTGTGTAGTCAATCAGACTGGAACTACCATCCTTTTGCACACAGGAATGAGAATTCCTAGCAATATGCTGGCAATGTTTTTTGGATTACAAATGCCAGATGACCCTCCCATAGGCCAGAAGAGCTGCTAGGAGCTTAGTAAAAGAAAAATAAATCCAAGTTGAGAAGCTGGGCATGCGGATGATAAGGCCAGGGCTAGCATGTACAGACTCCTCACGCTTACAAGTATTCCTATACCATATTCAGACATACTGCCAGCACTGAGTAGTGAAAGTCCACGGATGCCATTCAACTAAGCCATGTTCATCATGCTACAATATTTCCTGCAATTCAACCTGTTTCAGGCCATGAAAGTCAATACAGCGCAAGGGTCCACTCTGTTCTACAGTTTAACACAAGGGTGGACAACTTGTAGTCCTTCAAATGTCATTGTATGGCAACTCACTTCAGCCTTAGCCAGAACTGCTAAAGTTGAGGGGTGGCAAGAGCTGCAATCCAGCAACACTCCTGGTTTAAGGGCGGTAGATTTTTAAGATGCACTTCTAACAAGTATGGATGAGTTTAAAGCCCACTGGGTAACAGTATTACTTTAAAAACCTAGAATGCACTTTTTTTTCAAACCTCAATCAGGAAGAATGTTGGTCTCTAATCTAACATGCTCCGTACAACGCTGGTTGCTTTGAAGCTTCTATTTCATAGTGCACACAGCTCAAAACTAACTGTTCAGGATCAAGCTATCAACAGATAAGAAGAATAATTACATTATGTAGTTACCTCTTTAATGTGTAGAAAATCCTTAGCATCAAAAGAAATAGCTGTGCTTGGCACGGGAACATCTTCATCCAGAGCTCCACAGTAGCTGACATTAGTCTTCACAGCAAATGCTACAGGCTTTGACTGGGAACAGAAATGTGCTTTGGTTACTACATAAGATCTGGTGTGGGCAACAAGCCATCATGTCAAGCAGATGGAATAAGAGAAAGGGGGGGTATGTGGATACAAGGAGTCATCTAGTCACAAGGCATAAGTGACAGTAGAAAATGGTGGCTCGTATGTTAACGCGATGGCAAATCTGCTTCATGTTTTTACCTATTTTGCTGCTTGAGTATTAGGACTCAAATCAGGGTAAATTCATCAACCCACAGATACTGATGCCATCAGCTGCCACTGACAGGCAATAATTCTGCGAATCAGAATACTCTATTGCTCATTTTTTCCTGTTTGTTGAAAAGTTTGCAAAGAAGGTCTTCTCCTCTCTTCTCAGGCTTCGGTGAGTTTACATAGCAGGGAGAGCTAATACTAAGCACTGTAATGTTCATTTCTGAGTAAAGATGTGTAAGAACTGGCAGTAAGGTGTTTGATGATACCTTACCTGTGTTTGCCTATTTTAACCCTTTACATCTCAGTACAATTGAATAGAAGTTCTGTGAAATTGTGCAAAACTCCCTACTTTCTTTTAAAGGTAGCAGAGGTGAAACTGACACGTAGCCAAGGGAGTCCTTCTGTTCTTGAAAGGTAGGTGTGGAAGAGATGCACCAGGAAAATGGAACTGGACAAAAATCTCCTCCTCCTTCATCTGAGAATACCTCTACTGGATCAAAGACCCTTTAAGGAATGGATAGTCCTTTCATGCATTGATTGGCTCCACTCAGTTCAATCTAATCTGTTCAAGATTAGGAATCACCAAGTGCTACTGCCCACAGCCCTTCCTCTGACAAGGTATGGTGCACCATCCATATCTCATCAAGAAGGTGTTGCAAAGAAAAAGACAAAGGGGGAAAGGAGTCATCACAATTGGGGATTTGAGGCAAACTGTGCTTTCTGTCATTGATTTCAAAGCTTCAGCATCCCTCTCAGCATCTAGCAATCCCAAGCAATGCTTTTGCAGCCTGGTATCTGCCTCCACTTCATTTGTCCTGAGTTTCCAGGGAAACTCTTTCTCTTCCCAGGGAGAGAATTTACTATTTTTGTTATATCTCTTGAGAGCTTTAGTACAACTCCCATAAGGAGATATGGTGGTATAGCTCTGTGAAATGAAACACTGGGGCATCCTGAAGACATAGTAAGAATATGTTATATATGTGTATATTTACTACCACAACCAAGATGACCACAAGTAAACAAAAATGTGCTACTTTTTGAGGTTTAAAGAAGTCAGGAGAGAGGCTGGACAGGGAGAATGACAACATTAACTGGTTTGGCACAAATTGTCCATCTATATGAACCCACAGTCTGAAATCCAGTCAGATTAATCAAGAAGAAGGCAACTATTTCAGTTGCAAAATTACTTACATTAGAACCCAACACAGACTGAAACAATTTCTCCATCTCCCTAAGTTTACTGTCACCACCATACAAATTAATTAGAAGATCACTCAGAAACTGGGTTTTTCTTCCCTCTAGGACCTACAAAGCAACCAAACACCTGTTCCTACCAATTTTTTTAAAATAAGTTAGGTTAAAATACCTAAGCAATGGCAAAGCCTTTAGGAGTAAAGTTTTTTTCTCTCTTTAAATTTCTTATCACATTTTGGCATCTGATATCTTCCTTAGGGGAACATTACAGATGTTGCAAACTCAATCTGAAAAATAGCTTATCAAAGGGGGAAAACTGTGCCTCTTTGCCTTTTTTTCCTGCTGTGTGGTACAGATTTTCTGGTTGCAGGCCAATTTTAAATAGGTCTTAAGAAAGTTTTTTCAAAAGTGATAATCTAAGCAAAAATATGTTTTAGTAATTTTTCAGGTGAATGTTAATAATATATCTTCCCTCATACCTTTTGCAGTAATACTTAATTAAAAATGATAATTGGCTTGTGCTATATTTTTTCAAGTCCAAGATAGGTTTAAAAACATCCTCAAAAAATCAGGTTGATCCTCCAGAATGTAGATAAATTCTACCCATCTTCAAATAATGATTTCACTTTTAAATATATGGACATTGAAGGATTTCCTTTTTCTTTGTTACCTTACCACTTCTTCTCAGATGCCTAGCCATACTCCAGGGAAAGACTGGCCCAGGACACGATACTCAAACTTTGTTTCATGCACAAAATGATTAAAAATATAGTGTATAAAATTATCTCCAGGCTATGTGCAAAAGGTGTACACAAAGCATAAATGAATTTCATGTTTAGACTTGGGTCTTATCTCCAGGATATCTCATTATGTATTTGTTAATAGTCCAAAATCTGAAAAACTCCAAAATCCAAAACACTTGTGGCCCTAAGCATTTTGGCTAAGGGAGACTCAATTTGTATGTGAAAATTCTATTACTAGAAGCATTATTGAGAACAAAATATGGCTTTTTGTTTTGACCACAAGTGTGTGTACATGTCAGCATGCCTGTGTGCGCATGCATGGGGATGGTATGTAAAGACAGAGAGAGAATGGGCCCAACCTTAGCCAGAATAGGATGCCCCTTGATCAATTTCTAGTGCCGGTTTGAAAAATTTCTCCAGGAAACGGTCAATCCTACCACTGAAAATCCCCCAACAGCACCACAATTAGCATCTCTATTACTGGAAAGAAAAGCTGCATCCAGACATTTTATAGTTATTCCATCTTTTCCTGATTAATGGGTTTTTTTAATAATAAGGAAAAAGACAGAAGAAGGTGGAAAAACTGATGGGAAAGCCAGGGTATCTGGACTCTGCCCTGCAATCCCCAAATCCCCACAGAAACCTCTGTAATTAAGGTAGGGGTAGGCAACTGCATGGGGGGTCAACAGCCAATTTCGCACCCCCAGATTCCCCATGAGCTCCCCCACAGCAATCTGAAATACCTCCTGTTTTCTTCTCCCTTACCTCTCAAAATGATCACACAAAATGACACCATACCACTTCTGTTCATTTTGAGAGGGATTGCAGAGGAAAACAGAGATATTTGGGGGTTATATGGGGTTTTGGGGTGCTTATGGAGTTGCAGTGGGGGTATTTTAATGAGCTGTTGGGGGGTTCTGCATGGATTTGGTGCAAAAATTGACTGAAACTTGTGCCATTTAAAAAAAAATGGGGGGGGGAGAGTTGGGTTGAACTTCAGGGACCTTGCTGGGTCACACTGCGCCCATCCCTCATTTACAGGATGAGGTGAATGCAGAATAAAAGTCTCACCCAGAAGCACCCAAAGAGACAAAGAAAGAAAGAAAAAAGGAGGTGTACCTTTGCTCTTTCAAGCTGGATAGCTGCTTGCTGTTCTCTTTCCTGGCGGATTGCTTCCCTATCCTCTTCCAGAGAGACATCAGAATCTGATGGTCTGCTTGTGTATGAATCTGCTGATCCCTAGAAAGAAAAGGACATTATTAACAAAAATGATGGATGGAGCACAGAGGGAAGCCAAATATGCAGGGTGGCAGTGTGAAGGAAATCCAGTCATGGATTTAATGATTTATTTATTCAATCAAATTTCATCTGTATTATTTTGACAAAGATGTCCATGTTCAGAATGGACTTCCTTCCTACAGCAACGAGATACATTTTTAGGGCTGTCTTCCTTCTCTGTTACGGAAACAAACGCAAATACAGAAAATTAACTTTCTGTCAAAAATGGCAGATCTTTTTATTGTATTGTCCTTTTGTATATACATTATATGTAAAGCTAGTAGCCTAGACACTGAGCAGCAACCTATTACAAGACTGAAATCTTGTTAGATACTTCAGAGTATGGACCATCTCTCCTCTGAAAGGCTACACAGTGTCAAATTTAATAGGAGCAAAATACACTTCAATAAAATCCACTTCTCCAAGTAAATTACATTATTTTCACATGCAGCACAGTCATAAGTACACTGTGGGCTTTACTTCCTCATGTATTAGGTATTCCACGCTTAAATGTGAATAGTAAATGTGATGTGAAGGCCCTGAAAATTAAGTCCTATAGCAGCTTCAGTCCAAAACATCGGTGAGGAGTAGCAACCTCCTGCCATATCAGTCTGCTAAAACTCAAAGATATGACAGAGAGGTCATTCTCTCCTGCTCCCATCAGGTAGACCATAGGAAGGGCCTCTCAATGGTTACATCTAAACCATGAGATTTCCTATCCTTTGATAATGTTTCATTGCTTGGTGAAATCCTTCTTGTTTAAGAATCTCTGCACCTGAGCCTGGCTTCTTCAAATGGTGAGATCTTTAGCAAAAGGCTTTCTTCTCAGGCTGCATCTGCACTGCAGAAAAAATGCAGTTTGACATCACTTTAACTAACATGGCTCAATGATACGGAATTCTGGGATTTGTAGTTTTGTGAGACAGTCAGCCTTCTCTACAACAAACTACAAATCCATAGAATGAAGCCATGTCAGTTAAAACAGTGTCAAACTGCATTATTTCTGCAGTGCAGGTGTTGCCTGGGTCTGGCATCTCTCCTACATAAGTAGCCGCCAAGTCAACCCAACATCACACAGAATTACATTCAATGGCTGCCAAGAGCTCTCTAGAATTTCAAATAGGAGTAATTCCTAGCTCTATCTGGAGAAACCAGAGACAGAACCTGGGATCTTCTGCATGCGACACATCTACTCAAACAATGAAAAAAATACCACATCTACCACTAAGGGCATCATATTGGGCAATTGGAGGGACATCACACTTCCCTGCACCATAGAGTGCTGCCATGGTGTAGGACAGAACATGTCCTTTCTTTCCAGGAAGGAAGAGGATTTAGGAGGAGTTCCATGGTGTGGTTTGATGGTGGCAAATGGAGGGCAGCATGTGAACTTTAAGCTGTCTGTTGGTCACTCTTATATACAGATATCATAGTCCGTATCTACTAGAATCATGCCATCACTCCAGAACTGATGTACTGGCGATGTTGAGAGGCAAGTAGGATGGCAACAATTTTTATTCTTACTGCCTAAACTAAGAGAAGACCATCTTGGTGTCATATAATCAAGCTCCTAACAAGGAATTTCCAAGGACAGAATAGATTTGCACGTGAACAACAGAGCTCTAGAATAGTGAATATAGGTCCGAATGGGTTCTTGCGATAACAGCTGATCCATTAATGTCTGCAAAACACTTTGAAGATATAAAGGCCTATAAAAATGCCAGATATTATTGCTACTATTTTACTGGCTACCTACAATCAATGACAGCCACAAGAAAAATTACAACCTGGAGACAATAAATCAAAGGGCATAATAAACATGTATAATATATAGTGCAAGGACTATGGCTTTGTTCCTAGCTTTTGTTATACTATGTACACAGAAATGCATGAGACGGAGAATGAATATTTTGAAGATCCCTTTAGGGTCCCTGCTCTGCCTTGACTCACTTATTCACATGAGATTTTAAGAAGAGAGTGTAGCAGTGGGTCAAGTGATTGTGTCTTTTTACTTCAGCCTTTTCCTTTGAGAAAGGGAGCTTTCTGGACAACAGAACGGCATCATCTTATTCTATGTCCTTATTTGCACAGACATTGCTAAATTGCTGGAGGCACTTCGGCTGCTCCTTCTCTTTCCAGGAATAGGCAGGCTCTGCAATCACATTGCATTCAAAAAAGTCTGCTGGTTTGTGGAAGGTAAATCCAAGGCTGGTTTAACACACACAAACACACAGCCCGGGGAGTTGAAGCAGCTGCTTTCTGGAATTACATCCCACTTCCCTCTATGATCTTTAGGAGAGAGTTGTTTGAGTATTGGACTATGACTCTGGAAACCAGGGTTCAAATTCCCACACATCCATAAAAACCCACTAGGGACATTATCACAAAGGGGAAATTGGAAGGTCAATGCAGTGTGATCCTGGGTGCAACCACGTTTTTGCATGAGAGATTATAACATGTAATCGAAGGCAATGCTAAGTCATTTCAAACCCAATCCAGGGTCAACTGAGAGATGTATTGAATTGCATTCCATTCGAATTTGGCAGCTTTGGAACGTATGTCTTGGTTGCCCTTAGACTGCCTTCAAATCAGACTACAATTCCCAAGCTTTTTTGCTGGCTGCAATTTTCTCTCATGTGCTCCCTGGCTGCTCCCTCTGGGACGAAAGGGGTGGGAAAAGTTATGGTAATTGTGCTGCCCGGGGGTTGGGGTGATGTTCTGGCCTCCCCCAAAAGTTAAAAGACCAGCACCAAAGTCCGCCTTTCCTCCCTCTGCTTGTGAGGGGCTTTTCTCTCAGCCTTTCAAAGTTCCTCTCCGAGTTCTGTAGCTGTTTTGGGGATGAAGCAGCTTTCCCCACAGACAC
>NC_056522.1:220949274-220979138 GCF_019175285.1 Sceloporus undulatus | reverse complement strand
ACATACACACTGCCCTCCTCCCTCCTCCTCTCAGCCCTTCCGGCTCTTTCACTTTGCAAACTCATCCTCTCCAACTGGAGGGAAGGGATTGGCCAGGGCTCTCTCTTGCGACCCTGTCACAGGGTTTTCTTAGCAGGTTTATTCAGATGGGGTTTTCCATTGCCATTTTCTGAGGAGGCTGAGAGAGTGTGACTTGCACCAGGCCACCCAGTGGGATTCGATCTCTGCTTTCTAGAGTCATAGTCCAATGCTCAAACCAAATACAAGGTTGCTTTGGACTGATTTTGAATTGGTGAATTGCCTAAATAATGTGAAATAAGGGGTAATGAATGAACAAACAACATGAATTGCCTAAATAACATGAAATAAAGGGTAATGAATGAACAAATAATGTGAAACAAGGCAAAACCATGGAACTGGAGGCAAGCCCCGCCGAAAGTGTAAAAAGGTCACAATCCAATTCTGCTCTCACTGCGCATATACAGGGATGCTAATTTGAATTCTAGACTACGAAGGGTCTAGAAATAATTTCTTTTGCATTCGCACTACTTTGGCTTTGGGATGGGCACTGTGTTCTTCTGTGGTGTGATAAGCATCCATGTACTTGTGTTCATTTCCAAATGGCCCCACTTTCTTTTTGTTTGAAACTGATAGACATTCATCCCGTGTCATAACGTCCTAGTTGACCTTGGGCAAATCACACTCTCTTAGCCTCAAAGAAGTGCAAAGGCAAACCCTGCTCTGAACAAATCTTGCCAAGAAAACGCCATGATATATTTACCTTAGAGTGACTTTAAGTCAGAAATAACCTGAAGACATACACAACAACAATCCTAAGGATTCCAAAAGGAGGAGGGGGAAAGCTTCTCCTTGAAAAGCCAATGCCAACCCATCCTCAGAATTTATGTATTAAGGCATAATATAAATCCATGTTTTTCATGACATACCCAGCATCCAGCATCTCATTATGACACATGCTGTACAGCATACTCTGCCCCTCTGGCCAGCAAATGATGGCATAGAACTATTTGGAGTCATAGAATGATGATATTCTTGATGCAAGGAGGAAAAAAATCTGTCCCACGTTTAAACACAGCCTTTTCTCGCAGTCCACTGCCATCACAAGTGTTCATTTTGTCAAACAGACATTTCACAGCTCTTCCTATAATATTGCCAACTCTCAAAATACACAATCTGGTTTTTCCTCTTGCTGTGCTTCGTCTCACCATCTGGGGAAAACTAGTTTGAAAGTGTGGCACTATCTTAGACAAACTGTGCAGAACGCTATACCCTGGGTACGTAGGGACAAGGCAACACTCATGGCTGCAATGCAGAAACTGGAACCTTCCTCCCCCACACAACCCATTTTTCTCAAATGGCAAAAACAATGTACTTTAGGATGCAGCAGGTCTATCACTAACATTACCTACCATTGTAAATATGGCTTTAATAGAACAAAGGCATTCTTATGAATGCATGATATATCAATACAGCAATACTCCATACACTAATAATAATATATTTTTGTTCATGAGACAGAAATATCTGTATAGATTTGTTAATAATGTAAAGCAGACATTTCCATCTTCAGATTTTAATTTTAGCATCAGCATGAGGATCACTGTCATTACCATACCATCTTGTTAGTATCAAAAATGTTAAGATCTTTCCAATAATTTATGCAAGCACCCAGAAACTATTTTTAAAGTTTGTGTGTGTGTGTGTGTGGGGGGTCAACATTAGCTGTCAGTTGTTATTAATTTTGCCTATTTTCAGTGGGAGGACAAATTACTTTTCTGCTCTGTTATCAATGAAATATCCTTAAATATGTCCAAAATGTACACGTAGAAATCCCTTCCATGTGTTGCACTGTAACTTACTCCCACATAAGAAGACATAGGACATTCATGGAAGGACTCAATGACAATTGGTGTCTTAATATTTATTAGTCCTTATTTAGTGCATTTCTGGTTGATAATGCCTGAGGAGGCTCAACTGCATAGGAATCTTGGTTGTCCAATTCAGCCAGATCATTTGCAGGGATCTCAGTCCTCAGCCTAGTCTTCGGAGGGTCTTGAACCACCCCCTGCCCCCCATCCCCCCATTCCCAAGTCCATGAGGGAATGCATTACATAAGATGTGTCATACTCCTTAATAGTGCTTTAAAATGTTTCATTGAGTGTACTTTATTCTAAAATCTTTGGATATAGGATAAGATAGAAATATATTTACAAAAATATATAAACAAAATGGTTCTACAAAGGCAACAGCTGTGCCGCAGAGATCAGAAAGGCAGCATTTCTGAGCTGCTGTGTCAGATGCTCATCTAGAACACGGTGTCAGCTCCATTACAAACCTGCAGGGAAGAGAGGAGACAAAGTCTTCTTTACCAGTGCAATGTATCTGATTTTTATCTTTTTGTGCAATCTTGCTCATTCATCCAGATATCCATGAAGTATGTAGTTCAGGAAAACTCAAATTTGTGGCATTACATCAAAGTAAGTGCTGCTCTCAGTGGCAGCTGGTAGCTCTCATGTCTGTGGCGTGATGAATCTACTCCAGATTTTATTCCAAACATTAAAAGAGCTATCCAAGGTTTTGAAAAGCAGATTCATAGTCCCAACGGTATGGAAGCCATCAGAAGTCATCCATTTGTTGTTGTTTTCTTTAAACACATATTATTTCACTTCTTTTAAGAAATGGTCATTGACCGAGTTCCATTTTCACCTGATTAAATGAGCCCAACAAAGTAACTTTTCTGAGCTCTGACCTAACATCTCTAAAACTTGATCCACAGAGCTAAGGGGTCCTTCTCCATGCAACTAGGCATACTGGGACTGGGGGTCCCCTAAGGTATTTTGAATGGATATCTACACATTGGATGCCAGATGTCACAGTACTCCTTCCCCTAAAATGAACGTTTTCTCCTATCATGAATATCTGAAACAGGCTTGTGTTATCATCTGTATGCTTCCAAAGTACCCGTGTTAGTCTCTTGCAGCATAAAAAGGAGAAAGGAAGTGGGAGGGAAAAAGAAAATGAGCAAGTACCTTTAAGACACCTTTAACACTAATTGGTTTTTATTTTTGCGTGAGCTTTCATGGATATAAACCCACTTCGTTGGATGCAGTACCAGCTCAGTACTGCATCCAAAAGACAGGTTTATATCCACAAAAGCGCATGCAAAAATAAAAAACCAATTAGTGTTAAAGGTGCTGCCACATTTCTTTTCATCTGCATGCTGATCATCAGTCAAAACAAATATTAAAGAGTTCAGCTGCAAAGAAAATATTACAGATTTAGACGTAGAATTTTCTCCTCAGCTCAACTGTAGAACTAGAAACAAACCTCACTGAATTTAAGGCAGAGCTGGAAAACTTTGTTAAGATTATCCAGGTATCCTGTTTGTCAATTACGATGTTATAAGCTAGCTGTTTCATATTAGCATTTACAATCATGGTATCATTGCCACAATCATAAATGCCCCTAAAACCCACCTTAAAAGCCAGTCAGCCATCCTGGGTGATGGAGTTGTTGCACTGGTAAGTAGGGTGCACTGGATGACATGACCAGCCCCACTTTCACCAGTGAGCAGAAGCAAGGGCCCCATGGGGTCTTGTCAGAAGTCTTCATCATACCATTACTCACTGGTGGGACAGAGCTGGTCATGTTATCCTGCAGCACCCCACTAACAAGCAACACAGACCTCCATCATTCAGAATGGCTGTCTGACTTTTAGGGTGCGTACTGTGCGTTTCAAGAATTGGAATAGGAAAGTAAGCATAGCTACAATATCATAGCTACATCTCTAATACAGTATCTTGGCCATTGTTTTTTATTCTGATGAGGAAAACAGCCAACCAAATGTACAGGTCACATCTGCATTTGGCTGGCAACACAGCACTGTCATACCTGAAGAGGGAATTGTGATATTGGACTCAGATGCTCTAAGGTCTCACTTTCCCATACACACAAACACATACACAAAGCAAAGGCCAAATGGAGTCAACAATGATGATAGTTCTTCCTTGGAGCATCGCATTTCCATGAAAAAAAAAATCAGCAGGATAGTAGGCTTGTGCCCTTTGACAAAATCCTCTCGGATTTTGTCACACTCATGTTATAAGTGCCTTCTGTCTCAACTGGCTAGCATGATGTCTTTATCAGCTAGCATTTGTGCTCATAAAAACAGAACTCATAAAAGGATGGAGGTCTTTTTAACTACAACTCCCAGAACCTCCAGCCAACATAGCTAAACAGAATTATAATATAGAGGCTTTACAAAACATCTGGTGTCTTATAACTTCCAGAACTAGTAGAATAAAGCATATCATGGTCTCTAGCTACACCCCAAAAGAGTTTTCCCAGTTCACTAAAATCTTATTTAATCTTAACAGTATTGCTCTATAGGCTACATGTCATTACTCAATCACCTACATAATCAGTTTTCTGTTACACCACAGATGCTAAGTGGTCACTTTAAAATTGCTGTACCCAGCAATTCCATGAAGGCTGCAAAATCTAAGTTCTGTGTACACCTATCTTGCTCCAGTAATAACTGGCCCAGGGCTAGCACAGATGCTTCAGTTGTTACTAATGCCAAGGTTTTTACTAATGCAAAGATGCCAAAGAGTATTAGAAGTCACTCTTTGGTGGGTCTAAAAGTGCCCTTCTAGAAGAATAATTAAAATAGATCATGACTTTAGTGCTAAAAGATTCACTAGCAAACATTTACATTATCACAGAAGTTAAAAATTTCTAGGATACCACACAATTATAGACAGAAAGATGTCTATTATTAGCATCCGATGTCAACTACTGAAGTAGGCTTATTTCATGAGAACATCCGGGGGTGGGGGCGGGGGAGAAAGAGATCAGGAAAAAAAATTCTATTGAAATGTTTTCATTCATGATTAAATTGGGCACTTAAGTGCTTTCATTGCATGTACAGCTGGCTAATTCTTCCAGATGTCACTTGACAAGACAAGAATTTTAAAAATGCTACCAAAGAAGGGACTGAGAAATGAAACACCGTACTTTTAAAAATCCACAGAGACTCCACTATCAGAACAGACTGCAGGTTAAGTATCCCTTATCTGGAATTCCGAAATCTGAAGTACTCCAAAATCCAAAACTTTCTGAGCTACAACTCAAGTACAGTATTATAGAACGTACCTGTACTGTATCTGCAAAGCTGGAGAGAGATGTGAAGATCTGTGAAATGGTGGGAATACATGCCTCCTGACATTTCTGAGCTCCTCAGTCTCCCTCCCGCCTCATTATGTCTCATTATGTCTATGCAAATACAGCTATTCCAAAATCCTAAAAAAAAAATCTGAAATATGGAACACTTCTGGTCCCAAGCATTTTGACTAAGAGATACTCAACTGGTAACCTTATGTACAGTCAGCCTTCCGGATCCTCCAATTCTGCATCCACGGATTTAACCATCCATGGCTTGAAAATACACACACACACACTCTGTGTGTGTGTGTGTGTGTGTGTATCCTCAAGAGCAAACTTTGATTTTTCCATTGTATATAAGGGACACAGTTTTACTACACCATTGAGCATCCACAGATTATGGTATCCAGGGGGGTCCTGGAACCAAACCCCAGTGGATACCAAGGGCTCGCTGTCCATCTCAGTACTAGAGAGGAAAATAGAAACTGCAGTCTGAGTGGTGAAACAAGATTGTAAAGCGTTGAATTTTCTAAGGGACCCTTTGCGCTCCCTTTCAGATGGCACCATGTCTGGCCCAGCACTTAACATCCACAGCCACACAAAGATTCAAAGACATCTGTCATCTGGCACATGCAGGAAGGTGTTTACTTCAGTCTTCCAGCCCCTTATCCATATCCATTGTATACTTTCCATTTTATGAAAGGACAGGGTGGGATGTTCACTCACACAATACTGTGCTGAAAAGACACTCAGAGGTGGTGAGCATCTCAACGCACACCAAATTTGGAAACACTCAGATCCCTCTTATTACTTCCCGATCCACAGGTATTACATCACTGTAAGAGGCCATTTTATCATACTAGAAAATAACATAATCAGTGTGACTTCTTGTTCCAGTTTCAGGCCAAAGCAGGTGCCATGGTGCCTTCACCTCACACTGGAGAATGTCACCAGACACTGTGCAGCTGGCTCAAGTACACACAGACCGAGAGACTGACGTACTTTTATTGCTCAAACGCTTCACTTTCACGTGGTTGAGATTACACAGACCATGTCACGGCCATTTCAGATAAACTTATTCTCTCCTGGGCCAAGACTGACTCAAACTGCTTATTCTTTCACCCGTGTTGTTTGTTATCTCTGCAAACGACAGGAGAAAAACTCAGAAATAGTAACTCTGACAGAACAATACCTAAGACAGCTGTGCTACATGTTTGTGGTGTTAATTTCCTCTCTTTCCCATCACTCTTAAGTAAAAATGCAAGATGGATGGATGGATGGATGGATGGATGGATGGACGGACGGACGGACGGACGGACGGACAGACAGACAGACAGACAGATAGCTTTATAGTGGTACACTATTAATGCTCTGGCAATGTGATGTAGAAGGCAGGCAAAAGCAGGAAAGTTTTATTCAGTATCATGGTTGCCCAAACAAGTTCTGAAGGACAACTCAACAACACAGAAATAATTTATTTACTTATTTTATTTTATTTATTTCCAGGATTTATATCCTGCCTTCCTCACACAATGGGATTCAATTTGTTAGTAACAACATTCAACTGAAACTCTCAGGGAAGCCATTCTATTATTTGGGTTAGTTAGTTACTTCCCACTTTTCTCCAGTCTGGGACTCAATGTGGTTTCCAGCAATTAAAACATAGCTAAAAATTCACAGCATACAACAGTTAAAAAATAATTTAACTTAAAACCAAGTCAAACCAAAACTATTAAAAACAACAAATAAAAATCCAGCAGGTTCAATTCCCCCCAAAAATTAATTCTCAGAGGCCTGCTGGAATTAAAAGGTACCCAGAATCTCAGGTGTTTGTAATATTCAGCAGAGATGGGGAGTGTATGGCCTTCCAAGTATTGTTGGACTGCAACTCCCATCATCATTTAACACTGGCTATGTTGGTGAGGACTCATGGGAGTTGCATTCCAAATATATAAAGTCATATAACTTGTTGCAGAACCTGTCCCACAGCCATTTTTTGTTGTGTACCTTCAAGTTCTTTCTGATTTATGGCAACTTTAAGGCAAACCTACCATGAGGTTTTCTTGGCAAGATTTGTTCAGAGAGGTTTTATTTTTGCTTTCCTCTGAGGCTGAGAGAGTGTGACTTGTCACCAAGGTCACCCAGTGGGTTTAACAGCTGAGCTGGCAATCAAACCTTGGTCTCCAGAGTTGTAGTCTAATGCCCAAACCACTCCACCATGCTGGGTCCCCGCAGCCTCACAGCTTGGGAATTACTTTTTCAAAGAAACAAATATGGTCCATAAAGCTGGCTTTTGCCCAATGCACAGGAATGTTCCCTTCCACTCCTCCTCTACAACTAGGATGATCTCATCCTCCTTTTTTAATCTCTCAGACCTCATAACCATTATCATATGTCTTTCTTCTCAGCCTTTCATCACATTCCCATAGGCATTAAGTTGAGGAGGGATATCTTTCCACTCCATGCATTAGTGAAAAGACCTTCACCCCTCCTCTTCCACAATGAAAAACTCATTTAGAAACACAAACAACTCATCTGGCATCCAGAATGCAGTTTATCCGTCAGTCTATCATGATCAAAAAGGGGGTAGAGAGTAGGCATTTTAGCCATAGAGCAAACTCTTCACCAAAAAAAATAATTTTTTTAAAAATTCAAATAATGTGCAAATTTATTTGAAATAATAATAATAATAATAATAATAATAATAATAATAATAATAATAATAATTCAGTTACAAGGGTGCACATAACTGAAGAGTTTGGGGGTAATTTCTTTCACTGCATTCATCCTCCCAACATGGCAGTTTACAGTGTCATCTGCTATGTAATAATCATCATAACAAATTAGATTATGTGATTTGAGTTGCTCTCTTAATGATTCAGGCCTTAACATTTACAGTTGGGAGCATATGTCAGCCTCCTCACAAAAATGCAGAAGAAGGAGAGAGTGAAAGTAAGGCTATATTAATCCTACTCAGAAGCTAGTGCCACGAAGTCGTCCCTGTCCCAGCCATCCTACTGCAGCCATTCCACCAGACTGGGAAATCTCACAAAACTTTGTGTCCGACTTTTTCTTTTCCCTCCTTGTTTTCCTTTCCTTTTATGTTATGTCTTTTTACATTGTATGTTTGAGGACAAAGGCTATCATACCTAGAAGGTAAGGTGAGAGCTTTTCCAGTTGGAATATAAATGCTGCAAGTGAATGAATACCTGCAGAACTATCTAACCGTTTAAACTCAGGAATCAGAAAGGAAGAGATGAAGTGATTAATGCTACCTATACCATGAACGCTCGGCTGAAATTGAACCTCACTAAACACTGAGACTTATTTCAAAGTAAAAATGCACCAAATTGCACTAAACAGGATGATATGCAATCATATCCATTTCTTAACTGGACATCAACTAGTGGTGGAACAAATTTCCTCACCCCATTGCTGTCTTCCAATCTGCTCTGGAGGGAACCATTTGAAGTTGTGCTGGAGGCTACACTGGGAAAGCGGAATAAGGGGAATTTTCATCATGCAAGCAGAAACCCACCCATGTCACTTTGAATAGTAAACTGCTAATTCTCGCCATGACTAAGGCCTCATCTGCACTGCAGAAATAATGCAGATGGAACTTTAAGTGCTATAATTCCATCATATGGAACCCTAAGATTTGTAGTTTTGTGAGATATATAGCATTCTCAGTCTGGTGCCACCAGGGCTGGCTCTAGGTATTTAGCCATCCTAGGCGAGAAATATTTTGGAACTCCCTATTGCCCCTCATAATTATTTTCACTCCTTGATATCCGCTCAGCCCCAGGGAGGGAGGGAGGGATGGTGGGTGGGAGGCATCCTTCTTCTCCTCTGCCTCAGGATCCCATCCTCCTCCTCTTCTTCACCATCTCCTCCTCCCGATCCCCTCATCCTCATCCTACTCAGGGTCCCATCTTCCTCCTCCCAATCACCTCCTCATGATCCCATAGCCCTCATCCTACTCAAGATCCCGTCTTCCTCATCCTCATCCTAAGGCCCCATTCTCCTCTTCTACCTCACAGTCCCATCATCCTCATCCTCATGATCCCACCATCCCCCTCATCTTCTGCAGGGTCCTCTCTTCTTCCTCCCCCTCCCCCTCATGGTCCCACCCTCCCCATCCGCAAGATCCCATCCTCCTCCTCATCATCTTCTGCATGGTCCCCTCCTCTTCCTACTCCTCCTCACCCTGATTCCATCATCCTAATCCTGCTCAAGGTACCACCATCATCATATCAAGGTACCACCATCATCGTCATCGTCATCATCATATCATCTTCCTCAAGATCCCATCCTCGTCCTCCTCCTCACCCCAACCTCCTCATCCTTGCCGTCCTCAAGATCCCATCCTCCCCATCCTCATCTTCTTCATGGTCCTCTCCTCTTCCTCTTCTTCCCCTTCCTCCCGATCCCATCACTCTCCTCCTCATCTCACTCCAGGTTTCACCCTCCTCTTCTACCTCAGGATCCCATCCTCCTCATCCTCAAGATCCCATCCTCCTCCTCTTTCTCCTCCTCCTCATCTTTTGCATGGCCCCCTCTTCTTCCTCTTCCCCCTCCTCCTCACCCTGATCCCATCATCCTCATGTTCCAGAAGATCCCATCATCATTATCATCCCATCGTCCTCAAGATCCCCTCCTCCTCCTCCTCCTCCTCCTCCTCTCCCTTCTCATCTTTTGCATCATCTCATCTTCCTCAGGATCCCATCATACTCATCCTCCACGAGATCCAATCATCATCATCATCACCACCACCACCATCATCATCTCATCTTCCTCATCACCATGCCCTCTTTTTCCTCAGGATCCCCTCCTCCTCCTCCTCCTCCTCCTCCTCCTCCTCCTCCTCCTCCTCCTCCTCCTCCTCCAGATTCTATTATCCCCATCTTCAAGATGCCCTCCACCTCCTTCTCCTCCTCCTCCTGATGATTGCCCCTTTCTCTCCTCCCTTCCCAGAGGCTGAGTCTGGGGCAATCTTGGGTTCTTTCTTTCTTTCTTTCTTTCTTTCCCCCTTTCCTTCCCTGGGTCTGTCTATGTGAAGAAGGTGCCCCCCTTGCCCTCCAACCCCAAGGCCCTCCTTGGCAGGCAGAGAGAGGGGGAGAGCTCGGAAGCAGTCCCAGTGCTTGATCTTGCCATTGTACTGGGAGCTGGAGGAGAGCCACTGCTCATCCTCCATGAAATTGCCAGGGCTCTTCTCGGTGCCCTCCTTGCTGGCCCGGCTCTCCCCTTTGGCCCAGGCCCCCAGCGCCAGCACCAGCACCAGCAGCATCCTCCAACAGCCCAGGGCACCCATCGCGCTCTTGTTCTTCCTGCCTTCTGCTCTTGGCTTCTCAGGCTTGGGGATAGATGCCTGGTTCCTGCCTCCCTCCCTTGCTTCCTTCAGGGCTGGATCCCCATGGGAAAGTGAGCCTTTGAAACCGCTACGGCGCCCCTAAATTTTGGCGCCCTAGGCAGCTGCCTAATTTGCCTATATGAATGAGGCGGCCTTGGGTGCCACAACAAACTACAAATCCCAGGATTCCATGGGATGGTGCATTGGTAGTTAAAGTGGTGTCAAATTGCATTATTTCTTCAGTGCTTAGGGGCTACAGAGTGCAATACTGAAAAGTATCAACTGCACATTTGTGGTCAAGGATTTTAAGAAATTGAAAAACATACTCATATCAAGAAAAATCAAAGGAAGAAAAGGAAATACATTAAACTCATGATAAAGCAGCAACAATGACAGCAGAATCCCTCATCCTACAATGTAGAGAGGAAAAATGAGAAAGAGACCATGAGGCCTAAATGTTAAGAGTCATCTTGAAGAAAACAGTTTGCTTAGGCATAGAAAATGTTATGAGCTCCTGGTGGTTTAAATTAAGTTAGACATGCACAAAACATTCTGAGCCATGTTCCAAAACATTTTGACATGTTCTGCTAGTATGATTAACAGCCAGAACACCAAAATAAAATACAAAGAAGAAGTGTGGTGTACATTGCAAATAGTGCTTCTCCTTATTGGTAAATTGATATGACTACCATAGGCTTTTGTTGCTAAACTACTGCCATTGTGTGCTTTTGTGAGAATTTTCTGTAAAGTTGGTTTAATTGTCTGTTCAAGATGGAACTCTAAGTTACCAAACAAGAATTTGCTCAGTTTGTGTGTTGTGTGCCTTCAAGTCATTTCCTACTTATGGCAACCCTAAGGTAACCCTGTCATAGGGTTTTCTTGGCAAGATTTGTACGGAGGAGGTTTGCCTTTGTCTCTGCTTGCCCTGAAACTGAGAGCATGTGATTTGCCTAAAGTTACCCAATGGGTTTCAGGCTGAGCGGGGAACTGAAGTTACCAATGACTTTAAATAAGTTGCTGAGTTCACCTATTACGAACCTTAAAGGATTGTATGGATCCAACAAAGAAATCCAGCAACAAACAGTAAAAACTTTCTTTATTAGACAAATTGCCTACAGCAAGAAGAAAGCTGGATAATCAACATGTTGTCCCCTTCAACGCTTTTGCAAAATGCAAATCTATAGCATGCTCTGTGCTGTCTAAAAATATACCAAGACTCCGTCAATTAGTTCTGTTGCCTGTTTTTCAGAAGAAATGTAACATTTAGAAACAAGAAAGAAGAGGATGCAGAAATTTGGCTCTGGAACAGTGAATAAGAAGTCCTCAAATGGCCTTCAAAATACTATCTCACAAGTCTTTTGAGGTGAGTAGTGAATCTACAGGAACATGGTATAAAGCTGAGGAAGAAAAATATGTCTGTGAAACTGTGAAGAAGAGAGTGAGGAGCTGCCAACAAAGGGAAAATAAAGAAGTTGGGAGAACAAAAGGTAGATCTTTGACCAATAACCAACATTATTGCTATAGGGGAAGAGAGCAAGACAACATCAAAAATCTTGAGAGCATAACAAAAGGGAATAAGAGCTTCATTGTTAGAAGAGTCACTGTTTCAGGATATAGGATTTAGGATCATCCTGAACAAGAATGATTATTTGGTCTGGTGTTGTGTACTACTCTGCAATACCTATACTGACAGCGGCAGCAGGAAGAAAAAAGCCACAGGCACTGTGTCCATGAAGGAAAGTAAAGGTAATGTAGAAAAGTCTTCTAAGAGCTGGAAGATTTTGTCTGCCTTCCCTCAGCATCACTGAGACCAGGTAAAAGGTCCACATCCAATCAGGGTGACCAGATGTCATAATCGGAAAGGAGGACAAAGCACCATAAAATGTAGGGTGTTTGAGAAAAATGTAGGCCATGCCATAATGAAAGCTAGAAACTCTAATATAGATATAATTTCATGCTTCTTAGTCATGCTTCCAAAAAGCCCATTGTGGAATTCCTCCTGGACAGAAGGTTGAAATGTAGGACAGGTCCTGGAAAAGGAGGACCTCTGGTCACCCTGCCTCCAGTGTACTTTGCCAAACAAGATTCTAGGCACAGTCTTCTTCTATGACTGACAAAATTCCCTAACAATAGCTAGTACAGATATGCAAAAAGTTAACATTGGCGGTTTTATTCCCTTTCATCCTCTTTTTGTACTGTTCAGCTGAATCTGTGCAAGTTTCAAGTCTACTGAATAAGAGATAGAAAGATTTACACATATGCCTGCCAGCTGCTTAAAAATCTCCTCCCATTTTTTATATAATATTAATACATATATATATCATATAATAAACAGTATACTGTTCTTGTCTCATGAATCTTATATTGCAATAGTTGGGGATTTTTTAAAATGGAAGTTGTGCATCAAACCAGGGTTGGGATCCTTCCATTTTCTCCCCCCCCCCCCCCCCACAATTTACATTATCATGTTTGAGAATGCCAAACCATTTGTAGTTTCTTAAGGCTTCAGCCTTTGCTAAGGAAACAAAAAGACTGAATATCAAAAATGTCAAAGCCAAGCCTGTTAGGGTCTAGCTTTAAATTAGCTGAGTAGCAGAAATGTTCTCTTGTCTAACTATGCTTCCCTAAGAACTGAAACTGACACAAAAATGACAAACACGTAAATAATAATAATAATAATAATAATAATAATAATAAATAGTTACTTCTAGATGCTGGATCACGGTTAGATATGATGTTTTTAAGATGCTATTTTATTTGGTACTGTATTTTACTCTGTTTTGTAATGAATATTTCATGTTGTGAACCGCTTTGATCACCCTGGAAAGGCGGTATATAAATAAAGTTTTTATTATATTTTATTTATTATTATATTTCCCGCCTCTCCCTGTGGATCAAGGTGGGATTACATCCAGTAAAAAATACAAATACAAAATACATTCAATAAAATACCAGTTTTCATAGGGATCATAGCGACATAACAATCATAGTCAAGCAAGTGGAGCATTTCATTTAATGAGACTCTTATACAAAATCGGGTGGGTAAGCTCGCCAGAAGAGATCCGTCTTAAGTGCCTTTTTAAAAGCATCCAAGGTGGCAATAAGACGGATCTCTTCCACAATTTGGGAGCAGCGGCGGTAAAAGCTTGTAGTTTAAGAGAAAAGTTTACTAATGGCTTTAATCTATATTTATATAGAAGCTATATCCTAATCTAGTAAGTGAATAGTTCAGGTAAAAGAAATATTTATCTCACCATTTTCCAAATAAAGTTGAGAGAGCAAGAAGATGGAAACACAACAACTCAGTTGAAAATATTTTGAGAGAAAGTGTCATTTATACCCAAAGGTGAGTGACCTAAGTCACATGGTTAGTTTGAATGAAATAGAGGGGAGGGGAAGAATTTACATGCAGGAATTCCCTATCTATCTAAGGAGGGGGAAAGAGAATGCAAAAATCTTCCAACAAGTAGAAGGAAGGGACCACAAGCAAGATGGATGGACTCAATCAGGGGAGTCACAGGCATGGGTTTGGAGGGACTGAGCAGAACAGTGGAGGATGGGGAATCTGGGGGTGTCTCATCCACTGGGGCACCATGAGTGGGGCCAAGTCGAGGGTTGTTAACAACAAACAACAAGCCCTTACTTGCCTATTCTTCCGTGGATTTGTGTCATGTTCAGAATATGGCAGCTAGGCTGGTCACCAGGAACGCTAGAGGTGACCATACACCTATATTGAAATCTCTTCACTGGCTGCCTATTAGTTTCTGGGCACAGTACAAGGTGTTGGTAATGACCTATAAAGCCCTCCATGGCTTGCGGCCAACCTATTTGTGGGATCATCTATTTCTGTATAATCCATTGCGTGCACTGAGTTCCTCTGGGAAAATTTACTACATCCAATAAAGACCAGGCTGGCTGCGGTTGCCCAGAGGGCCTTCTCATGATCTGCCGCGCCCAAACTGTGGAATGGCTTGTCAGAAGAGATCCGGAACATTGACAATCTTGCTGACTTTAAAAAGGCTGTCAAGATGGATCTCTTCCGACAAGCCTCCCCGATTGACTTTCCTGATTAACTTACTTGGTCCCCATTAATATGGATCCTCGTGAATAACACCCAGGACTCCCACTGACTTCTGTTATTTTATCATTGGATATTATTTAGCATTCTCACTGTTAATTTGATATTTTAAGTGTTGTATTGGAGGGAGGGATAATGAGCTTTATTGGATATTTTATTGTATTCTGTATTGTATTTTATTCTTATTGGAAGCTGCCTCAATCCAACCGGTGGGGCAGGATATAAATAAAATTTTATTATTATTTATTATGTTCTTTCAAAGAGATCCAAATTGGTGGCCATCACTATTTCAGTTTCACAGTTTGACTGCGTCCTGTGCATTTAATCCTGTTGTCAGGATTAAGTGATTCAGTGATGCTTTCAATTCACATATAAGATTGTTTTTGGAGCTAGACACAGTACTACATTTGGGGTTTTAGTGTCACATACAGACACACAAAGTCAAATACAGTAAGCTGCTTTGCTAAGTTCTGTTGACCATTACCTTGCAATGCAGAGTACATTAGGAAACATAAGCTTGACTTTGATTTCACATTAAGTTTCTCTGTTACAAGAAATGTCTTTAAAATTGACTGCTTTTAATAGGGATAATCACTGAGAAGCAATAAACATGGGACCACATGATGCCATCTTTATAGAGCAACTCTTCAGACAGAATGGCACTTTAATGAGTTGCTAAATTTCCAGAAGAGACAAATACATAATTAAACAGATATATTTAGAAAGAACTTTGTGTTTTCCACATTAACAAGAAACTAAAACAGAAGACTAAAAAAAAACTGGAACCAAATGTGGCAAGGAGCAAAACAGCCCTTGATTCTTACTGCCATTTGGTTTTTTTTAAAAAAGATGCTCTATATGCATTATGGAATCCGTCTCTTTCCATGGCCTCTTTGCAGGTATGTTTAGTCACTTAAGAGTGCCAAGTATACAAGTGCACTATGAATCTTCCAGTGTCTAGGGCTTCTTTTTAAAAGCAGTGGGCAGATATTTAGTTAAGCACATCCATTATGTTCCACATGTTTGTTTGTTTGTTTTTAAAAAAGCATGCAAGACAGCTAACAAAAAATTCATTGATGAGTGAATTAAAAGAAAAAATATTTTAAAGGACTACTTTAACTTGTTTTGAAAAGTTCTTAAAGAGTATTTATTTTGTTTTTATGTATTCTCTGTATTTTCTGCATTGGTTTAGATATTTTATTGGGAGGTGATATATAAATACTTTAGAAGATAGGATAGATAGATAGATAGATAGATAGATAGATAGATAGATAGATAGATAGACAGGAGGAAATGAAGCAGACAGAAGCACTGGTCAGTAGACTAACCATGTCAGAGAGACAGGCAGATAAACAGATAATAAAAATGGCTATAAAACATAACTGAAAACACATTGATCAAACAAAGAGAACAACTACCAACACCTAATCCACTAAAAACACCATCCAAATGTTATGAATAGAAGAGTGTACAGATTCAAGTGTTTTGATGAACTGAAGAGCTGGTATTTTCAGTAATTTGATGATAGAAATATACACAAAATATTCTGCAGAGTATAAAATCCACCAGAGAAGGCAACTGTCACGCAGCGCTAGAAGAAGAAGAAGAAGAAGAAGAAGAAGAAGAAGAAGAAGAAGAAGAAGAAGAAGAAGAAGCAAGGCAGCATCAGAAGCCAACAATTCAGATTGATTTTGTCCATCTCTGACCCTCCTCACACTAATCACAAATTTTCTCAATCTCAGGGGGAGAAAATAACAGCTTCCTTGAAATCAAAGCTTGTTTCTTTATCAAGTTTGGTTCTCTAATTGAACCACCAATGAATTCTGTCACATACAGACATAAGTCCTGCATGGTTCACATTCAAGTTCCTCCAGATGAAACTGCCTGCGCTTTGAGATCTTGAGATCTTCAAGAAAGGCCCTCCTCTCCATCCTACTACCCTCACAGGTATATCTGGAGGGAACACAGGAGAGGGCCTTCTTGGCAGCTGTTCCCAGGCTCTGGAACTCCTTTTCTAGAGGGGCAAGACCTGCACCCTCTCTATAGTGTCTTTCCGGTAGCAGGAAAATGCCTTTGTTTGTTTGTTTCAAGAGGCTATTAGGAAATGACTGCTCACAATACCTTTTAATTCTCTGTTGCATTGTTTGTTTCTTTTTTTAATGAGTATGCTTTTAAATTGCTTTGAATTCTATTGATGGATTAATTACACTTTAACTTTTATTCCTTTTTGGTGATGCTAGCTTTTATCTGCATCTGTTTTAACTTTTGTAAGTAGCCTTGTGTCTGGTGGAAAAGGCAGGATAGGAATAAAGAAAACAATGAAGAGGAGGAGGAAATGGGAGGAGGAGAAGGAATAAATAATATGCAAACATGTTATATACACAAAACTAGTTACATAACCATTGGCAATGCAATTTTAGGCTGCATCAATAGAAGTATAGTGTCTAGATCAAGGGAAGTAATAGTGCCACTCTGTTTTGCATTGGTCAGGCCCCACCTGGAATATTGTGTCCAGTTCTGGGCACCACAATTTAAAAAGGATGTTGAGAAACTGGAACATGTCCAAAGGAGGGCAACTAAAATGGTGAAGGGTCTGGAAACTATGTCCTATGAGGGAACAACTTAGGGAGCTGGAGATGTTTAGCCTGGAGAAGAGAAGGTTAAGAGGTGATATGATAGCCCTGTTTAAATATTTCAAGGGATGTCATATTGAGGAGGGAGCAAGCTTGTTTTCTGCTGCCCCAGAGAACAGGACCTGGAACAATGAATGCAAGCTCCAGGAAAAGAGATTGCACCTAAACATTTGGAGGAACTTCCTGACAGTAAGAGCTGTTCGACAGTGGAACACACTCCCTTGGAGTGTGGTGGGGTCTGCTTCTTTGGAGGTCTTTAAACAGCGGCTGGATGGCCATCTGTTGGATGTGCTTTGATTGAGAGTTCCTGCATGGCAGAGGGGTTGGACTGGATGGCCCTTTTGGTCTCTTCCAATTCTATGATTCTATGATTTATGCTGAACTGTGATTTCAGAATTCAATGCTTGCAAATTTGTTCTTTCTATATGTTTGGTAATTTTAATAAGGAAGTTTATTAAGTATCCTAGAAATCTGCTAATTACTAGGTTAACAGGTAATGTTTTCCTTGTCCTATAAATTGTCCTATTTATACAAAATAGAACAATTATTCAAAGATTCCTTTTCATCACCTCATTACTCCCCACCCACATCCGATTTTATACATTTTCTAAACTGCATCTTATTTCAAGGGCCTTCATTCAGATAGTGTACATTAGAATCTTTGAGGTAAACTTGCTAAAAATATTCCCAATCACTATTCATAAAACTGGTTGAAGTTATTATAATACTCCTTCAACTTTAGCTGTACTAAAGTGAATACATTCACACTTCAGAAATTTAAAGGGAGCTGGTGAAGGGAGCACTGGTAGGTGAAAGAAGCAGCAAGAAGCACTGGTAGGTGAAGTAACCATGTCTTGCTTTCCTAAACTCCTTTCATTCCTAACAAGCTGCATTTGTTTTACAAATCGTCATTTTGAGTTAAATCACCTCTCACTCTGCCCAACAGCCACCAGACAGATTCTCAGGGTATTCAAAAGCACTGGCTTTCTGACCCATGTATTGCAGCAAAATAAAAATGCTCTCATGTACCTGCATCTTAAGAGAGACACATCAGCACTGTTGAATCTTCCTGACCAGTTTAGATGATAGACAGGGACACTTGGACCACCAGGTTGTTTAGGACTGTGTGATACTGCATGCATTGTGTCATAGTTTGTGCTTTTGGATTCCAGTGTAATACAATAAGGAAGGTAATAGGTGTGTATGTAGACTGAGTGACAGGTGTAGAGTATTTGATGGAGAGTTTGCAGCCAGAGGGAGTGGCTGCTTGAAGGGAAGGAGAGGAGGTGATCGACGGGAAGTTATTTGGGGTTAAAAAAACAAACAGGAACTACAGGTTGAAGAAAACAGATGTAAGGATAAGGACTAAGTTCTGCAGAGAGTGGGTGAGATTTGTGGAAGGAGAAAGAGGATGAGTGAGGGAAGATGGTTTTTAATTTAAGACTGATAGCACAATACGGGGGGCCCTTGGTATCCACTGGGGTTTGGTTCCAGGACCCCCCCTTCCCCCTATGGATACAAAAATCCATTGATGATCAAGACACACTAAATACAATGGTATAGTAAAATGGTATGTCTTATATAAAATAGCAAAACCAAGGTTTGCTTTTTGGAATTTATATATATATTTGAATATTTCAAGCCATAGATGCTTGAATCCATGATATGTAGAGTCAACTGTATTAATGAAAAGGGATCATAGAAGTGGAAAGGAACATAAGGGCCACAAGGTCCTTGCAGAAATACACAAGAGATGATCATCTGAATTCTGTTTAAAGAACTCCAAAGAAGGAGACTCTACTATTCTCAAATACAGTATTTTAACCATAATGTGTTTGTGTGCTGGAAGGGTATAAAGATTAAATAGTATATATCACCATAAACTGTATTTAGCAAAATTATACTTGTTATTAATCATATCCATACCTATTGGCTGGTCACTATTACCAGAGTTATAGTGAAGCAGAGCCTAAATGCCTAAAAGTGTAGCCCTTGTACAATGACAAGAGCAAGAATGGATCCAGTAAAGATCCTAATGGGAGCAATGCCTCGGAAGAGTGTGGGAAGGCAGTGGTGTTGCCGCTGTGTGGGGCAAGGAAACACCCATGGTAGGATAATCTCATTCAAGGTTGGATCCCCTCAATTTCAACTCAAAAGAGCATTGACTAATAGTAATGGATTATGGGAGTAGTACTCCAAAACATCTGAAGGGCCAAAAATCCCCCATCTCAATAAACCTTGACAAACACACACACACAAAGCCCAAAAATACATGCAAAAAATGTGCATGCAAAAATGTTTACTGCTTGTCTCTCTGTTGCTCATCACTATATGGATAGTGAGTGAAAAAGGGTCAGATTTCCACTTATGTTAGAGGGACAAACCCTAACAAGCAACAACTGCAAGAGTGTGCTTACTTTCCAAGTGACGGAAGAGAAAGAGAAAAAAAACACAGCCCCAATCACTAGTGATTCAGACAGGAGGCCATAAGGGAAGTGGCCTCTGGCTTCTGCCATCAGACAAGAGATTTCTAGGACCACAGCAAGGTTGCTCCCTCTGCCTCAACATCACAGCAAGCTAAGGGGGAGATCAACCTGGCCTCATCCATCCTCCAGAAAAGAATATCTACAGAGAACTTGCTGCCCACTGCTTGCCAGAAAAGAATGCTTTTTTTCCTTCACCTGGCAATTGGGTTGGCACTGCAGAAACCAGAAGGAAAGAGGTTGCTGACCCTATCCATCAGCCAAAGGCCAAAGGCCACTAGTAAGCCATTCAAGAAGGAATACCAAGTGCTATTCAAGAAAGGGAAGAGGCACCTGGTCTAAACAGCATTTAAATGCCTGCTTATCATCACTTTATTTGGGTCTTGGAGAAATGATCCACTCTTCCTTTTCTCATAAGTCTTTTCTTTTAAAATTGTTAACCTGATAAGACCTGTGTCTCTTTTTTTATTGATAAATAAATAGTTTTTAAAATACTGCATCTGATGAAATGAACTGTGGTTCAGAAAGGTTTACCCAAAAATAAAACTTCTTAGTCTTTAAAATGGCCTGTGGTTTTGCAACAAGAGACTTAAAATGTATACAGCACACCCTTAGAAATTTTGCCCCGAAGTGAGTTGTTATGGAAGACTAAAATAATCATCTGTACAAAAATACAGTGGCTAAAGAAATCAATACACAAGTCTGCATTTTGTTCCTTGATATTGTACATAGTTGATATGAAGCAGTCTAGACTGTAATGGGCAAAACTGTTAGCATCAATGTACTGTGAATGTGGGGTAAAAGGTGACAATAAAGAAGCCTCACATAACACTTCACTAAAACAGTGCAAAACATGTTGCCAGTGACATCTGACATTCTGCTAGAATCTACTGCTGCAAGTAATTGGTAAGCAGGTGGCAAATGGGTTTGCTGCTTAAAAGGGGCAGATTCACACTGTAGATTTTTAAATGGTTTAATAGCTGTTCCATCCCTGCAAACAACATCAGAAATGTAGTTCTGTGTATCAGATGAAGGCCCTTTCTCCAAATGTTCAGCAAACCTCAACAAACAATGGCGGGATACAGACGGGCAGGGGAAGACGTCTTGGAGGTGTATTCTGCTGAATACGGAGCCTCCAGACCACCCGCCCCGGGGGCGTGGCTAAGGTGTATGGGGCTTCTACATGGGGGGCAGTGAAGACGCCTCACCTGTGGCCGTTTCTGACCCGCAGTTTCCATACCGCCGCCTCGCAGGACACTGCAAAGTGAGAGGCAACTTCCGCATGGGCAGCCAAAAACGGGGCTTTTTTTTTCTTTTGCCGGCTGGCGGATGCGCAGCTGCGCAGCTGTGGCGCTCAGCACCGGCAGCAGAAAGCATATGTGCACATTTGAAGCACCCAAGCCCCTTTAAACTTTCCCCCCCGCCCTGGCCAAGAACAAAGGTGGTCTCCTGCCAGCTGGTGATCAGCTGGTGTTGGCATCCTTGTCCGCTTGCACATTGCCAATGTCACCAGCATCATGGATGCCTCCTCTCCTTTGGTCCCCGCGCTCTTGCTGAATCTGCAATGCACAGCCACAGCTGTTGCCGCTGCCACCACTGTCCCCCTGCCATCCCCCATCACCTCCCTTGTACATATGTAAATATTTAAAGTTTTAGCGTTTTTTTATTGTTAGGTGAAAATGGCACAGGAATGTGTGTAGGGGTTCACTTTAAATTCCAAACTTTCCACAATTCTAGTAGCGCATGTGTACATGTTGCTCTAGGGTTAGGGTTACGAGCATTAAAATAGAGTGCAGCTGTGCTGCAGCTTCCACATCTGCATGGCATCTGACGCTCTAATTAGAGCCTCGATGCAAACTGCGCATGTTCCAGGACCCCGACTCATTATGCAACGCAGCAGACACGGAGCTTTTAAATGGGTAACTTAAATTAGTGGCGTAGCAATTCTCGCGTACCGGTGCAGCAGCTTATAGACGGAGCTGCGCAGTTGCGCAGCATATATAAAAGAAGCAGGGAAAAGCGGCACCTTTTTAATGCCGCTTCTTTCCGCTTGGGGCGTGCGGGCGGCGTGTTCATGGCAGCATTCAGGTAAGGGCCATCTGAAGGCTATACCTTCATGACGTCATGAACACACCCCTTTTTGCCCGTCTGTATCCCGCTAATAATTTCTAGAATTCTGAGGAGTACAGATACAACGGTTTAAACCTGTAACACATTTGGCAGTGCAAGTCTAATCCTTCAGGTTTCACACACACACACACACACACACACACACACACACACACTCAAACACATACTTCTCCTCCTTATTAATACATTTTGGGCAATTCCTGAAATAGCATTAGTAAGAGAAAAATATTAAATGTACCTAATATAGTTTATATCATAAGGTTCTATATTGAGTAAAACTGTTTTAGATTACAACAGAGATTTCCTTGGCTGTTGAATATATATACACATACCACCACTTTTGCTTGACTCAAAAGATATTTCACTATTCTTCAAAAGGAAGATGATTCATCAGTCCTAAATATTTGAATTGGGTACTTCAGTTCCATTATTTTCTTCATGAGATATAGTAAAGTGAACATTTGACACACGTTATGCCAAAAATGACCACTCCATACAACCAGTGCTCATTCATGTTACTTGATCTCATTCATGTTACTTGATCTCACATTCATGAACTTCCCAGACTGTTTCTTTAGCTGCATCCACACTGCAGAAATAATCGAGTTTGAGACCACTTTAACTGCCTTGGCTCAAGGTTATGGAATTCTGGGGATTGTAGTTTTCTGAGGCATTTAGCCTTCTCTGTCAAAGAGCTCTGCTGCCACAAGAAACCACAATTCCTAAAATTCCACAGCCTTGAGCCAAGACATTTAAAGTGATGTCAACCTGGATTATTTCTGCAGTGCTGATCCAGCCTGAACCATGTGCAGGAAGATTACATGTTTCTCATGTCCATATAATCCCATTGCTTCCTTTGCCTATTTAGGTTCTCCCTTCAATTCACCTGTTGGCCTTAGGCCCAGAATCTTAGGTTACTGTTGACTAACAGCACCTCTTACGACATCATAGGAACTAAGCCTATGGCTTGGAAGCAAGGATGGCTGTTTTAAACCAGGTTGGTTTAAACCATGGTTTAAATCAAGAGACTTTAAAAAAAAACACACACTTATTTTTTTTAAATTCAGAATCTGGCTGGAGTGTCCCTTATCCAAAATGCTTGAGATCATATGTGTTTTGGATTTTGGAGTTTTTCAGATTTTGGAATATCTGCATATACATATACTGTACATATACTTGCAATTCTTCTACACATATTTCATTTGTTATTGTTAACTGTTGTCAAATCAACTTTGACACATGACAACCCTATGAATGAGATACTTCCAACTCAGCCTGTCATCAGCTGCCCTGCTCAGATCTTTCAGACGCACAGCTGTAGGTTCCTAGATTGAATCTGTCCATCTGGAATGTGGTTTTTCCTCTTTTCTTGCTACCTTTCCGTTAATATATTTTCTAGTGAATCCTGTCTTCTCATGATATGGCTAAAATACAACAGCGTCAGTTTAGTCATCTTGGCTTCTAGGGATAGATCAGGCATTATTTGCCCCAGTACCCATTTGTTTATCTTTTTAGCATTCGGTGGTATCCATAAAACTCTTCTCCAGCACCACATTTCAAATTAATTGATTTTCTTCCTACCAGCTTTCTTCACTGTCACACTTTCACAACCATATATAGGAAAGGCAAATATGATGGCATGGACAATTAGTATTCAATGATAGTATTCACTGAATACTAATTGTCCATTTGGTATTCAACGATATATCTTTGCACTTCATGATCTTGTCTATCCCTCGTTGCTGCCCTTCCAAGTCTTAGACTTCTGATTTCTTGGCTGCAGTTTCCATTTTAATTAATGAATGAGCCAAGGTATGGAAAATCTTGGACTATTTCAATGTCTTCATCACCTGCTTGTTGTTGTACAATTAATCTATGGTCATCCCCCCCCCCCCTTAACATTCAACTGTAAGCCTTTTGCATGTTCTTCTTTGACTTTTTTTTGTAAGTGTTCAGGTCTCTGCTATTTTCTCTTCATAACTTTCCCTTATATACTATTTTTAATGCAGTTTTAAAGCTTGGAACTATGTCACAAAATTCAGAGAAATGCAGAATCCAACGGATAATGATGTCCGGAATATTACGGGAACAGCAAAATAGGTCAGTTTGCTATAAAATACAAACTAAATGAAACTCTTCCCCATTCCTGGAAGTCAGGTTTCATCATCACAAAATTCCCGAAAGAAAACTAGAAAACTGGAAAGTTTTTAGGTTAACAGGTGTTGCTTTATTGGCCAATGAATTACTTTCTGTCATAATAAAACCTGATGCAAGCAGTTTCTCACAAGAGCTGGAAAAGAAAATTACACCAAGCTGTTAAAAAGCAATGCAACCACTTCCTTTACTTTTACTGGATGGCACCCAAAACCTAACTACTTCACTTGGAAACAGATGCCAGATTTCAGTGAAGCTTACCTCCAGGTATGGATGTTACATTAGGCCTGCCTTGATCCTTATATTTTCTCAGTACAGATTAATGAGAACAGACAGGTGTACCGTACCACAGGCTGTCCATGCATGATGTGGTGCTGTGTAATGAGTATGACCTCTGTCACAAGGTAAATAGATTCTAGAGTTTTGTCAGTATCCTAGCCAAACATTAATAGGTGTTTAGTGTCATTGATAGGGTTAATATATATATAGTAGGCCTGTGATGGTGAACCTATGGCACGCATGCCAAGAAGGCACACAATGCCATCTGGCTCAGCACCCAGCGGAAAGAAGGTGGTACAGGCACGTGCACCTGTTCCTTCTCCTCCCAGACCTTTCCTGGCTTCAAGGTGCCTCTCCGGAGGCATCTGGAGGCTGGGAAAGGCACCGGGGGAGAAGGAGGAACAGATATATGCCTGTTTCTTCTTCTCCCAGACTTTTCCAGGCCTCCAGTTGTCTCTCCGGAAACAGCTGAAGGACAGGAAAGGCATGGGGGGAGAAGGTGGAACAGACACATGCACCTGCTCCTTCTCCTCCTAGACCTTTCCCAGCCTCAAGGGGCCTCTCCAGAGGGACCTGGGGGGGGGGGAGGGGGGGGGGGGGGGGGGACAGATATATACCTTTTCCTTCTTCTCCCAGACCTTTCCAGACCTTCATCTGTCTCTCTGGAGACAGATGGAGGCCAGGAAAGACATGGGGGGAGAAGGAGGAACAGGCGCACACTTGTTCCTCCTCCTCTCAGACCTTTACCGGCCTCCAGCTGTCTCTCCAGAGACAGCTGAAAGACAGGGAAGGCATTGGGCGGCGATGATAAGTCCCACCCTGGAAGTCCTGCCCCCAGAGGCCAGAAGTCCCACTCCAGCACCGGGTAACACCCAGTGCCAGAATAACTTTTAGTTGGGACATTTGGCTCCAAAAAGATTTGTCATCACTGCAGTAGGCTAGGCCCTCTGTAAAGTTGGTTCAATTCTGGTTAGTTTCCAGGCACAATTCAAAGCTCTGATCATGACCTATGAAGCCCTATACAGCTTAGGTCCAGACTATCTGAAAGACATTATCTCCCCATACAAATCTGATAACTATGATCTTCAAAGGAGGGCTTTATCTCAGTCCCGTCACCATCACAGGCTCCCCTGGTGAAGACACAAGAGAGGGCCTTCTCAATGGCTGCTCCTAACCTCTGGAACTCCTTTCTTCAAGAGGATAGGCTGGCCTAGCTTTCCTTCCAGCAGCTGGCAAAGACATTTTTGTTTAAGCAAGTGTTTAGCTGTTAAGCAGGAGAGGTTATTCGTTTTTAACCTTTGTATGGTTTTAAAATGATTTTATGGTATTTAATGTGGGGTTTTTAATTTTTTTTAATTTTTTATTGTGACTAGTTTTAATTTGCTCTTTTGGGAGCTATCTTGGATCTTGGGGAAAAGGTGGCACATAAAGGAAGTAAATAAAAAATAAATACATAAAATAGTATCCATAGATAATGCATCCATGGATTTCACCATCTATGGCTTGATTGATATATATATATATATTGTGTCCCTTTCGTAAAATGGCAAAATCAAGGTTTGCTTTTTGGGATTTTTGGGACACAATTTTACTACACCACTATATATAATGGGACTTGACCATCCACTGGTTTTGATATCCCCAAGGAGCCCTGGAACCAAACCCCAGCAGATATCAAGGGCCCACTGTATTTAGTAATCCCTGATAGATTATTTCACTTCAATTTGGGAAATGAAAAAAGAAAATGGATTGGCATCTTAATACAGTGCGTCAACCTTCCTGCAACCAACCTGTGCATACAGTTGTCACAGCCATTAGGACAGGAGATGGGTCACACCTGAACACTTGGATCTCCTTTGTTTGTTTCTGCACTATACAGGCCTTGGATTTTCCATTGGTCTCACCTGAGGTCAGAGAGGGCTTTTCAATCCAGCCATGGATTTGTCTGGGTAAAATTAGTTGTTTAGGGGCTTACTTCTGCCACCTACTGTAAGAGGGTGCTGGAACCCATCAGCCAAAGAGCTGGAATACTTTCTCCACTTTAGATCTGCTGTATCAGTATCACCAATAAAGCTTATCTTACAACTTTAGGGTCTGGGTTTTAATCTAAAGTTTGTAGTTTGTAGTGATTTGTTTGTAATGGTGAGTCTTGATTTTAAAAGATCTAGCTAGTGTCCTGAATCTTATCTTCAAAATAGGTTCTGAAATTGAATAGCTTCTTGAAGTTCAAACAAAAACCCAGATCTGATTTACTGTCTCCCTCTGATATCAAGACAGCAGCCACCATTGATCCAGTTATGGATCCAATAGTAACTCCCATCTAAAACTGATTGCACTCATACACACAGAGAGATATTTATCATATCTGATTGCTTCTTCTATGAGATTTTTTAAATGGAAGGACTTTACTGGAGCTGAGGTTCTCTGTGGTTACCCCACAGCACTCATGCAGCCAGTGCTGCTGAGTTTCATTTCCAGTGAACAAACACAAGCCGCCGCCACTACAATAATTTTTGTCCCACTCCTCAGCCAAAAGAACTGTTAAAGCAACTTAGCTAAAATCAATTTTTTTATTTCCAGTTCTCAAAAAGAATTGAACAAAATCAGGATAGAGAGGAAAGAAAGCAAGAAATATTTCAGGGGGGCTAGGGGAACAGTCCTGCTTCTTGCGTCATCTTTCTCAGATACATTCTGATAGAATGGCTACCAGTAGTGACAAGTTGGGAGAGACTTTAGTGAAGTTTTATGACTCATTGCATTATTTTTTAAAATGGTGCTTAGAACTTCCTGGCTACTGAGTGTGACTTCCAGACAGCAGAACTCTGACAAATTTCTAGTTGGAAATGAAACCAGCAAAGCCTGTAATATACCAAGTATTTCTACCACAATGGTCACTGTGCGCATCTGGTGTTTTAGAACAATCAATAACACACAGAAAATAATTGATCTAAATGTTAATTGAGAAACTAAACTAACTAAATTGACAACCAAGTTAGAATGCTATAAGCACTGCCACCCAAATACGTTAAAGACAAAGACTTTTAAGTTTCTTGGCAAAAGATTACATTACATTACTACATTTATACCCTGCCTTTTCTCCAGGAAACACCAAAATCGTACACATGGTCCTCCTGTCTCGTACTATTTCCAAACAACCATGTGCAGTAAGTTACACTGAGAGAAAGGTACTAGCCTGTATCACTTTGCAAGCATCATGGGTGAGCGATGATCTGAACCTCAGTCTCTGCAATGTTATTCTAACTTTGTTGTTGTTTTGAAACGGAGCTTTGCGATCAGAATAGTGAAAGAAATAAGTGACTGAGGAATCAGAGCACTGAACACTTGATCTTGTTGAGGACACACCAAAGAAACCACAGCTCAGTGGTAGAGCACATATTCCAGCTCCACTTCCATGTTCAATACCAACCATTTTCAATTTTGAAAGGATCATTTAGTAGGGGATGAGAAAGCTTTCTCTGTGTGAGACCTGGACAGCAGCTGCCAGACATAGTAGATAAATGAATCTTCTTTGAAGATTTTCAGACCAGCGTTTTACCACTGGTGAAATGCTGCTAAAACATTTGGGAAGCACACGTGTCTGAAAGCCTGACACGCTTCCTAAATCTCAAAGAATTGTCGGCTCCCCTCCAGTGTCCCTGAGTCGCTCAGGTAGCAGCAATTTCCCATGAATGCAAATTTCAATTCATAGGAAATTGCTGCTCCCTGAACAATTCTGGGACACTGGAGGGGATCCAACAATTCCCTGATGTTTCAGAAGTGCATCAGGCTTTCAGACACACACACTTCCTAAACATTTTAGCAGCGTTTTACCAGTGCTTACACGCTTACAAGCAGCTGGTCAGAAAATCTTCAGTACTAGACTAGACAGACTAGATAGATCCATAGCCTGGATCCAATTTGTGAAGATTTTTTTCTCCAAAAGATTGGCTTTATACCCAGTTTTAAGAAGCTAAGGTCACTTCCTGATCCCTTCCCATTTTATAAAAGGTGTGACCACATGTGGATGTGGAGAGTGGATCAAGTGGGAAGAAACAGGCTGGTTAACATCAAGGGCCTCATTGCTGAGGGGCAGAAGAGGGGAAGGGCTAACTTGGTTGTTGCACTATTGAGATTTTGACTATTCCCCACAAGTAGGCTGATAGTGTTTAATTACTAGCACACCTTCTCCACCACTCAGCCTCTTGTGTCTTACAAGGTACGCTAATGATAGGTTCCGTTCCTTCCCAAAGGCTGGCATATAGAGAGCAATAGTGGCACTGCTAAGATGATAGCTGTGGTGTCACCCCACTAAAGGTGTCACTCAGTGTGGCCCACAGCCTGCATGCCCCCTAGTGACACCTCTGCCACAAGGCCATCACAGGCTTCTGAGTCACTTCTCAACCAGTTACTTGGTTCCTGCTCTCAGGGTGACCGGGTGGCAAAGGGAACAGCAATTGAGATTGGTTATTTTGAATGTGCTGTAGAACAGTAGATCTAGTATCAAGAAATACTGCTCCCTGAACAATTGTGACCAAGGATGGCATCTCTCCTCTAAATGCCTGTCTTGAGTCGGTAATGGGCTGGATGAGGGAAAACAAGCTCAGGGTGAATCCAGAGAAAACGGAGGTACTTGCGATAGGAACCCCTGGGCCGAGTGGGGAGATTTGTCAATCTGTCCTGGACTTCCCCTAAAGGACAAAGTCTGCAGTTTGGGAGTGCTCCTGGACTCGTCTCTACAGTTAACATCACATCTGGAGGTGGAGGCCAGGAGTGCTTGGTACCAACTTCGGTTGATATGCCAGCTGCACCCCTACCAGGCTCGGAGAGACCTTGAAGCAGTGGTGCATGCGCTGGTAACCTCCCGTTTAGATTTCTGTAATGCGCTCTACATAGGGCTACCTTTGTACCAAGTTCAGAAGCTTCAGTTAATCCAAAACGCTGCAGCCAGATTGGTCATGGGAACATCAAGATCGGACCATATTACACCAATACTAAAATCTTTACACTGGCTACCGATTAGCTTCCGGGCGCAATACAAAGTGTTGGTCATCACCTTTAAAGCCCTACATGGCTTGGGCCTGAGTTACTTAAGGGAACGCCTCTCCCTACACAATCCGCCCTGCACACTCAGAACCTCAGGGAAGAAATTGCTGGAATACAAAAAAACCAGACTGGTCACTACTTCCCAAAAAGCATTCACAGCCGCGGTCCCAAAATTATGGAACAACCTGCCTGAAGAGACGGATCTCTTCCAGCGGGCATATCCACCTGACCTGCTATAGTGAAGATTCCCTCCCCGTTTAGATTATATGGAAAAACAGATGAATCAGATGCATTGTTTCCTCTATTGTAATATTGCTGGCCGACTAGCATTGACTAGTATTGTATTGTACTGTATTTTATTGTGTATTGTGGTTATATGATGATGTTTTTAATCTGTTATGTATTTTGTAGACTGTATTGCTGATATTGATGGGATCCCACCTCAATCCGCAGGGAGAGGTGGGAAATAGAAAAATAAAAATTATTATTATTATTATTATTATTATTATTATTATTATTATTATTATTAT
>NC_056522.1:220913251-220949264 GCF_019175285.1 Sceloporus undulatus | reverse complement strand
ACGTGGGGTGTGTGTGCCAGAGTTGTCATCCTAGAGGAAAGGGGGCAATAGTGCAAAAAAGTTTGGGGACCACTGGTTTAATAGCAATTTTTGGAAGTATAGATTTTGGTGTTTTAAATATTATATATTACAGAAAATTACTGACATTGTACAAGAACAGGTTTTCTCCACTCCTTGCTACCCACTATTGCCCTTGCCTCTAGGTTTTCTTGATGGTCAATTCACACTGGCTGCCTCCACCCAATTTTTGGCAATTCTGCCACGCAAAGAAATTCTCATGATACATTCGAGGCTTTTATCTTCCAAGGAGGCTTTTGGGTGGACAGGTGTGAGCAAGCCCCTTTGTGTGTGTGAGTAGGCCTCTGCTCATAAGTGTGGATTTAATATATTGTGTTTTGTGATTTAAAATTTAATAAAATATTAATGATACATTATTTGGAACCTATGCCAAAACATGGTTTAATACAATGTGCATGAAAAGCAAGATGCAGGAAACCCTGGAATTGTGCTTTCTCTGTCCTGTTCCAATGATGCCAGGAGGATGGCTTTGGCAGCTTTTATTCTGTTGTGCTGAAACTGGCATGCTGTGACAATTCGACCAGGGATTGTGGTTTGACCCTAACCAGTCAGTTTCAACAAGCCAGCTCCATAAATCAGAATTTGAATTAAGCAAATTATGGTAGAAGGAAAAAAGGGAAGCAAAGAAGACAAGACTAATCACATCTCCTTTGCACTTATGCATGAAATTATTGTTTAGGGTGATGTGAGCACTTGGCCCTTGTTAATAAAATGTCCTGCTTTTTTTTTTTTAAACAGATGCTTGGTACACAATGAGATGCTTGGTACACAAATGGCTTTGTGGGACATCAGCATACAAATAAAAGTCTAATCTAATGACTGCCTTTACTAGAAACCAACCATGCAATTTTTGGAGAACACAAAAAACACTGTAGCTTTGCCAGAATTAAACAGATATGAATATGGTCAGGACTTGGAGCTCTATACAATGGAAGCTCCACTAAACAGGAGAATATGCATATTGTATGTTTTAAAGGTTTTACAGACCCATTCTGACCAAATGTAAGAGCAGGGGTCTCTTTTTAATACATTAATTAATTAATATTTTAAATAGAAATGTAAACATTGTGGCAAAGTACTGATCAAGCTGTATCAGTTTCCAAATGAATCATACACAATTGGCCTAAAAGCACAATTTAAAAATTCAGAACTCTCATGAGTTTTAGGGGAAATTTTACAAAGACTAGTCAGGGAATTACAAATGTTATATATATTTATGTATAAAAGCTGCCACTTCCCAAAACAAAACTAGTTAAGGAATTTTTCATAAACAGTATATGTTTACAATCAAGGCTGGTCTTTTATCATGACATGGAAAAGTGCAGTTAGTCCAATCTTTTTGCCATTCTTCAACACATAAGGGCTTGAAAGCCAGTTGAAAAGTCATGTATTTTTGCTTCTCTTTCACCTGGAAGATACTGTCATAATTCTGTCCAAAGATGGTTAAACAGTTATGTTAGGAGTGTGGGTTCCAAACAAATGGAAAGAAGTGACAACTTCAGGACCTTGATTAAGGCTGCTTCTACACTGCAAAATTAATGCAGTTTGACATTACTTTAACTGCCATGGCTCAATGTTGTGGAATTCTGGGATATGTGGTTTTGTTAGATATTCAACCTTCTCTGTCAGAGAGCTTTGCTGTCCCAACAAACTCCAAATCACAAGGCACCTTAGGATGGGGTCATGACAAAAAGTGGTATCCAATTGTATTAATTCTGCAGTATGGCAGTAAACCCTAGTCTTATTTCTGAAGGTAAACCATGGTAGATCCTGATTAGGAACTCCCCATATTTTTATTGTTATTTTAATTTTAACTTTTAATTTTAATTGTTATTGTTATTTTAATTTTTTTTATTTTAAATGTTGCATATACTGTATACTCCAATACTGACATAATTTAATTGCTTTAAGGTAACAAAGACTTACAGTGATGTAAATAATAGTGTTTGTAGTAGTTCCTTTGAAAATCAGGCCCAGAAAATAAAATACGCAAAAAGAGAACACTTGCCTACCATAATTTAGTACAGTATGCATATGAAAGTGTTAGAGCCAGCATGATGTAGCTATTTGGCTGTTGGACTAGGTCCTTGGAAGGCCAGGGTTTGAATCCCCACATCATGAAAGCTGTTGTGTAAGTAGAAGAATATTCTTTGATTTACCTATTCTTTCATAACCATGAAGTACAAGTGTAATCATTCCAACCTATGGATGAAGAACATTTTTCATATGGGAAGTCACCTTGGCATCTAATACCAAACCCAGAGAGCTTATTCAATCATTTCAGCAAGTTTGCAAACCATAAGTTGTACTATGGTTTTGAGTAATTATTACAGCCCCTGCTTTGGTTTCAAAGGCCACTTGCACCATAGAGAGCAGAACCAATGTACAAATCTGCAAAACTGAATACCAAGAGGGAAGGAAATATAAGCAAACATAGAGCTATAAACCATGGCTTACAAACTTAAATCATAGTTTAGGTTCTAAATTATGGTTAGCCCAAATCAAGATGTACTGTGATGTTTTAACTGAATCCTCACAATTATTTACCTGCTCTAGCACGTAAGATGCATATTGATGCTTCAGTAGAGCTTCAAGATGAATTAAGAATACAACTTGGCTGTTTCATTTTTAAAACAAACAGAAAATATATAAAACTAGCTTAGAACATAGTGAGAACCTCTTAACATCTTAGCATGCATCTAATTCAACAGCAGCAGCTAAATGTGTTCAAATAAATTGGATGGCCTGAACAACTATCCAGTCATTAGCAAAATATTACCTCAGTCTTTTCCATGCTATTTTGAAACAGAAATACAAACAGTACCTAGAATCTTGGAGCATGAATACATATTGTGGCTCCGAAACAATCCGCCTACTTTCACAGTAGGAATGGTTTGAATAGTACACACTTTGTAATCCTTTACTAAGGGAACCTGGTGGGCAGCCAAGTTCTGTTTGTTACACAGAAGACTGCTGCTTTCAGCAGGAAAGAGTTATATTTAGGCAGGAATGACTTGAGAGAGGGTTTGATTTTGGGGCTGAGGTTTTTGTTTTATTTTGGGGTTTTTTGGTCTGATTTGCAGACATCTAGTGTAGAGTCTCTTTGAGGACCTCATAGAAGTATCAGAGTCAAAAAGCTCTCATATTCGGTTTAAGCATGCCTAATCCAGAAATCCGAAAAGCTTCCAAAACTGAAATGTTTTGCCATCAGACACCTGCTTCTGCCTTGGAGAAGGCAGCTGTGGTCTCTTCCTCCATCTCTCAAATCCTCAGTCCTCTCCCTAGTCTCACATCTCACAAGTCTCACATCTCACACACAATGCAAGTAGTGAACGAACAAGATGCAAGCGGGGAGAAAGACATAAGGCTGGAGAGAGACAAATGAGCAGGAGCATCACAGCTACTGCCTCAAAGGCAGAAGCAAGCGGCTGGCAGCAAAAAGTCACAAGGCTGCAGAAAGACTGAAGATCTGTGAAATGGTGGGAATCCAAGCACAGTGCTTGGTGCGAATCCACACCTCCTGCCATTTCACATATCCTTGCATCTCTCTCCAGCCTCACGTCTCTCTCCAGCCTTGCAAATACAATGCAAGTATATAATATGCTACTTGTGTATTCAAAAATCCCCCCCCCCCCAAAAAATCCCAACTCCAAAATGCTTCTGGTCTCAAGCATTTCAGATAAGTGATACTCAACCTGTACAAATTACTGCTGCAGCCACAGCAGACAAGACTACACCAAATGCATTACTGTGTGGTTTTAAAAGGCAATAAACATGTTGTATATCCTAAGGAAAATTGTTCACTAATATTGGATCATGTTGACTTTCTAACCAGCCCCCACTTGTTTTCACCAACAAATTCCTCCTCCCCCCTCATACATGTCTTCAGGAGTGTATGTTAGGGATGGGAGAGAGACAGTGGTGTTTATCACATCACAGCCTGTAACGTTCCCTTTGAGTTCCGAAACCGTTATGAGCAGAAACTGTTTGGGAACGGGAATTATCGCATTGAAGAAGTTATAACGGGATGATAACGTTACGGGAATGCATTTTACCGCACAGTACCTCCTTTTTTTTCTGAGTACGTTCTCATAACGTTCCGCTATTGCACATGCGTATTTAATTTGGAGGGGAGTAATACAATGATGTCATCACTCTATCGTCTTTTTTACCTGGAAATCCTGTTTTTATAAAGCTGTTTTTTATTATAAAATAAAAGTTTATATTTCCCTGGTAGTTTTGTGTGTTGCATTTTTTATTTCAATGCACTGCATAGTACACACATATGTATAAACATATGTATAAACACACACACACACACGTGTCTATAAACAAAAAGATATATGTGTGTATGTAAACATAAACAAAAAACAAACAAAAACATATATGTGTGCATGTGTGTGTGTATATATATATATTCATTAAAAAAAAGTAAACATTTTTTTAAATGTGATGTGGGGAAAAACCTTTTTTGCTTTGAGGAAAATCATTCCTGTATGTTCACATGGCGCCGCGTCATACCCAGAAGAGCAATAGGCTTTTTGGATGCTCTAGGACTGCAGAGCAGAAAATTGTCTCTAACTTTTCATGTAACAGTATCATAACGTTCCATCTGTCTGAGAACTGTTTTTCATTGTTCTCACCCTGGAACGCTTTTAGAACACTTTCGGCTTGGAATGGGAACTCAATGGGAACCATATTGTGCGGTAAACTTCACTACGTTCCGTTCTCGTTCCGTTCCCAGAATGTTATCATAACGCTGTGCAGTAAACTTCAATGATTTTTCTCAATTGTTCTGTATGGTGCACAGGAGAGACTTCAATTCAGAAGACATAAAAAGACTAAGTAAAGGGAGAGAAAATCACTTGTACTGCTGACTGGATAAAAGAAGAAAACAAGAGTGGTTCCCCCCCCCCCCAGACTTTAGCACAACTTAAGAAAACCTGTCCTTCTATCTTTTTCTACACTTTTAAAGGTGTAAGAAGAGTCAAGGCAGAGGAAAGAATATCACCTATGTTTGAAGACTGTTAGAAAACAACAGGGAAGACCTCTGCTGCATATCCCTTTTTCGAAACACAAAGCCTTATCGCACACGGCTGGCTGGAACAGTACAAAAGGGGATGGGAAGGGAATGGAATGAGTGAGGGATGCATTTTACCGCACACAGAACGCTGCCACCGCCACAACTCCCCATTCCGTTCCCCATCCATTCCCCATCCGTGTCAGAGGAGGAGATTTTTGAAAACGGTTCAGAACAGTTCTCAAAAATCTCCTCCTCTGGGACGGATGGGGAACAGAATGGAATGGAACGGGGACTTCTTGTGTGCAGTAAAATGCATCCCTCACTCATTCCATTCCCTTCCCGGCCTTTATACTGTTCCAGGAGCCCTATGTGATAAGACTAACAAAGTAAATCACCATTTCATGCCCAGAAGAACTATTTTCATTCTTGCATGCTTGGATTCAAGTGATCAAAGTAGGATGGCATGTGTCTGGGTGACACCAGATAACCACACATTTTACAGGTAATGGGCACATTTCTCATTCAATGGCTTGCTGAAAGCACCCATGCTGGCTACATATGCTCACTGCTATTTCTTGGATGGGGTCTTCTGGAAAGCATGGAAAATTGAGATGGCGGGGGGGAGAGAGAAAAATTTCAGCTGGTGGCTCCAAAGGGCATGGCTGATCTTGTCTTTAGGTTTCTGTACTGGTAAATGAATAGGACTAGTGCTGTAGTGGCACATGAAATGGACAATAATCTAGAATGAAGAAGAAAATCCCATCTCCCCAGTCTCTTATCAACAGGAGCACTTGACTCATCCAATCTTTCTATTCTATGAATATGTTGTGGACTAACACGTACACAGGTTGAGTCTCCTTTTTTCCGAAATGCGTAAGTATTTTGGATTTTGGAGTTTTTTGGATTTTGGAATATTTGCACATATGTAATGAGATATCTTGGAGATGGGACCCAATGAAATTCATTTATATTTTTAATATGCCTTGTGAAAAAAATAAATGAATTTCATTGGGTCCCATCTCCAAGATATCCAATTATAAATATTAAAATATTTCAAAATAAAAAAAACCTCCGAAATCAAATGCATTTATGTTTTGTATACACCTTGTAAGGGGACACAATGGCTCAGTGGTTAAGATGCCAACTCTGACAATCACAAGGTTGGAAGTTCAAGACCCAGACACTTCATGATGGAGTGAGCTCCTGTCACTAGTCCCACCTTCTGCCAACCTAGCAATTTGAAAGCATGTAAAAGTGCAAGTAGACAAATAGGTACCACTTCAATGGGAAGGTAACAATATTCTGTGCAGTCATGCTGGATGCATGATTACAGAGTCGTCTTTGACAACGCTGGCTCTTCGGCTTAGTAATGGAGAAGAGCACTGCCCCCTACAGTCAGACAAGACTAGACAAACTTGTCAAAGGGGAAACCTTTACCTATACACCTTGTACACATAGCCTGAAGATAATTTTATATACACTATTTTTAATAATTTTGTGTATGAAACTAAGCTTGTATACAGAGTCAGAAAGCAAAGGTATAACTATCTAAGCCACACATGTGGTCACTTTTGGATTTTGGAGTATTGTGAATTTTGGAATTCTGGATAAAGCAGACTGAACCTGTAACAGGGATCAGTTAACCAAGCATTTCCTTGTCCCTCTCCCATTTATTTATTATATCCTTTGCCCAAAAGACAATGTCCAAAGTGGCTTACAACATACAAACGAACAGCAGTGAATGAAACAGTTACAAAAACAAAAACCCAACACAACAGGAACACCTCTGAATAACCACAGTATCAAGAGATAAAAACGTAATAAAAATATCAGCCAATCCATACAGTTTTGAATAAAGCAATACCACCAGACTGACTTGATGAAAAGGAAAAATAGAATAAATGAGGAAGGAGAATAAATCCTCATAGCTTAGAAGTGTTAGGGAATAGAGAGTGGGGTCATGTCAGTTGCCAGATCACAACACCATGAAAGATTTTCCCCTTCATGTTTTTCTCTCTCAGCTTTTTCCTTTTTGGGGAAGAAAGAGTCTACATACTTCACACCTCATTGAGACTAGTGATGGCTTGGTGTAAAGAGGGAAACAATGAAACATAGAGGCTGGTTCAGCAGTGCCAGTCAGCAGGGAAGGGAGCTTGTTCTTAAATCTAAAACGACTTGATAACTGCAGTTTGAAAAATGCAGCCAATTAAAACCACAGTAAGAAGCAAATACACAATAACTCCTATATACACTGCAGTCAAACTTCCTTAAAACCCTGCCAGTTGCTTGTCGTGAAAATAAATAGCAAGAAACATGCTGAGGATGTAACAACAAGGACAAAGAGTCTTAGCAAAAAAGGGTTGCCTAAGGATGATCGAGTTTGGCACTGCCAAATACAAAAACTATTATTTAAAAGATTACTTTTTCCCTTCATAGAATTTTTTGACATAATATGTCTTGGGTGTGCCTGCATTTGTCTGAGAATAAGAAAAACGGGCAACTTGAGACAGTACCAAGATGTTGAAGAATAACTAGTCTCTGAATTCTGAAAGGATGGTAAATTCAGATTTCACCTTGATTCAGCAAATTTTTAAAATCTGCATGTAAAGAAAATGTAACATCACTGCTGGACTATTTCTGAACTTCAAAATTTGCTAAACTTCAGGCACACTGAAATGTAATCAATTAACACAAAATTAAGTGCCTCTTGTATTCATACTAGAACACATTAGAAACTAATTAACATAAAGTTACAGAAAAAGAGTTTAAATTCAGCCACAAATGCTCTTTAAGAAGATCAAAATAGGGTTGCTGCCTCCTGCAGAGATGACACAGATGTACCAGTCTGCATACCTAAATATAAATTGTATTCACATTTTAAATTTAATGCCATGGACCCAAAGAATCACTAGTAGCGTTTTCATTGCCTTTTGCTAGGCACTAGTCCTCTTGTCCCACTATGTTAATTAACTTAACAAAGATTACCAATGGGTAAGAAGTTTCAAGAAATGTGATTCCTGTAAATGTGGTTTTATTTTGGAGAGCCACATGACACTGTTCTCACCCCAAAAATATTTCCTGGGAGCTCCCAAAATTACCAGTGATTTTTTCCTTCCCACTCCCCAGCCAGTAAATTAATCCAGTATTTTCCAAATGTCTCAGATCATGTAAAGATGGCCAGTAAAATAAGGCCATTATTTCTAGGACACAGGTTCCACAGAGATCAAGTAAAGCAAAGAGGAATATTAGCTCTTTTTAAAAAAATTGATCCTGATGCTTAACCTAAGGCAATACTGGTAAAGTACTGTAGCACTCTGACTGTAACTCTTGGATAATAAAAGTAAAAAGGGCCCAATGGAAACTGGCAAAAATCAATTTCTGAAATATTGCATGAGACAAGATATGGCACGTGATCAATGGGAGAAGTATGGTTTGGGAGGAAGAGAAAACCAGGATATTTCAAGAGAGGACTAGATGTAAGGTCAAGAATATGCTGGTACAATCAGAACAAAAAGAACTGGAAAACTGTCAACGCTTTGAGACATTCTAGTTGAGGTCTCAAATTAGGACTATTGGGTTAATGCTAATTACTGTTGCTGTGAATGGTAAACTGATACATACTAGCCTTTTTGTATTTTTGTGGAAAATTTGCTCCAATATTTATAATGCCCCCCTCTATATTAACATGTGAGAGTGCACACAGACACACTCATTTGCCCAAAGATGACGGAACTTATTATTTCATTTTATTTGATTTATATGCTGCCTTTCTCCTGGTATGGGACCCAAGACAGTTTAAAACAAGACAAAGCTAAAAAAAAATCCTGATGATATATATACCACAATTAAAGAAGTTGTCATGTTAAAACTCCACTAATTTTAAAAGGTATAACATCCCACTGGGTGATCTTGGGCAAGTCATACTCTCTCAGCCTCAAGGCAAGGAAATGGCAAACCTCTTCTGAACAGATCTTACCAAGAAAACCCTATGATAGGTTCACTTAGGGTCGCCATAAGTCAAAAACAACTCGAAGGCACAAGATCCTGTCTAGGCTTGGAAGCTAAGCAGGGTTAGCCCTGGTCAGTACTTGGATAGCAGACTGCCAGTGCATGCCAGGTGCTGTTGGCTATACAGTATTTCAGAGGAAGGAACTGGCAAAACCAATTCTGAGTGTTCATTGCCTAAGAAAACTCTTATAAAATTCTTGGGATCACCGTAAGTCAACAGGCAACTTGAAGACAGACAGACAGACGGATTGTTCTAGTTGTGACCAAAGGTAGGATTTAAAGCCTACAAATTTGTTTAGGCTAAACATATGTTGCATGACTATACTTCCCTTCCTGCATGCTTACTGCGGCCACTTGCAACCCATCAAATCTGCTCTGAAAGTACACCAACCCTACAATGTGTTTTTTTTAGGGGGGGGCCTCTGTGGAAGAGGGGATGTGATCCACCAGTGATGTCCATTCCTCTGGCAGAACACTAATCACAACAATTCTTAGCAATGTACAGAATGTTCAAACTGGCTTTAGAAATATCATCAATACTGGTTCTCCACTGACAGTTTCACTCCACTTCAATGGAAATCAACTGAAATGAGAGGACTTTACTTGAGAATAGTTGATAAGAAGAAGAAAAAGAACTCTCTCTCTAATGAGGTTTTAATTAGAAGTCTTGCTATCAAACCTCCTAACTTTCACAATTACAACAATTATAATTAATGTTAACTAATATATATCACTAAGTAGTAAGGGGAAAATTGGTTGCAGTTGTGGTTATTTGACTTTCACTTAGGGAAACCATATGCACAAGAGACTTCCAGTCACCCTGTCATCAACTCAGGTCTTGCAGATTCAGGGCTGTCACTTTCTTGATTGAGTGTATCCATCTATAATGCAGTCTTCCGCTTTTCCTAGTGCCTTCTAACTTACCAAGCATTACTGTCTTTTCTAGTGAGCCAAGAGAAAAGTTGGTATGTAGGAATTAGAATGCAAAGCAATTATCTCCAGGAAGGTTCCTGAGATTTTGTCAAAGAAAAAAGAACAATAGAGAAACAAGCCCTTCATATAAGAATCTTTGAAAAGGCAAGAAATATTTGCAACCACACATCCTTATGTGTTGAGAACTTGGTTTAGAGTACATTGAACAGATGAGCCAAGAGCCAAGAATGTATCTAATACAGATATGATTGCTTTACACAGAATAAATAAATAAATAATAAATAAAACTTTTATTTATACCCCGCTTTTCTGTTACAAGACAATCAAAGCGGCTCACAACATATTAAAAGCCACATTTACAAAATTATGCCCCAAATTCCCCCCCTTAAAACAGGATTAAACATGTACAATTAAAATATCTATTAAAAACAGTCACACACACACACACAAATACGAGGACAGAGTGGTTGGCATGTGGGGGGCAGTCATTCTGTGGCCGGGCACTTTTATTCAGGAAAGGCCTGCCGGAAGAGATCCGTCTTGACAGCTTTTTTAAAGCTGTCTAAGCTGGCAATTTGGTGGATCTCGTCTGGCAGGCTGTTCCATAGTTTTGGGAGCAATTGCAGAGAAGGCCCTCTGGGAGATAGCAGTCTGTTTTTTAAAGGCTGCAATAGATTCCTCCCAGAGGACCTGAGGGTGCGGGGTGGATTATATGGAAGCAGGCGATCCCTCAAATAGGTTGGACCCAAGCTGTGTAGGGCTTTAAAGGTTATAACCAATACCTTGTACTGTGCCCGGAAACTAATAGGCAGCCAGTGAAGAGATTTTAAGATGGGTGTAATTCGGTCACTCCTAGTTTTTCCAGCGACCAGCCTGGCTGCCATATTTTGCACTAGTTGAAGTTTTCAGACTAGGCACAAGGGTAGCCCCATGTAGAGTGCGTTACAGAAATCAGGTCGTGAGGTTACCAGTGAATGTACAACAGTTTCTAGGTCCTTTACTTCCAGGAAAGGGTGCATCTGGCGTATCAGCCGGAGCTGATAGCAGGCACTCCTGATTGTCGCATTCACCTGATTTCTCATGTGAAGCAATGGGTCTAGGAGCACCCCCAGACTGCGAACACAATCCTTTGTGGAGAGCGTGACCCCATCTAGGACTGGAGGTTGCAACCCTATACCTGGTTTGGGGGCCCCTACTGTAAGTACCTCCGTTTTGTCTGGATTCAGCTTGAGTTTGTTTTTCCTCATCCAGCCCATTACCAGGCTACACATTTACACATCAAGGTTTCTTCACAGCGAGTATAAGAACCTTCCAACACAGAGAGCACATGCAACTCAGTGGGACTTCCTTGTGAGTAGGATCACGATGCACATCCTCCTTTTATGCTGAAACGTCACTGGTAAATATTAATTGACAGTACTAAAAATGAGAAGAGAGTCACTAAATTACACCATTTTTTCATTTCATTCCACTTCCAGATAATAAAATATGTGAAACAGTACCCACCCACCGCAAAAGCCATTTGGGCTGTTTTTGTAAGCCATCTCCAAAAAGAAGTAACTGTTAAGTATACTCCCAAAGAAACGTGATTTACTGGATGAAAACTGGCAAAAAATATTGGCAGAAGACACAGAAAGGTTAGGAGAGTTTACAAAGCACTGACTAGAATGATTTAAGTACATGGAAGTAGATTATCTCATTCTGTGTGAAAAAGGAAAGCTTTCTAACCAAGTTGCAACATTTATCTTTTTAGGTGCAATTAAAATTTCAGGAAACATTTTCCCTATATCTTCAGCTCAAGTGAGCAACTGCAGAAGGTCCAGGATCCAGGTTTTGGTATCTGAGACCATCCATGGGCTGCATTAGGCTGAAAAATCCTTCATATCTTCTTTTTGGCTGCCATACTACATCCCAATACTCAATCTTATGGTTGTCTACTAACCTTGGCTTTAGGCAACAACCTTGTCTTGTCCCGCAACAACCATCCTTAAAGCTGAACCTGTCACCTCATCTCCACACCCACAAAGTTTTGATTCCTGTGGACATTCTCACACAGAGACTGCTATACACATCTGTTCCTGGGCTTTCCACTCCAACAAATGCATCCGAGGAAGTAGACTCATGTCTACGAAAGCTCATACTATCAAGTTCTATCTTTCAGTCTCAAAGGTGCCACATGATCCCTTTAAATCCTAAACTGAAAGGAATCAAAGCTTCCTGTTTGGGGGTATTTTTTTAGGTGTGTATGTGTGTTTACATTTCAGGGCTTTGAAGGGCTGGGTCCTGCTGACCCCAAAAATGCAAAAGCCTCCAAGAACAGTAAAACACCTTTCCCAAAGAAAAAAGAAAAGAAAGAGGGAGGGAGAGAGAGAATTTGGTGTGGGGTGCACTGGAGAACATACCACAGAAAGGTTTTGGGGATCCATGTACCAGAGGTACTATGGAATACAAAGTAGTGACCTAAAGCCAATCCCCCTCCAATGACTTCACCATACTTAAATCTGCAGATGAAGCACTCTATGAATCTGAGTAGCTACCTAGAGACCTATTTCTACTGTACTGATTTCTACTGCCTTATAAGATTCCTATACAACTCCTGACTACCAGTTCCTACATGACTTCCAACATGGGGATTTTCTGTGCAAGACACCTGTCAATTTATAATGTCCCTGAATTTCAAAGAGTTTTCTTGGGCAAGGAATACTGAGAGGTGGTTTTGCCAGATGCTTGCTCTGAAATACAGCCCACAGCACTACTCCAACTATGAATTAATATGTTAAATGAATGAATGAATGAAGGGTTCAAAGACAAGTAAAAAATTCACTCACACGTTTGTTCATACAACAATATTACAACAAATTCAATATAAGGATTTACTTATTCTTTTTAAGTCAGCACATCACTTAAGGAAATCAGTGCAGTTTAGGATGTGGAAGCTGATCTGGAACAGCAGACTAAACATCATGTAACTAATTTTCCACCATATAAGATGACTAGACGTATAAGATGACCTCCAACTTTCCCAGTTAAAATATAGAGTTTGGGATATACAGTACTCGTCATATAAGACTACCCCTCTTCCAACGCACACCAAATAATTTTTTTTAAAAACATCAGATTTTATTTCAATATGATAATTTTAATTCAAATGCTTATGACATGAAGTTATTTAGCAGGAAAACTTGTTGGATACAAAGCCTGCTTGGATTGGTCAGCTCTCCCTGCCTGCCCAGCCCTCCCTGTCTCCAAGATTCGAAGACTATCAGAGCGGTATTGCAAACACGGCTCTTTTTTCCATACCCCAGGCATCCCAGATGCCTGCAGCTTGCTCCGCCCTTCACTTATACCTTCCCGGTGAGGCGCCCCCTCACCTCGTCATTGGGACTGCGTTAAGTCACTTCTTTCCACGAATCCTAGTGAGTGGATTTTCTTCTAGCGTACTTGTACAGTGCCATACAACATACGGCATACCATACTTGTACAGCTCTGTACCGCCGGGGATGAGGCCACGGCCGTTTTTGAGCTTCCCCCCACCATATGCGGTGACTGTAGATTCTCCAACCCAACTTGGAAGTTTCAGCACCTGCCTATAAGACAACCCCTGACTTTTGAGAAGATTTTCCTGGGTTAAAAAGTAGTCTTATATGCCAGAAAATATAGTATTTCATTATTCTGTAGTATGGACCCAGTAAGTTAAGTAATCACATATATAGTGACATTCAAAACATTACCAGAGATATATATCACTCCTCTGGAACAAGCACAACAATATGAGATCTATTCGTTAAAGTTAATATTAAAAAAATACCACCTTCATGGGTTTTGCTCTCTGTTATCTGCTGCCTCAGAGGGTAAAACTAGGTCTGATGGTTTTTATGTTAGGTAGGTTTGTTAGGGTAAGGAGCCCTGGTGGCACAGTGGTTAAATGCCAGTCCTACAGCCATAAGCTGGTGAGTCCAATCCCAGAGCTCCAAGTTTGACTCAGCCTTCCATCCTATCGTAGGTCAGTAAAATGAGTACCCAGGTTCCTGGGGGCAATTGGCTTACACATTGTAAACTGCTTAGGGAGTGCTAGTTCACTAATAAATCATATAGAAATATAAAGTGCTAAAATACTAGATTTTGACTGACCATTGGAATGAATTTTTTAACACTGGAAGCAGTTTGACAATGGAACCAATTGCCTAGAGAAGTGGTGGGGTTGATCTATTTCTCTCAATGTATTCAAAAAGAAGTTAGACAGCTACATGTTGGGGATACTCTAGCTGGAGATCCTACATTGAGCAGGAGGTTGGTCTAAATAGTCCATAGGACCCCTTCCAGGTCTATAACCCTCAGCTTTTATACAAGCCAGGTTTCTATTAATCACCTAAAGCTACCATCAATCAACAAAATGTGTACTCTGCAAATGGAATTCTTTCATATAACAAGGGACTACAGGATGCTGATGGGGTGCTGCTGAAACTGATTTTCATGAAAATACACAAGGCAGAAGCTGATTCATTAATGATAATAGAATTTAAATCTCAGTTTAACTTGTATGTATGGGTTACAAGACAATTCTAGCTGACAGCCCAAAAGGATAACAACTTATTCAAATGCCAATAACATTATGGGTCGAAGACAAATGAAGAAAGCATGCCCAATCATGTACAGAGAAAAAGGAACTCTACTACCACTCAGAAGTCAGGCTTTGGTGCTCTATACAGCACTCTGTCCAACTATTCTGTAGGACAAATGACCCCAATGAGAAGCAAGCATGAAGCTGAGCAAAAATTAAAAACAATTTGGGAACCCCAAAACAGAGTCAAATCGTCCTTGTTCCTCAAAAAAGCAAGAACTGTGCTCACACAAGGAAGACAGGAAACACCCTGAGATTGCAGCATCAATGCACAAAATTTGGAGAAGAATTAAAATTACCCCAGGGGTCTGCTTCACACACTGAAGATTCTAAAGACTGGGATAGTGAAGATGTTCCTTGAAACATAGAAATGATGAGCTACCCTCTTTTTTTCTGCTTGTGAATGCAGAGCATCCCTGCACAGATGCAGATCTGCAATGCACATCAAGCCCTACTAATTAATTTTGGTAACACAGACAGCTCTCCGTATCTATGGATTCGGCATCCACAGATTCAACAAACCACAGTTTGATAATATTCACACACACACACACATACACACACACACATTCCAAAAAACAAACCTTGACTTTGCCATTCTATATAATAGACATGAATTTACTATGTCACTGTATATAATGGGACTTGAGCATCCACAGATTTTGGTATCTATGGGGAATCCTGGAATAGTATCTATGGAGGGGGTGTCATAGAATCATAGAGTTGGAAAAGACCACAAGGACCATCAAGTCCAACCCCCTGCCATGCAGGAAATCTCAATCAAAGCACCCTCGACAGATGGCCATCCAGTCTCTGCCTAAAAACCTCCAAAGAAGGAGACTCCACCAATCTCCAAGGAAGTGTGCTCCACCCTCAAACAGCTCCCATTCTCAGGAGTTTCTTCCCAATAGCAAGGTTGAATTTCCCCTCCTGCAGTTCGACTCCATTGTTCTGAGTCCCACCCTCCAGAGCAGCAAGCTTGCTTTATCCTCCCTATGACATCCCCTCAAACATTCCCTGGGGTTGTGGTCCAAACCCCAGAAGATACTAAGGGCCCACTATAACTGTTTGCTACAGGTTTCTCTTTTTTCCATTTCCTTTCCTGGAAAGACTGAGAGGGTCCACGTTAGAGAGATTTACATGTGTGCTTTTAGATAGAAAAGGTACCACTGCACTTCTCTGGGAGACATGTATTTGGACAATAAATGACCCATGCCTGCGCTAGGTAACCATAGAACAATATAGCCAGACCTACTTTTGGACAATAAAAATAGCTGTCTTCTTATTTTACCACAGTTGTTTATAAAATGTACAGTTCCCTCTTTCTGTCAAGGGAAGAGTCTTACTTATTTAATTATTAACAGTCACTTCTTTCATTTGCAGCTAAATGTGTAATAATCTGAAATAATAGGCTATGCCCTGGTGTATCCCTGTGCCTTTAACTAAATTACAACAGAAATTCATCAAAATCAGTCTACATGTTAAGAAACAACCCTTAATAAATGATCCACACTGAAGGAAAGGAGCAGGAAGAGTAGGCTATATAATTCCAACGCTAAAAGTATAGGAATCTCTATTAGAACTTAGGTCAAAACACACTGCAAATATAATCCAGTTTGAGATCCCCGCTTTATACTCCAGGCACGGATCCGGGAAAGAATTGACTATATTAATTCCAACACTCAAAGTATCGACTTCTCTCTTATAACTTCAGGTCCAAAACACACTGCAGATATAATCCAGTTTGAGACTGCTTTGCCTGCCCTAGCTCAATGCTAGAAAATTATGGGAACTGTAGTTTTGTGACACATTTAGCATTCTCTGTCAGAGAGCTCTGATGCCACAATAAACTGCAATTTCCAGGATCCCCTAGCACTGAGCCAGGGCAGTTAAAGTGGTCTCAAACTGGATTATTTCTGCAGTGTGTTTTGGACTTTACATATTAAGATGCTTGTTGCATTCCTCAACTGAATAACCTGGTGGATGTGTCACTACTAAAAAGCTTTTTCAGCTGAACCATTTCATAGTTTATTCTGAACAAAAACCTTTAAACTGAAATAGCTGATGCAAAACTGATATAAACACATACAAGCACACACATGAAGTTTACCAAAAATAGAAGGGCAATTCAAATACTCCCTACAAATAGACCTGTAGTCATCTAAAGAAGTGCTTCTTAATCTAATGTGGTAAAAATTTCTTCCACTGTGCCAGGGACAAGTACCATATTTGTACCATACTTTATTGTACTCACATAGTTTCCTAGAAATGCACTGCCTTGCAGACAGGTATTGTCTAAAGATGACCATGTTGAGCAGCACTGTTCTAAAGTTACCATCACATTTTAAGAGATGGGTAGGTATTTATAAAAATATGCATGCTTCTTTGAAACAGTTACAGATGTAACAGCCCAGAGATGCTAAGAAATATGTATTTCTGATGGCAAACACTGATTCTAAAGTTTTATAACCCTAATCTAAGGGAAAGATATTATAGAGACCTCTTTTAAAAATATAAACTGCCCAAACTTTAGAGCTCTCACAAAGAACAAAGCAAGGATTCTAAATGACAAAGATGTCACTAGAAATTACAGGTAGTCTCCAATGCAGAGATGAGGAACCTGTGGTTATCCAGTTGTTGGTCTCCAACCCTATCAGCTTCAGCCTGGCTGGCCAGCTGTTAGGGTGATGAGAGCAGAAACTATCAAGTTTTGAACAGCCAGAGGTCCCCTATCTCAGCTTTAGGATACTCTGTCAAGCAAGACCTAGTAAGGGAGCAGGGTCGTAGCCAAGGGGGGGGGGGGGTTCTTGGGGTCCGGACCCCCCCTCTTCCATTAGAAAAATGAATGGTGCGTGCTGCTGCGCCGCTGCACCCAAGCCCCATTATAATGGTGGCACTTAGTCTGGACCCCCCCTTCCTAAAATCCTGGCTACGTCCCTGAAGGGAGGAAGAATATACGAAGCTGGAGGAAGACAAAAACACGTCTAAGGAAGGATGGGCAATCAGGAGAGCAAAGTAGGTGAAACAAACTGCATCAGAATAACTGGGCTGTGGACAAACAGCAGTGTGGTAATGATCCCTCTTCCCAGACAAATACTGGTTTTTTACTATAGTACTAGGTAGGAAAAGCAGTTTGGGGAAGATGTGAAGTGCTGTGATCCATAACCCAAAGCAAACATCACATGAGTCACAGAAATCAATTTGGCTAAATACAGTAGCCTGAAAATTGATGTACCTCAAGATGGTGCAGTATTTCTGTATCTCTGAGTTTGGAATTTTTACTAGTCCTGATAAATGAGGTTATATATGAAATAATCTTTAGAAGAAGCTGAATTCACTCCCTATGTACAAAATCCATACTTATTAGTGGAAGCAAAACTATAAAATGGGTGCAGTTGTTAGTGAGTTATGACAGATCCAGTGTCACAGCAATATTTGATCACAACAATAGTATAGTCAGTGATCAGAAGTCAGGAATAGGCCTCAACCCCCAGCAACAAATAACCAAGCTAGCAATGATTACTATAAGGCGGGGTGGAAGAAAACAGCTGCCACCCATCCCTCAGTCCATAGCTTTAAGTCAGAATTTCACATTATCTATTCATGATACAGATGGCCTTTACTTAAAAAAGCAACTTCTGTTTGTTGAATAAAGTTAATGCTGACAGAGTGATCATGAACTCTCAGTCAGTTTGGCCTTAAGTGCAAAATGTCTGGGTCCGTACAGGACGGCATTAAACACATCTCCATGTTCTCTGGAAATTCAGTATCAGTGAGAAAACATCCAGCAGCTTAATATCATACAACCAAAATGTGTTTTTTGGAGATAGGGAAGAAAAACATCAACGGAATCTTAGATTACTTCACTCTGTCTGTGTTACATTTGTCACTACATTGCTTCTTATGAAGGCACATTCCACCGCTAAGTGCCCTTGCTTTTAGCAAGAGCTGTTCCTCCATCCACATGGTTTCCTGGACTATCTTTATTTATGGATTATGACACTGCAACAGAAGATAATTGTGTTTATGCACAACTTACAAAATGCAAAACATTAAAAAGAAAGGGAGGAAGCAAGCAAGGTTGTGCATAATTCATGTGCAAATGAAAAGCTGACTTGTAAGCCACAAAGACCCATGGAAAAGGGATGGGCAAAGTAAGTCCCTCCAGATGCTGTTGGATTGCAATCCCCATCATCCCTCTCCATGAGCCATGATGACTGAGACTGATGGGATTTGTTGGCCATCTATGTCTGGAGAGCCACATCCTTTCTCACTCCTGCCATGGAGAGTGTAAAGGTACAATCCTTCTCACCCCCATGGCATCCATGCTGCCAAGAGACAGGAAACTCAGGGTCAGGGACCATGAGCAGCTTTTGTCTCCAACAATCCACACATCCACCCAAGAATGAATGGCATCCAATAAGGAAGACACCTGAGGACATCCCAAATTAAGCCTTTATCGTACACCATGTGACATCTGGCATTAAGGAGTTAAAGCTGTGAGCTACCTACATAGCCCTGATCTTACTTCAAGATCAGGCTAAGTCCTATAAAGGCCCTCCCTGCATCTTACCTGCCACCATCCTGGCCTTGGAAAGAGAGAAGGAGAGGAAAGCACAGTTTCACCATGTTTAGCCCCAGAGGAAGATTAAAGGCCCTCCCTCCATCTTAACTGCTGCACCTTAGGCTTGGAAGAACTGGCAGTATTTGCTGGACTTGATCTCCTTCTCTGCTGCCATTTCCTTCTCCTTTTGTGTCATGTCTTTTTTAGATTGTAAACCTGAGGGCAGGGAACTGTCAAAGTTAACAGTCAGCAAGCTGCTTGGAGAGCCTTTACGGCTGAAGAGCGGGCTATAAATACTCTAAATGAATAAATTAAGAAATATGTACATATTCAACTATTTCTTATTCAGGAATTCCTTCAAATTCTAACTGCATGGATGAATGGAAGGAGGGAGGGACCAGGCCACACTTAATGGCCTGGCAGCCACAGTCCTCTACAGTCCACTTCTTGGTGGTGGGGGCATCTATAAAGAGAAGGATGATGGTCTGCACATGTGTAGGCTCCCCTGTGTTGTGAAAGAGGCACCTGAGCAGGCCGAGAGCATGGGTGTACAGAGTGTGCTCCATGGGTGCATTCAGCCACTAGAACCCACTCTGCCAGTTGCACAAAGCCTTGCAACACCTCAAAAAATTTAAAATTAGCATATTTTCCAGACAATGTTTGTCTTAAAACCATGCAAAAAATCAGTCAAACACATAAAAACATGAAAATTCCTCCCTAAATATCCCCATTTCCCCCATAGTTCCTCTGGAAACATTGAAAGGATTTGACTTCCAGCTGGCATCATGAAAAAGATTACAAAGGAAAACAGCATTATTTTGACTTGCTGGGAGGGGGTGTTGCAACCTGTTTTCCACACCTGTTTTAGGGTGTGAGGGATTTTGAGTAACCTAGAATTGTTTTTTATGATGTAGCAACAAACTCAATTGCCTAGCATTTTTAGTGTCCTGTCATTATATAGCCTGAAAATTAAATTCAGTATTAATGTAAGTAATTTCTCCAGCCATTATTAGATTTGGCATGAATCTTCATGAATGAGTGAAGAACTGAACCCAGAACTCTATCCACTGCATCACATTGACTCTCACAGCCAGACAACAGGACTGAATAAGATCGATGTAATCTCTACCTTGTGGCTTTTCACACTATGGTTTTCACATTATGATTTTCTTGTATACAGCTTTCAACTTTCAGTGCACAAGCACTGACTAGCTTCTAACAGAATACAAAAACATGGTTTAATTGAGCTTAACTATGGGTGATCTGAACTGTTTATGTCTTGTTTTAAGAGACTCACTAGTAAACCCTGGTGAGAGGTTTGAGAAGTTTTGCTAGCAGTAATCTATAGTAACTTTGAAGCAATTTCATTAACCATAGTTTACATTAACAATGTATAAACCATGCATCATGGTTTATTCCAACATTCCAGTCTGACAGCCTGCCTGACAACAAACAGGAAGGCAGATCAACTATTTTCAGTGTTGAAGAGTATCTTCCTATCACTTCCACAGAATTCCTCTTTCGCAGTCAGACTGCCTGGCAACATGCTAATTTCTCCACCTATCACTTCACTTTAAAATTCTTGACCAGCCTAATTCTGCAGCTGAACTATAAGGAAAAAAGAAAGAAAAGAAACTTAAAGGGGGAGGGATCACTTGTTTTGGGATCTTTGTTGAGAGGAAATAGGACTAAGATGGTTGCATGTATAATGGAGAAATAAAAATCATCTTATCCCAGTGACGGCTGATCAGTCAAATTGAGGTGATGTGGAGATTGAGACAACCCAATGTCTGCTTGTCAGCAATATAAAATGCCCTTATGGACAGGATATAAGTAGATCTCCAGAAGAAAGTGTGATTCTTCAAAGGAAAGGATTAATTTTTTAAAAAATATACTCAGCAGGGATTCTTGGTAACAATCTGTAAAAGCAGTAGAGTTATTTGAGCCATCCGATTTGTTCCATGGCTGAAGATTTGCAAGGCAGAAAGTGTTTGGATACTGAACCTCATTGATGACATGGCAGCGCCAGACCAGTACTCAGGGGCTGTAGAGCATTTGAGGACAGCAGCCAGGCATTTCTAGGGGTCAGAAGAAACTAGACAAACCACTATATCCAGCATCACCTTATTCCTGCAGTGAGGACAAATTTTCATTCTTGTGCTGAGCAATACCTCCTGATTTATGGCTGAAAATATGCCTGGAAGTAACCAGAAGTGAACTTCAATTTTACACCTCTTTGGTGTCTTTTGAGTGATTCCCTTCCTTCACATAGAGTACTCTGGGGTGAGTGTGATGTTGGGGGTATTTACAAACTACACATTCTGCGTGTGTGTGTGTGTGTGTGTGTGTGTGTAAATATTAAAAAAAAAACACTCTGAGGGCTTGTAAGTAACTCAGGAGCCCATAAAGATGGATTTGGAGCTGCATGATATCCAGGAGGCCTCTGCATTTTTTTAAATTAATGTATCCATACTTAAAACTCAGAGCTTGAAAAAGTTACTTCTTCCAGACTACTGCTTACAGAAACATCTCACCACTTTACCAAGTTAACAAAAAGTAACTTTCTCATCCTCTGTTTAAAGTTTAAACTCTCCATCAGCACTGGGTGCTTGGAACAGACTATCTATTGACAGTTCTTCCCATTGTAACTATGGTTAGCAGAAACAAGCAAACATCAAATCATTTATGAAGCTGCTGGAAACAGCTGAAATTAATGAGTTTGGAGCCTGAATTACATACTAAAATACAATGGAAACAAAGGCTTTTGATGTCTCTGAAATCATACTGGAGGAAGTTGTGATTATTTGAGCCCAAAGAAGACTGAGATCATTCCTGTAAAACTACATTGTGCTGTATGTAGTATTACTGGCTCTACTGAGATGTATTGGTATGCAGAACTGGTGACAATTCAGGCTTATCATTCAATAGTATTCTGGTGCTAAACCAACCAGCAACTAATAAGAAAACAATGCAAAACCAAAGTAGATTCTAAAATCAAAGCAGTAAGTTTCCTGTTCCTGGTTAGTTAGGGGAAGGTCAAATCAGGATTCAGATCCAAATGTAATAGAATGCTTTTGCTTCCATATTAATTTCTAGTTAGTGAGAGTTGGACAGTTAAGAAAGAAGATAGAAAGAAAATCAATTCATTTGAGATGTGACACTGGGCAGGAGTGCTGAAGATCCCATGGACTTCTAAAAAGACAAACAAATGGGTCCTAGAGCAGATCAAGCCATAATTTTCCCTGGAAGGCAACAAAGGTGAGGCTGGCATACTTTGGACACATCATGAGAAGGCATGAGCCACTTGGGGAAAAAAATAAAGCTAGGAAAGGTGGAGGGAAGTAGAAAGAGAGGAAGGCTGCATGTTAGATGGATGGACTCTATTAAAGTGATCATGAGTATGAGTTTGCCGGAGTTGGGCAGAGCAGTGGAGGACAGAGGACCTTGGAGATATCTCATCAGAAGGGTTACCATGGGTCCAGATTGACGTGAAGGCAGTTAACAAAAACAAAAATAGTCGTTCTACTGGTAGGAAGAACCAAGTATAGCAGACAGCATACACCATCACCTGCTCATGGATGATAAGCCAAATTCTTTAGAGCAGTGGTTCCCAAACTTTGATCCTCAAGATGTTTTGAACTTCAGCTCCCAGAAACCCCAGACAGCTTAGCCAGTCTGGAATTCTGGCAGCTGACGTCCAAAGCATCTGGAGGACCAAAGTTTGGGAACCACTGCTTTAGAGTTTATCATTATTGTCCAAACGAGGCCATTTTCTTGGTCTTGTTTTGCCCAGTGCCACAGATTCCAGCTCTGATGTCTAGAGAAGTAGAGTAGGAAATGTACGCATCTCAATAGGCAGGCTAATCCTGCATATGTTTACACAAAAATACATTATCTCTTAGTTTCACAGGAACTCAGTTTCACAGGAACTCTCTCAAGCAAATGTGCAACATGAGCACTGCTTCAAAACTGTAGTGTAATCTTAACAGGGCTTTTAAAAGTTATATTTTGGTGATGGTGGCAGGGCAATTGTGGGAGTTGTTGTCAAAAAAACAAAAACAAAACTCCAAGCTCTGGATCATAAGCATATTTATTTTGTTGTTGTTGTGTGCCTCTGAGCTTTTTTTTTTTTTTTTTTTAATTTATGGTGGCCCTAAGGTGAATCAATCATAGGGTTTTCTTGGCAAGTTTCATTAGAGGAGGTTTGCCATTGCCTTCCTCTGAGGCTGAAAGAGTGTGGCCACTGTGGGCTTTTGTGCTCAAGTGGAGAATTGAACCCTGATCTCCAGAGCTATAGTCCAATGCTCAAACTCCTACACCACACTGCCTTTATATTTATTCAAGTATTTTCATTAAATTTTTCATTGCAGTGGAATGAAATCTCTAGTTAATCATGTTTAGGATGGCAACCAACACTTGTTTTAATACATTCTACAAAAACTCACCCAAAGGAGTTTGAACCCTTCTGAGCTCACTCCAGAAGCCAATCAGACAGCAACCACATTGTTTTATTTTTATTTATATACCGCTATTCCAAAGATCATAGCGGTGAACAGCAAGTAAGCTAATTAGCAAGTAAGCTAATTTGCCCCCAACAGTCTGGGTACTCATTTTAGCGACCTCGGAAGGATGCAAGCCTGAGTCGAGCTTGGGCCCTTTTGCTGGTCTTGAACTTGCAACCTTGTGGTTTTGAGTGAATGGCTGCAGTACAGGCATTTAACCACTGCGCCACCAGGGCTATGACTGGCCTATTCAAAAAGTAATTCTGCTCACATACAACACTCTTGTCCAGTGAAATATGTGTACATGTATATTTATTTCTAATATCAGAAATCTAAAAATGTCTAGTGAACAGCACACCAGCAGCAAACTTCAGCTACTATACAAATACAGTGCACCTTGCATCATACACTGGAAGCCGTGCCACAAGAAGCGGTGCCGTGCGCTGGAAAAAGTAATTATCAACTTTAATGCTAACAGCAGGAGAATGAGGCAATTCTAAAATAAATATTTGGAAACACAGCAACCAAATAAAATTCTATGGTACTCACTAAAAAGGACAGAATGCAAAATATTTTTATTTTAGCTGGGCACAGTCTATTCCTAATATTTAAACCCGCATTCAGAAACTACCGAAACAGCTGAGAATTCATATCATCATACTAATATTGTAGGATCCACAAATTTCTATGACCTAAAACTGAACTCAAGGGAAAGGTTCCAGATGGCAGACCAGCATGATCACAGAGTTTCTTCTGCTTTCTCCTTCTCATGCATCCAGTGACACTCTTGGCAAGCAAGAAACACAAGCACAGTTTGAGGCCAGGAGGAATTTACTGAGAAAGTCATGTATGTCTGGGGCCTGGCAGTCTTGTTTGCTTGCGAATCTGAGCCTCGCACTACATACCTCTCTTTCCCCAGCATTCAGTTGTTTCTTAATTCTGCATGCCATCTAAAAATCCTACCATGTAAGAGAAGCATGCCAGTATCTGCACTACACCAGTATCCACAGTGAGAGGAAGGGGAAGAACAACGCACCAAGCACTACCACTCTAGAAGGCAGGATCTTCCTGCCTGCCCAAAGGACTGGGTTTAAGAGCACAAGATAAAACACTTACATGAACTGACAAGAACAAATCTTGCACATTGTGAGAAGAAGTGAGGAAAGTCATTTCACAAATCTAAGTGCAGTTTTAAAATTAGCACGTCTGTAAAAAGAAAGAAAGAAAGAAAGAAAGAAAGAAAGAAAGATGGGAGGGAATGTGTATGATGGTCTGAGACACAAATGTGCTAGTGCTTCAGGGTGAACTGTGTGCCACACTCCTGTACACAGAGCATCAGTCCTGGTATAGACTAATTTGAAAAATAGACATTTAACAGAATCAGGGTGAAAACGCTTGTGCTAGCATAGGCAAATGAATCTCTTGTATTCCTCAGGGTCTTCATGGGGAAAGAGCAGAGCTGAGCCTCCTAATGTTACTGGATTGCAACTCCCATCAACTCACCATGGGCTATGCTATCTAGGTCACATGGGAGTTGCAGTCCATAAAATCAAAAGCTCCCAAACCTTGAGGAAGCTGTGTATCTGTTTGATGAGGTTGTCTTCAACACCACACATAATGCCTATGAAAATCCATCTGTGGTGAGCTCTATCTAACCTGTGCAGCAAGGATTTTCAGGAAAGATATATCTGATGAACAGCCACATCCTGAAAGTCTTTAACTACCATTTCCACTTCATTTTACTGTCAGATAGAAATAAAGTGACCACAAAGGCTAGTGGTACTATTCTTCCTGTGTCTGCTCAAGAATGCAGGTTGGCAGACAAAATGACAAAGTGACATATGGGAAAAAGTTCTGCTCCTTCTGCATTCTACTCATAAACTTAATATAAAATCTGGGCAACAGTTCATCACTTGAAAGTTGCATTGTTTGATGAATAGGGTCACTACAATATTTACACATATTGAAATGCTAACATTATTAGAACACAATACAAGAAAGAGAAATAAGAAAGAGATTTGGGGGTCAACCCAGTATTAGGAAATCCATAGACCAAATGTAGGCAACTGCCAGAGGTTAGTGGACCTCACTGGACCCACAAGCAGAACCCCAGGAGGGAAAATGTGGTTTTGTGCACCCAAATGCCTGCCTATGCCACTTATGAGATGGGGAGGGCAATTTCACTATGTGTAGAACCCTACCCACTCCATTTTAGACCTAGCAAAGAACTTTTTTTCCCCTCAACTGAAAGTGACCAAGAAGTTAACTCTTGAGATATTTCCTGTTGATAAAGAAGGTGATTCCTGGACCTAAAATGGCTCAGGGGATCTTCCCCCAAAACATGCCAAAATGGCCATCCATATGTTCTGGAGAGCATTTGGGGGAGTGGGGGATTCGGGTGGTACATGTGGTCCACCAGTCACATTTCCCTCACCTCTGTCATAGACACATACACACACACAAAAAGATTAAAAGTTACAAACACTACCATCTGCTTCCCCATGATTATTCACACCAAGCAGTTTTGCTTTGGGGCATCAGATCCTGGAAGCTAAGCAGGATCAGCACTGGTTAGTACTTGAATGGGAGACCACCAACAAATTCCAGCTGCTGCAGGCTATATTTTAGATGAAGGGACTGGCCAAACCACTTTCCACTATTCCTTGCCTAAGAAAACCCTATGCAGCCATCTTGAAAGCACACACACACACATTGTTAGGCCCCAGTCTATGACTGGAGTCACTCAGTAAGTCTTCCCCAAGCTCATCAAGGCCATGCTGAGTATTGTAGTCTATGACATCATCAGGGCACCAAGCTGGAGAAAGCTGCCCTAAATTCAAAGTTCTTTGTAAAGAACTTTTGGGAATAGTTCAGGGATTAAAATTCCCAAATACATTTTTCTGGCCCCCAGATTTGTAATCCAAAAACAACACAGGTATACACTAATAGTTCCTTTTTCTAAAATCCCAGATTAAAACATTGCAACAAATTGGTTCTTTCGAGTTTGTTTTACCTGCTAACAGGAAGAGAACTGCGAACAGGTACCATGTGCCAGTATATTGCTCTTTTATAATAAGCCAGGATAAATCAGAAATCCTGGCTTATTATTATGCAGTAATGTGGTTAATGTGAAACCATGGTTTATATGACTGACTGAACCCAAGCCTGCTACAAACCATGGTCTGTTCAACACAACCACCACTACCAAACCCACCATTTCACATTTTGCATTTGTGGGTTACTGTTATGGTTATCAGATAACCAGAGTGGAACCACCAGTCCACCATAAGCAGCTGCTCTAAAATGGAACCAAGAGTAAACATACAAAGCCGAGTCATGACACATGAGCTACAAAAACAAGCAAACAGCAAAAAAAACCATGGACTTGCGTACTGTATACTTAGAAGCCCAAATTATAATATGGAGCTTTACCTATACATACGACAAACCATGCTCCGTATAACAAGTATCTCCCACTGATCATTACATATGTATTTATTTCCTCTATTTATATAGCTTTCACAGTAGCACAAGTTACTTGGGCAGCTCACAAAATGATTAAATGATTAAACAACTGTTAAAACCACAACAGAGTTTAAACAGGTAAGGAAATATACCCTTGAATGCACCTATAGGACATCAGTCTGCATTTGAAGTTTAAACATCTGTCTGATGCCTTCATCTGGGCTTTTATTTAATCAGGTACCAGGGACAGAGATGCATAATATCTTGTAAGGTAATGCCCTCTGAAATAAAGAGCTGGAAGATACTGACTTTAGTTGTTGACTTGAATTTAAGCAACAGTCTAAAATACTAGCCATATTGTCTGGGGGATTTTAGAGGGTAGCCCTCCCCTCCCAAAAAAAAAATCTGATTGATCAGGTTTGAAATTAGCTCTTAGTCATTTGATTATTTTTAATTGCTCATACCTTGAAAAAGGTGTTTCAGATTTCATTGGCTAGAATCCTGTTTGTTTGGCCCAATTAGAGTAGACCCAATGAATATAAATACCCTTGATTCAGTGGATCTATTCCATTCAGTAATAAGAATACGACTGAGGCCAATATGTTACCTCAAGACTTGTGTGAAAGAGGGGGAAATGACCAAAAATGTACATCATTCTTTGAATGACAATAGATTATTTGCTGACTCTGCTTATGCAGTTGTGCCAAGTGAAGCATGTCGAAAAGCAAAATTCACACATGCATAAGAGCTATTCCATATATGCAGCATCAAGTAAATGATCTGTAGTTGTGAAACTGCTACTATGCAAGCTTTCATATAATCCAACATCACATTATATAATAATTATTATTATTATTTATTTATTTATTTATTTATTTCCTGCCTCTTCCAGTATTGGATCGATGTATTATATCCATGCTTCTCACTGAAGGCAGTTCATACATTCATCTTACATTGTCCTAGCATGTGAGACTCTAGCCTAACTTTAAACCAAGATGGCATTTTCTGGAAGATTCTTCCTTTAGGAATATGAACTGATCTGGTTAGGACAATGATGAGAGATTGTAAATAGGAAATGTGTGTCCCACATAGCTTTTTGTCCCTTCAAAACCAGTTCTGGGGGTGCTACCAAGCTCTCCTGATACATTTTAGGGGTGAACAAGATGCAAATTATATGAGGTCACTGAAGCTGATCTAAACTAGCATACCAGCCACAGCACAGGTAACATACCCAAGATTTCATCCATAGTCTGTACATCACATACAATATGAATATATGGAATACTTCATTAAGAAACTAAGAATTTTTAAAATCATGTTGTAAGAAGGTAGCCTAGACAAATTGACCCATTTCATTGATTAAGTATAGCAGTTACTCGTAACTTTATATATACACACACACACACACACACACACACACACACACACATAAATTGTTAAACAAACACAAGCAAAAGATTAAATGCTGAGACCTCAAAATAGTAACTAAATAAGATGGCCTCATCCTTTAAAAAAATAAGACAGTACAGTAATCATCTTGGAAAAGAGGATGAACTCTGATAAAAACTAGTATCTCTTCCAAGGGCTGCATCAGTTATTCAGCTAATACAGGCCCACTGAACCACTTGCTAAATAGTATGTCAACAATCATGTGAACCCTCTGATTTAAGGGGTTCTCTCTAGTAGGGACCAATTAGTTTACTATCAACTATTTCAACTACTTCAGGGATCATTCTACGTAAGTATACAGTTGAGATTCAGATGGAAATAATTGGCAAGGCAAAGTCTGGGAAAACATGAAGATTACCAGGAGACATCACTTGTGGAGTGCAGACCATACTGGGTGACACAATGGGATGGTACACATGGTGGGACTGGCATGGATGCTACACAAGCAAGACAGGGTGTTGCCACCCTTTCTCACTCGCAGCATTGCCCACTAGCAGCAGCTTGGCTGGGCAGTGGCCAATTGGCTGGGGGGCAGGCACCAAGGCGAGGCAAGGGAGGCAAAGAAGGGCAGTCTGCCACCAGTGCCCCTGCAGCCCTTTCCGGGCACCCATACCGAGCAGCACCATCCAAAGTTATGCCATTGCAGACTACTCTTTCAGTTAGAGCACCAGCTTAGTGTAGAGGTTTGAATGTTGGACTAGGACAAAGGTGAACCAGGATTCAAATTCCCACTTGGCCATGGAAACCCACTAGATGGCTGTGGGCAAGCCACACGCTCTCAGCTTCAGAAGAAGGCAAATGCTCTCTGAATAAATCCTGCCATGAACACATAGTGATAGAGTCACCTTAGGGTTGACCTAAGTCAGAAATGACTTGAAGACACCCAACAACAACTATTTCAATTTCTTAAAAATTCTCATAAACTAGTAGCTCAAGTTGGGTCTTGAACTGAACTTGATAGGCCTGGGGTTTCCAAGTCCTAGTACAGTAAAACACCCCAGTACTTTAAGTCTTGATCCGTTCTGGTGCAGTCCTTTTACAAAGTGCTTGTCGCACCAACAGCATGGGATCTTTTGCTACAGAACTGCCTATTACAGGCAAGAGAGCAATTGCAGCCCCCCCCCCTTAAGTTCCATACGTTCATCTCCAGCAGAGCATTTGGGTTGAGCTGCTTGGATTCCTCTCAACCAGAATTGTTCACAGTATCTTCATTAATGCAGGCATAGTCAGGGCGAGACATTCTGAATAACAGTTTGTACTTTCCAGAGTGCCTGCTTCCCCACAAGGGCTTTCTTTTCTGAGCTCCCCTCCACCACACCCCCACAGATCACCACTGACAAGAAGCCTCAACTTTCACTGCGCCTCCACTTAATCCGAGGTTACACATTTTTCTGCATTATGATTAATCATTTCAGTCATGAGGGATGTGATTGTTTATTCCCCACCTCCAGCTTGAGGTGAATGGGGAACACTTAATTTCAGAGAGGAACATTTTATTTCTGCCATGTCCTCAGTTGCTTTTTTTTAAAAAATTGAAGGGAAAGAACAGATTTAGCTAGCTTTAACAGGGTTACTCCAATACGTTTTGTTGTCTGAAGTGATGGGAAAGCAACCTCCGTTCTTTTGACATAATAGAGACCAACAAGTTTGGCAGTTCAGTCTTCTTGCAATATGGGTGACTGGATAATAGCCCCCACTGCCCCTGAGGGCAGCCAGACAGTGGAGGGGGTACAAAGCAAGCAGTGTGGCCACACTGGGCAACAAGAACCAATGCTCAGACTCTGTAGAGGCATACCTCAGTTAATATAGCCTCGGATAAAGATGCTCCTTTTCACAGTCATATGCTTGCCCTATGCAGAGCTCTTCTTCCTTATCCTCTGTCTGGCTGAAAAGGTTTTTTTAGCAGCATCACCATTGGGAGGGTGAAAAAACACAAAAATTCAGTACTGCATCATTGTGGTATGTCTGCAGAAAATAATGCAATAAAGCTTGAGCTAGGAAAGAGTGGGATGTGTGCCTGGCTACAACAGGCAAGGAAATGGCAGCAGCCTCCAAAATCCCTTACTGAGCATGCATGGAAACAACACAGAGATGAAAAAGGAGAACAAATAAGCTTGCCTCACCTGCTCCCCTCAGTATGTTATTAAAAAAAGTATACATCGATAAAATTTGGTCACAGAAATAGAAATCATAAGAAAAGTGGAGGCTGGTGGAAGAATATAGCATTCCTGGATGCATTCGGGAAGAAGCCTATTAAGTGGTCTCTAGCTGGTTCAAAAAAATTTTGCTTACCTATTCAAGGCCTACCTGAGCTGGATGTTTAATTTTACACATGCACATTGCTATTCTTTGGATAAAATGTTTGCCAAAACATATTGAAGTGTTCTTCTTTTAGGTGGTGGAGGAATCTAGCCTTGGTGGTGCAGTGGTTAAATGCCAGTACTACAGCCACAAGGTTGTGAGTTCAATCCCAGGCAAGACTCCAAGGTCCACTGTGGGTTGCTAAAATGAATACCCAGCTTGTTGGGGGCAATAAGCTTATATATTGTAAACCGCTTAGGGAGTGCTTAAGTGCACTGATAGAAATGTACTTGCTAGTGCTATTGCTATCCCTCTTCTTTCAATGTTATTTCTGCCTGTGGTGTCAAATTTTCTGCTAAAGAAGTCATAGCCAGGAACACATCTACTTTGCTAACAGTGGCATGCATGTACTGTATGAGGCAGGTTGCTATAATGAAAATAGATAACATGTACCAATTTCAAACATTCTGCTTTCAATCTGGGGCTTTTTTTAAAACGTCTTCTCTTTCCCTTCTTTGCCCCATTTTTAAGCACCTGTCTCCTAAACATTGCTATCAAAAATAGTGCACTCTTGCACAGTTGTGGTGTACGCTAAGAACTCACAAGCCTCAAGGAAATAAATACATTCATTACCTATAAAATTCAAATTTTATTAATACATTTCTTTCAGCAGCACAAAAGAATGGCAATTGTGCCATGTCACAGCATCCAACAGCTGTTCATGACACAAGTGTGAACCAACATTCTGCACAATAGTTACAATCACCATAAAAATTCAATATTCTTGAGGCTACAAAAAGGAGATAAAAGTGGGATATCCCATCAGTAGAAGCTGAGACATGAGGGAATGAGTCCAGTTTGTACATAACCAAAGGGCAGATCCTCTGTCCTATGGTTAATGGCATTTTGTGTTTCAACTGTTTTACTACTGCTTCCAACTAGTACACTCAACAAACATAATTGATAAGTCATTTTGCCTTCTATACTTGATGTGGGAAAACGAGATGGAAAGAGGAGACATAGATCTTATGGTATCCGGAGAGGTAGTATATTGAGCAGTACACAGATGTCCAGGAATTTCACTTACTGGGCAGTGCTATGAAGCAGGCTGGGCATCTTCACTTACGGATTCAACATATTCAGCACTGAATTTATATTTCAAGTTTTATAGCCACCTGCTAAGGTAATATAATTCCAGCGAAATCAACCCAGGATGAAAAATTATTCATGGTTGGGTTATTTTTAAGGGAAGTTTTGAACATGGTTGTAAAGCTTAGGTTGCATGAAAAAGGATACTTGGCATGACATCACAGTTCAAGAAAATACACAGTGTAAAAAATTACCTGCAGAATGCAGAAATATCAGCTTGGGGAAAAACAAAACAAACACAAGTCTACAAAACTAGTCTCAAGAGTCACTAAAGAATATTTGGCATCCACCTTCCACCACTCCAATCCTTCCTCCCCAGGACAGAAATCGTAGGTTGTTTCATTTTTAGTACTTTGCTTCCAAATTACACTGACTATGAAGCTTTACCACATGATTCAACATATAGATATGTTACTCCTTACACTTAGAGCCCAGGGAGAATCCCAGTGGAAGACAGGAACAAAGGCTAATCTGGCAGGCTGTACACACACACAAACACACACATAAACACACAATCTTATCCATTCTCCTGTCCATCACTGACCATATACGTCTGCACTGACGCATACACTATTTTATGTTATAATCTGTGTATGTTATGCTTTAGCTACACAACCTTATGTAACACATTCCAGTTTAATACAGAACAGTGTGTAGATTGTTGTGTCAATCTAAGCAGCCTCCAGTTCCCATGGTGTTCCTTTCAATATTGCCCCTTAAATGTAAAAAAATAAATAACAAAAATACAGAGGGAAATAAAATGCAACAAGAAAGTGCCTACAGTATAGCAAGAGCCATATAGTTTTTAAATCTCTGAGGATGATTCTTCTCCATCCATATTCAAATGGCTTTAGACTGACAGGGGCAGAGGATTCCTAGTGATCAATTCTGGCAAAATATAAATGGCTTCTGTTAGTAGTGTGGTTGTTCTGACTTGCAAGTGTACAGGTCTATTAAGGGATAACAACTTATAAATATTTTTTTAAGAAAAAGACAGGATCAGCGCCACCATTATACATCAGCCTCCGTAAACAGCATGTTGAAAGCATACATACTGCCATGGTGATGCTGTAGGAAAAAGCATTACAGCAACCACTTGTACTGTTTCCTTGTTTAAGGAAATCAAATGCATCTGCACTGATCCTTTACCCAGGCAGCATCTTATACACCACAAACACACACACACACACACACAGAGTCCAAGAACTTCCACCACTACAAAACAAACAAAAAAACAAAAAAACATGAAGTCACAATAATGTTTGACAGCAATCATCTCCAAAGCATTCATGCACCCTGCCATGAAAACAGAAGTACACTTGTGCAGTCAGAAAATGACAACACACAAACAGCTTCCCAGTTGTTTTCAGAAACACCACTACTGTTCTTTGTCTTTTTCTTTCTTAAATAACCACTGGACAAGGAATTATATAATGCAGATTAATTCAGGTGTCTCCTCCTCCTCCTCCTCCACCACCACCACCACCACCTCCAGACTCTATCCATCACATCGCCAAGCAGTCCACAAAACAAATAACACCCAGTCTTTCCTTTGGTGTCCCTCTCCTCCGCAGACTTTGCTGTTCTGAGGAAGGAGGAAAGACAACCAGCCAAAGGATGGGATGTGCAACCACCAGCAGCACAACCAACACTTACCGCCTCAGAGTCTTCAAATCCATGCAGGTACAAATTGTCATACATGGAGGTCTGATAATCCAAAGCACCCCTTCCTCAAGGCAAAAAGTGAAATGCCTATAAAAGCCACAGCTGGGTTTTAAAAGGGGAGAAAGAAAAAAAGCAGGCAAAGGCCTAGATGGAAGCCAGTCAGCCGCCTTGCACAAGAGATCAGATAGATCAGAGAGAGCTCTCCTGTGGACTTCTTTCCCCCTGCCAAGATGCTCTTCATTCACATCATAGGAGGGGAAGGTGATCCCTAGAGGCAAGGCAGAGCTGGCATTTTATCTGCCTCCCAAGTGCTGAGCTTGAAAGCAAAGCCCGTTTCCCCCAAGCAAGGACTGATGACAGAGCCAGGAAAGAGACCAGCGATTGGCTGGACTGCTGTGGCTCAGTCAGCTCCCAAAGCCTTCTCTTTGATAGTGGATGACGAACAGGAGGGCTTGTGCATTTGTAACAAGCATGTCCCCGAAGAATCCTTCAACCAGTAAAGAGGAAGAATTGGAATAAGAAGAATGGCCAAAAAAGAGAGGGGGGGGGGGGGGGGGGGGGTGGGTATCCGGACAGATTTCCCCCCCTCCAAAAAATGCCCCCTGAAAAGGGGGGGGGGAGAGAAATAGGTGTCTTCCAACATCAAAATGCCAAACATCTGCACCTTAAGGGAAACGGCAACTTTAAAATCCGAAGAGATTGGCTGATGGATTTTATACAGGGTGACAGGAGCCAGAAGATTAAATGAAAGCATTGAAGGGGAAGGTGTTTGCATTAGCTTCCCTGAATCAGACTATTTCCTCTGCTTAAGGAAGAAATTTGAAGGTAGGAGGGAGAGAGATGGAAAGGAAAGAGTTCACTTCCTTTCTCTGTCTTGTTTCTCTGGTTGCTTTCTGTGCAGTATTTCCATTCAGAAGCCCCTTCCAGGGGAGGCATTTAGAGATTATAAACTATGCTGTTTCAGAGAGAACCGTAGGGAAATTGTGCATTTATCTGTGAAGGAGGCAAAGTTTATTTATCTTTCAGGAAAAATGCAAAGCAAGCCTGGCTAAATAGGTCAGGATATGCCCCCAAACAGCATGTGTCTCCCTGCAGCCCCAGCCCTCCTCCTGCCCTCCTGTTTCTCTCTTCACACAAGTAAAGGTACTGTATTAAGACAGGATTCATCAGTGAAATATATATTCTCATTATATGTGAACTAGGAAGTCCAAACAAGCCAGCTTTGGGATCCATCTGTAAAGTGGGCTTTCAACCCTGTCTTGTTTGTAAGAGCTTAACCAAATTTATGTGGCTTGAAAGCTGGACTATGACTCTGGAGAACAGGGTTCGAATCCTCACTTAGGCAGGAAACCCCACTGGATGACCTTGGGGAAGCCACTTACTCTCAGTTTCAGAGGATGCCAATGGCAACCCACCCTCTGAAGAAAATTGCCAAGAAAACCCCATGACAAAGTTGCTTTAGGGTCATCTTTAAGGCACACAACAACAACAACAACAACAACAACAACAACAACAACAACAACAAACACCATGGGAAGGGATATTTAAATGCTGGTATCTGCTTTCTTTTCCTGTTCAGGCAAATTGTTTAATTTTTAATATATATAGAGAGAGATGTATGTATTTTAATATTTTGTATTGTTTTTAGATTGTATTGTTTTATGCTTGTTCGCTGCCTTGAGTCCCTATATTGGGAGAAAGGTGGGACATAAGAAAATAATAGGAGAACCAAAGCAGGGGCAAGCAGATTGCATGTGTCCACATGCCGCTCATACAGTGATCACAATACAGGTGGACTCCTTCATACAGGCATCCACACTGCCACCTGATTACTGTACATGCAAATGCAGCTAAGTCCACTGCACCAGCCCAAAATCTAAAACTCTATCCTCTCCTGCACATCAGAATAATCACCAGAATAATGCCTTGTCCCTCAGAACCAAAGTGAGTAACCATAATCAGTTACACATTTTGCAGGTAGTAGAATAATTCAAGAACTCAGTAAAGGATGAAAGTTTCACCAAGTAAATTTTGTTCATAATTTTAATACTACATATACAAAGCCAGAATACAACAAACTGTATTCAAGATTTGGAAAGATTGGCTTCGGACAGGCAAGAACCACAATGGGCCACCACTTTCCTTTTGCTCACTAAGTAGAGAAACACTACGGCCCTTCCACAAGACTTCTGCCACTTTCATTGATCTTAAGTCTGCATATGAATTCATCTTTAGGGAAAGGATTTGCATTTTCT
>NC_056522.1:220867123-220913241 GCF_019175285.1 Sceloporus undulatus | reverse complement strand
GAAATTTTAACTGAAAAAAGAGGTTTTTTTTTTACATGAGCTATTTATTTAAATAGTGCAAATAGACCCAAGACATCTTAGCTCTCTTATTTCAGTAACTGAATGGGATTTGGAAAGAAGGTCTCCCTGCACTGATGAGGTTTGATTTATATTGAAGCAATTCATTCCCTTGTTGTATAACTGATGAACTGCATCCTTGTATTGGCAGGTATTAAGATAGCAACGCAGACAACACAGTATTGTTAATAAGGTATAGGTGCTGTAGGTCCTTAACATATTGTCAGAATGAACTAGCAGATTATCAACTATAGTAAAACAAATGTTTTTTTCCCCTCAAAGTGTTAGGAAAGGCAAATGGGCATTATAGAGAAGTGAAAAAGAATTTTTGTATTAACTATACTTTGTATATTTTCCTATTTCAGAAGACAGAATTGGTTTTTTACTGGAGCTTATTGTCTGAGGCTTTTATTTTTGGAGAATATTTCTAATTTGTTATATGTAATAAGTGAAAAAGATTTTTTTTTATTATTAATGGTCCTTTGTATATTTTCCTAAGACTACAAGGTGGTAATATCCAATGCCTAACACCTTCAATTTTTTTCCTCCTGTTTGGTTTGTAACAACTTGCCTGATGAAGAAGCCAGTGAAGCTTTGAAAGCTTGCAACATGTATCTTGTGCATTTTGGTTGGCCAATAAAAGTATCACTGTTTGGTGGATTTTTGTTTGAATTTGCTAAATGGCCAACACAGCTACTCCCTGAATGTTTCCTTGGCAAGAAGTTCAGCATTAAAAATGGATCTCTCTCTCTCTCCCCCTCTCCCTACAGAAAAGAGGAATTAATGTGAGCTGAAAGATGTTCACTCAAAACTTTTAAAAGATACTTTAAAACCTTCTACAGAAGAAACACAAGAGTGATGGGAGCAAATGGTTATTATGCCTTGGATACAATTCTGTTACTCAAATCAATATAGCCTTCCTTGCCATTTCTGAAAATAGTTATTGCTACAAAAAATCTTTAACTGATTAATCACTGTAGTTCAGAAAGATAAAGACATAGTATATAAAAATATAAATAGACATTTTGGCCGCTATTATTATTATTGTTGTTGTTGTTGTTTATTTATATAGCGCTGTAAGTTTACATGGCGCTTTACATTATAAGCAACCAAAACACAGATAAATAGCTGCCGATGGCATACAATCTAAAAGTAGAAAGCAGGAAATAATAAAATTAACAACATATCTATACAATACTTATAAAACAATAGATTATAAAATAATACACATTAAAACACATTATCAGCCGTCAAAATCCGGTTGTGAGTTGGAAAGCATCCCTAAAGTACAGGTCTATCTGAGTAAATCTATCTAAAAATGCAACCCCTTTTATTTGGACAGCCTTTAGAAATGTTTAAAGTCATGTTTTAATGGTAATTTTGCTCTGTACCACTAATTTCTATAAAGCAGATCAACTGAAATTATTATTTTAGGAGACCAGCTTTTGTGTTACATTGACTATTAACATTTTGATTGGTGTTAAAATAAATTACAGTGAAAAATTAAAAGTTTTGTGGGGATTTAGTGTTATGGTAAATACTATCTGATGTATGACTAACAAGCAGTAATGACTAACATCATTTAACAGGTTCAGGTGAAAATGCAAGTTTACAAGCAGGGGGGAAAAACAGCCATGCTGTTCTTGCACAGAGTCCTGTGTTTTGCTTCTGCAGGAGAAATCTACAGAGATGAGATTTAGCCTCCAAATTACATATTGTCTCTGGTTACAATCATACTGCTGGTCAAAGGGCAACAGAGGGCTTAAGAAGTAATGCAAACATTGTTCCTTCAGGGAGGTCTCCAAATATACTGTATACAACAAAATACAAAATCCACAGAACACTGATACCTTTCTTGGGCAACTAAACTACATAAAAGCTTTCACTGGCTTCTTCATCAGACAAAGATATTAAAAATCATACAGGGAAAGACCTATGACTCTAAAGTTCTTCCCACTTTCCCCCTTCATCCCAAGACTACTTCAGTTGCTGCAAACTCAGTTCACATTCCAAAAGTAGTTTGCACTCAGTTAATTCAGCAGAGGAGAAAGGAAAGAAGTCTTGTCCTTTCCAGTAGGCTCAGGTAAAAGTAAATTGCTGCAACCTTTCCTAGCTTGTCTGTTCTTCCTCTTTAATAATCTCCTCTTTAATACCATTTTGATTATACTCTGTTATTGTTGTGTGCCTTCAAGTTATTTCTGACCTCATAGAATCATAGAGTTGGAAGAGACTGCAAGAGCCATCCAGTCCAACCCCTTGCCATGCAGGAACTCTCACTCAAAGCATACCCAACAGATGGCCATCCAGCCTCTAAGACCTACAAAGAGGGAGATTCCACCACTCTCTGAGGTAGTTTGTTGATTGTCGAACAGCCCTTGCGGTCAGGAAGTTCCTCCTAATGCTGAGGTGAAATCTTTTTTGCTGGAGTTTGCACCCATTGCTCTGGGTCCTAGTCTCTGGAGCAGCAGAAAACAAGATTGCTCCATCCACAATATGACACCCCTGCAAATACTTATGCAGGGCTGTCATATCACCTCTTAACCTTCGCTTCTCCAGGCTAAACATCCCCAGCTTCATAAGTCATTCCTCATAGGGCATGGTTTCCAGACCCTTCTCCATTTTAGTCGTCCTCCTTTGGACACGACTTATGGCGACCCTTAGGCGAACCTATTCTATATGGGGGGGTTTTTGGCCAAGATTTGTTCAGATGAGATTTGCTATTGCTTTCCCCTGAGCCTGAGAGCATGTGACTTGCCCAAGGTCACCCAGTGGGTTTCAGGATCAAGCAGTACTTGAACCCTGGTCTCCAGAGCTATTGTCTAACTCTCAAACTACTATATTATGCTGACACTGTGTTTGGCTACAGATGTTGCTTGGCTACAGATGTCCTGGTTTTTCATCTGTGAAAATATTTAAAGTATGGATTTCTGCATTATTTCTGGTTATGTGGCAATTTGGATGTCCAGAATATTAACATTCTCACCCTTATCTTTTCAGACAGATGTGCTTTCTTTTTCAGAACTCAAAACATTCACCATTACCTAGTAATGTGAATAATCTTAATATGTACATGTATATGTATATTTCCAGGAAAAAGTAGGATGGGTAAATGAGGGTCCAAAACACCCTGCAGAAATAATCCAGTTTGAGACTGTAGTTTTGTGAGACATGTAGCTGTTTCCGTCTGAGAGCTCTGGTACCACAATAAACTACAATTCCCAGGATTCCCTAGCACAGAGCCAGGGCAATTAAAGTGCTCTCAAACTGGATTATTTCTGCAGTGTGTTTTGGACTGAGGAAGCAAAAGTAAACAGAAGTGGAACACCCTCATTTGGAGTTTGGTGAAATCTCCTTTTTTGGAGGTTTTTAAATAGAGGCTGGATGGTTACCTGTCAGGTGTACTTCGATTGTGAGTTCCTGCATGGCAGGAGATTGGACTGGATGGCTCTTGGAGTATCTTCCAACTCTATGACGCTAGGATTCTAAAAGCAAACCTGTTTGTTATGCACATGACAAATCAGAGGCATTCTCTTCTTCATGGACATTAACAAGTACATTGACTTATACTATCAAATTATAATATAATATAATGTACTGCAATTGTTTTTTGATGTTAGGTTGGTTTTGACTTAAGGCAAACCTAGGAATGGGAGGTTTCCAAGAGACCTGGCCATCCGCAGCTCTGCTTGAGTCTTGCAAATTCAAGGCCGTGGCTTCCTTGACTGAGTCAATCTGCCTGTGATCTTTCTCTTTTCTTTATTAAAAACAGTGCTTTGTAACAGCCTGTCTGGTCCTTTCATGTTAGCAGTGGATACTAGTGAATGCGACACAAGGCGCCATCCAAACTGACACTATGGCTCTTTAGCAAAAAAGACAAACATTGAGTGGTCCTGGAGAGTGAATTATTTGGTCATTGTCCTTTAAAAATGATTCCCCTATCCAGGTTAAAACAAAAGCATACTAGCAGTGTGGCTGGAGAAAAAGTGTTGTGTTTTTTTTCAAAACTGAAGCAGATTTTAAGAAGTGGTGGTGGTGTTGTTGTACTCTTACAGTATCTCCCATCAAGCCTAGCCAGCATACTCAATGTGTGGGATGGGGGAACATGCAGTTAAACAACATCCGGGGATCCCCACATGTTTAAATTGTGTTTACCTGTTGCTGTATTTATATAAACAAGCCATAACAGAAATTCTCTGGGCAGTTCACAAACCAGAACATTAAATACAGTACAAAACAACAGAAACAACTGAAAACACAAAAATCTGTTCGATCCTGACACACATTAAATACACATCAAAAATGCTGATCTACCCAACTAGAAAATTAAGAGGTCATCATTGAATAATTTGTGGGGAGGGGATATTGGGCTATTTTTCATGTGGACTATTATATCCTTAGGTAATTTTAAATCCAAATTAAAGACGACTCTGTTTATGGAAGCATTTCAGATCACAGTCTGATTTTTTGGACAGTTCATAATTTGTGTGTATTGCTTCCTGTTGTTTATAGTTTGAGCTATTTTAATGCATAAATTGTTTATTTTAACAATTATATCCTTTGTGATTTTAGATTGCACACCATAGGCAGGTATTACATGTTGATATAAATAGCTGTTTTTGATATTTATGTAAAGAGCTGTGAAAAATTTACAGCGCTATATAAATAATAATAATAATAATAATCCTATTCAAAGATTATGCACTTGTTTGTATTTGTATATGTAGACACGAAGGGGAAGAGGCCATAGCTCTGTGGCAGAAGACATCTGTAGGCACAAGATCTCAGGTTTCAATTTATGGTATCTCCAGGAAGGGCTGCGAAGGACCCCCACCAAAAACCCTGGAGATATACTGCCAGTCAGTGTCAACAATACTGGACTATAAGGCCTAACAGTCTGGATCAAGACAGCTTTTTTTCCTAAGACAGCTGCCATCCATCTTCCATCTCCTTTGGTCTAGTTCTTTTTATCATAAGGATCATGATGAGTCAAACCCAAGGCCTGTTTGAACCATTGTCCTGATTCTCACAGCAGTCAAACTGATCAATCCAGGAATGTCACACATAGGCAAAGAAGGCAGTAGTCTATTCCCATCATTGGCTCCTTTCTCCACCATTGAATATTCAAGAGATATACTGTCCTTGAATCTGGATACTTCATTTATATGGTGTAACTAAAGGCTAACAGAATAACTATAGAACAGAGGTAGGCAACCTGCGGCAAGGCCTTGGGACCGGCCCCAGCCCGGTCCTGCCGCCGATTGCCGCCGGAGCCTTTGGCCTCTCATGTGAGGGCGTGGGGCCTTTGGCCTATCAGGAGGAGGCGGGCAAGGGGGGCAATTTTCTATAGAAGCCTCCGAAACATGCATTTATATTAACATTTTTTAAAAAATCAGCAATATTTTTTTTAAAAAGTGTCCTCCATTTGAAAATTTTGTCCTACATTTGTCCCGGTTTATTTATTTATTTATTTTTAAATTATTTAATTATTTATTTTTTGCTTCGGCCCCCCAGTTGTCTGAGGGACAGCAACCCGGCCCCCGGCTCAAAAAGGTTGCCTACCCCTGCTATAGAACAACTAGACCAGGGGTAGGCAACCTGCGGTCCGTGGGCCAGATCCGGCCCGGCGAGGCCTTGGGACCGGCCTCAGCCCAGTCCTGCCGCCGATTGCCGCCGGGGCCTTTGGGGGGCAATTATCTATAGAAGCCTCAGAAACATGTATTTATATTAACATTTTTTTAAAAATCAGCAAATTTTTTTCATATGTCCTCCATCTTTTTAAACAAAGTGTCCTCCATTCGAAAATTTTGTCCTACATTTGTCCCGGTTTATTTATATATTTAATTTTTTTAATTATTTAAATATTTATTTTTTTTACTTCGGCCCCCCCAGTTGTCTGAGGGACAGCAACCCGGCCCCCGGCTCAAAAAGGTTGCCTACCCCTGAACTAAACTATTAAGCCACCAAATATTATGTAGAAACCTACAGTAAAGCAGGCTACAATCCATGGCAACAGATTTCAATATCTCCACCATAGTACCAGGGTTTTTTTTAATTGTACCTCACCATGGTATTTTTAGCCGTCCACACGGTACACACACACACACACACACACACACTTTTGCCTGTATTGTGACTACTTACTTGTTTGTATTATAGAATAATATGCTGCCAAAAGGTTCCCCAGTTAGTTTATGAACAACATAATTAAGATAAAAAGAGTGCATCAGACATACAGACAAGAAGCCAGTAATTATAACTGAGAAGCCAGACCAACATTTTTAAAATACAAAAAAGTTTAAATAAAGTTAATGTTTTAGGATTACAAAGCTAACAAGGTGAGCACCAGGTGAAGTTCTCAGCATACGAAATTCCCTTGAGAAGTTGTGTAATGCTGAAAAAAATCATCCCTTCTGGTTCAGCACCTGCCACCACCCTATGAAGAGGGTGTATGCAGAGGAGACTTTTTGTCAATAAGCCTACCAAGAGAAGTAATAGTGCTGCTGTATTCTGCTTTGGTCAGGCCCCACCTGAAATACTGTGTCCAATTCTGGGCACCACAATTCAAAAAGGACATTGAGAAACTGGAGTGTGTCCAAAGGAGGGCAACTAAAATGGTTAAGGGTCTAGAAACCATGTCCTATGAGGAACAACTTAGGGAGCTGGGGATGTTTAGCCTGGAGAAGAGAAAGTTAAGAGGTGATATGATAGCCCTGTTTAAATATTTGAAGGGATGTCATATTGAAGAAGGAACAAGCTTGTTTTATGCTGCTCCAGAGAACGGGACCCGGAACAATGGATGCAAGCTCCAGGAAAAGGGATTCGACCTCAACATTAGGAGGAATGTCCTGACAGTAAGGGCTCTTCGACAGTGGAACACACTCCCTTGGAGTGTAGTGGAATCTCCTTCCTTGGAGGTCTTTAAGCAGAGGCTGGATGGCCATCTTTCAGGTATGCTTTGACTGAGAGTTCCTGCATGGCAGCAGGTTGGACTGGATGGCCCTTGCAGTCTCTTCCAACTCTATGATTTTATAATTCTATGATTCTATGATTCTACCACACTTACTCATTGGTGTGACAATAAGTATCCTTCCAGGCTATTGGTGCAACATTAAAATATGTTCCAGCTCCACCCACTCCACACATTAGTCTTTATACTCATAGCTTGGAACACAGAGACATCAAGAAATGCTTAACCCAACCTCCTCTGAGCTGTGCCCATCCCATTGCCAGGAGGATAAGTCCTAGCCAAAATGGATGATGGTGGTGATAATAATAAGTTGTTGTTGTTGTTGTTGTTGTTGTTGTTGTTATCCCACCTCTCTCTATGGATTGAGGCGGGTTACAAGGAAATAAAAGATATATAACATAGCAAATCAAAATTACACAACCCCCACCATCCCTGTGGGATGCTATTACCACAGGTGCATGCTTGCACGCACACACTTTGTTTAGACCCAAATAGCAGCAGTGACCTTCCTGTCACTTCTAGTGCTGTAAAACAGGCAATTGCAACCTGAAGAGTGGAAAATGGGACATTCACTCCTGAAAATAACAATAAGGCAAAAGAATAGTGTTACTTTTGCCTTCTGTTTAGTTTCTGGTTAATTTAGCTGCTCCTGCTGGTAAAAGAAACCAAATATGCGCAATGGAGAGACATGCACTAGCACACAGCTTACAAATTATAATTGAGGATTCTGCAGAATCCCAGTTTACTGTTATGTGCAAATATGACAGCACCAGTATCATTAGTTACCACTTACCAGTCAAAAGCCGTACAACTCAGGAACATGAAGTGTTTGAAATGGCCACTCTGTTTGACTTCAAATTGAGAACTTTGCTTTCTGGAACAGGAATCTACATTACTTTATTGAAGCTTTGAGTGGCTGATACTGAGCCTGCTAATATCAGAAGAAATAGCCAAGGCTTTCCTGGAGCTCAGGGCAATACCTGACATTACATTTCATCAGCGGAAAAATTACAGACCTCAGTGTCCCGCTAATGGCTGCCCAACCAGTAGCAGAACAAGCAGAACAAGAGCAAGCAACTCCTAGACAGATGAAGTCAAAATGTGCTAATCAATCACCTGTGGAAGAGATCATGCAATGCATTATGTAAGCACAATGAGGGTGTTAAATTGCTATTATTCAAGAATGAAAATGGAATTTTCTTCAAATGGTAAAAGCCTCATGCTAGCAGAATCATAGAATCATAGTGTTGGAAGAGACCATGAAGGTCATCCAGTCCAACCCCTGACATGCAAGAATACACAAAGCACCCCCAACAAATAGCCATCCAGCCTCCATTTAAATACCTCATTTCAAGAAGGATATTGATAGAATATCAACATGGATTTTAAAAAAGTGTTCACCACTTAATGACTGCACTTCATCCTGGAGAGACGTCATAGTGGTGTGGGGTTCCATCTTGGGCCTGGTGTTGGTCAACATCTTTGTAAATGGCTTCGATGGTGGAAAAGAAAGCATGTGTATCAAATTTGGAGATGAGACTAATTGGAAGGTACAGCTAATACTTCAGATGACACAAATGGCCTTCCAAATGACTTGAACAGATTGGAGAGCTTCTCCAAAACTAGCAAAATGAATTTCAACAGTGATAAATTAGATACTGCATTTAGACAGGGGAAAAATGAAATGTACAAACATAGACTGAGTGACACTTGCCTTGACAACAGTAGACACAAAAAAGTTCTAAAGATTTCAATAGAAAGTGAAACATCAAGAAACAATGTAATGCAACAGCTTAAAAAGCCAATGCAATTCTAGCCTGAGCCATGGTGGTGCAGTGGTTAAATGCCTATACTGCAGCCACAAGGTTGCGAGTTTGATCCCAGGCAGGGCTCCAACTTCCACTCAGCCTTGCATCCTTCTGTAGGTTGCTAAAATTAATACCCAGCTTGTTGAGAGTAATTGGCTTACACACTGTAAACTGCTTAGGGAGTGCTTAAGGATACCACTGATAAGTGATATAGACATGTGCTTGCTATTGCTATTGTATGAGAAGCAATACAGTGTCCAGACTGAAGGAAGCACAGTGGGTCTTTGGTATCCTTCTGGGGTTTTGGTTCCAGGGCCTCCCTTCTCCAATGGATACCAATACCTGTGGTTGATGATGTCCTATTATAGCCAATGGCTTAGTAAAACTGTGCCTCTTATATCAAATGGCAAAATCAAGGATTTTATTTATTTATTTTGGTATTTTCAAGCTGTGGTAGGGCCACCTTAGCATCACCATAAGTTGGAAAAAACTTGAAGGTATACACAATGGCTTGTTTCAAAGACTATGCAGGAAAAATTCAGTTGAACGCTGAATACACTTCATAGAAAATTACAGGCATCCTGGCTTTCTGACATACACAGCTGGCCCTCCTCATTCACAGATTTAACATTTGTCGATTTGATTATTCATGAGTCCGTCCAGAGTGGGCAGGAAGAAGGGATGAAAGTGAACTAGAGAGAAAGAAAGAGAAAGTGGGCTCTGGGCACAGGAAAAAGAGGGAGGGAGGATAGACAAGTAGGCAAAAGAAGAGACAAAGAAGGAGGGAGGGCAACGAAAGAGGCAAGGAAGTTTAGCAGACACAGAGAAAGAGGGAAGGAGGGGCAAGGAAAGAGCAAGGGACAGCCTGGGACCATGGCAACACTCCTCATCTCCTCTCCCTGTCCTCAAGAGGAAGATGCCATAGATATTCACATTTTTCCACGTTTATTGGGGAACTGCATCCCTAACCTCCGTTAATGTGTAGGGCCAACTGTACTGTATTTTGCATTATAGGTACAGGATCTCACAAGTCACCTGGTTCAAGCAAAGTGGCAATCAAATCACAACAACCAGACAGGGATTGAGGCCAAAATGATGGATTGCCTCATGAAACATGGTGCCCGTTTCCTTTTTCCCACCTTGGCCATGAAACCCACTGGGTGACCTTGGGCAAAACACATCCTCTCAGTCTCAGGGGAAGGCAAGAAAACCCTGTGATTATTTTGCCTTAGGTTCCACATGAGTCAGAAATAACTTGAAGGCATCCACAACAAAATAGTATATCTTTTGCACCTCGCTCTAGTTGGTGATTTCCAGACTTTCACACTTGCAGTAAAAAAAAAAAAAGCCTATGGTAAATAGATCCTTTAAGTCTGAAATCTGCCCACACTGATCTAAAAAGCACAATAACACCCTATTCAATCTCAAAAAAGCATGTGCAGACAGGTGCATTAACGTTTGACTCCTACTTTATGACTATGGACTGTTTTCCTTTTGGATTCTGTGGATAATTATTTTCCCAGTTAACCCACCTCAGCTTGCTCCACTGCCTGTATCATATTCTGTAACTGTCATTACAGGGACCGATTGCTTCATGCCCCTAACTTTCAGGTATGATGTCAGACAGACCTTGCACCCCCCAGCAAGCTGGCTTTTTAATGGATTTGCTACAGCAGAGCAGCAGGGGGAGATCACACCCTAATGATTGAGATAATCTCATTAGAGTGGGCTGAAAGGAAGAATTCCAGATAAAGTTCAGAAAGAACATTATAAAGGGATATTTGCACACAAATATTACAAATTCAAGATGCTTTCTGAGGGATCCATCATTTATCTTTGAGTTAATTTTTGTTCTTAAATCTTACATTACAGTCTCTGCAGCTTGTGCAATAGCCTATTACTGTGGTGCTGTACATTTGGAATCACTCTTGAGATATATCATTTGCCATCTGCTTAGAAAGCAACCTAAATAATTGCCCACCTACATCTGCCTCTCAAAAGTTTTTTTTACAAAAGCACAAAAGAAGCCCCCAAAAGAAGATGCTGGACCCCTGGCAAACTGCAGTTAAATTACTCTAGAGTGCCAACCTTTTCTTCCAAACCCTCAACTACTAACATCAGTGCTTAGGAGGGCTGCTAAACCCTTTGCTTACTTGTCCGCTGACTTGCCCACCCACTCTTTCTTTCTCTTCTTCCTTCTCCCATCTCAGTCTCCTCCTTTCTTGATGAAGAAGGGGGAAAGGGGGAGGATGAGGCATTTTTTCCACAAACGACCATAAAGGCAGGCTTCTAGGATCATGGCACTATCTCGAGGGCTGGTGTTGGGATGTTCCTTCCCCCATATTTCCTACTTGCTCCCTTCCTTCTTCTGATCTCTCTTCCATGATAATCCTTCAGACACCCAACATGTCACTTCAGGAGGCGTGCATACCATAAAGGGTGGTAAGTCTGACTCTACATGTAAGAGCAGCATAGTGGTGAAGAAATCTCTGTTATCTTCTTTGCCCCTTTCTTTGTGGACAAGGCAGTTACAAAGTTTAAGATCTTGAATTGGGGGTAAAGGAGCAGTTGAGGCGGCGGAAGAGGAGTTGTAAGGGAGGTGTAGTTGGCTCAGCTAAGGTGTGAGATGTGAAGGGTTTTTGTTAGTGGTGTCACTGTTTGAACAGAGGGTTTGGAATAAAGTTCAGTGCATCTCCCTTTTATTGCCTGAGGTCCTTGTTTTAGGTGTCCTGCTATTTCCCTGGAAAGAAAGGGAAGAGAGAGGATAGGAAGGAGAGGGAAGGAGAAGGCTGAGCATGCGCATGGCCATTTAATCCACTCCAGCTGCAAACTTGCAGGAAGAAGCAGGAGGAGAGTCTTCCCTCCCCCTTCTGCACTTCAGAGAGAAGGTTTAGCAGATGGTGTGATTGTTAATGGTTCAGTATTCAGGCATTATTATTATTATTATTATTATTATTATTATTATTATGCTTTTAAATCTTGAGTTAAGTCTTGGGAGTCTGAAGCAACAAAAGATATTTAAATGGGGACCGGACCCTGGTGTTTTTTTTAAAAAGCAAGTTAAGAACCACTGGTCTACAGGGGGGATGCCTGCTCCATCCTCAATACGACATCCCTTCAAATACTTAAACAGGGCTATCATGTCACCTCTTGACCTTCTCTTCTCCAGGCTAAACATACCCAGCTCCCTAAGTCTCTCTTCATATGGCATAGTTTCCAGACCCTACACCATTTTGGTCACTCTCCTCTGGACACACTCCAGCTTGTCAATATCCCTCTTGATGCCCAGAACTGGACACAGTGTTCCAGGTGAGGTCTGACCAAAGGAACTTCCATCAGTCTATATGTAGAAAGATCTTGCAGCACTTTTGAGACTGAAAGAAATTGGCAGCATGAGCTTTTGTAGACTTAAGTCTACTTCCTCAGATGGATTTGGCAAATGCATTTGCATCTAAACACTGAACTCTTATTAATGCAAAACAGAATTGCATTTGCTTTTTTAGCTGCCTCATCACACTCTCTGTGACAGCCCCTCAGGTATTCATAGAATCATAGAGTTGGAAGAGACCACAAGGGCCATCCGGTCCAACCCCTGGCATGCAGGAAATGCGATCATGTTACCCCTTAGTCTTCTTGTCACCAAAGTGAACAAGCCCAGCTCCTTCAACCTTTCCTTATATATTTCATTCCCCTTATCTATTCATCACCCTTGTTTCCCTTCTACTCCAAATTTATGTCCTTCTTAAAATGAGATGCCCAGAACTGAACACAGTACTTCAGATGAGAACTATTACTTCCCTTGTCTTGGAAACTACAGTTCTATTAATGCATATTATTATTTGCCTCTGCTGCAGCATCATACTGCTGGACCATGTTCAAATGATGATCAACAATAATCCCAAATTCCTTTTCTCACATACTACTGCTTAATGCCTTTCTTTAATGGAAAAGGGAGGATCAGAAATGGAGAGGATGAGCTATTTGTGAGGGGAAGTGCTTTCCTCCTTGTCCCATCTTTGGCAAGACTTGTAAATGCAACTTAAACAGCCACCAAGGAATTAGATGGAGGAGCTCTCATCCAGCCTAATCTCAGCTCTCTGATCTATTACTGGTTTGCTAAATACTCACTTAGTACTGATTCCCAAAGCAAAAACATGAATTTTGGGAGTAGGGCTGGGGGTGTGGGAAGGAACAAAGGAAGGAAGCTGCATGGAAATATTCAACCATACATAGTTGCATATTTCAGTAGATCTCAGTTCCACAGGCCTATACTTATGTTTTTACAAAGACATTTATAAAAAGCTCCATTATATTTTATGGAAGCTAGAATGGTACCCTCAGAAGATTTGATGCCTTTTATCATTGGAGGAGGTGGAACAGCCTCCTGTTCCACCTCCTCCACCATCCCATCTTTCTCTACACACACACACACACACACACACACACACCCCTCTCTTGTTACAGTCTGTGTTCCATGGATGATTCAGATTTTGTCAGCCTTGTACGAGCTCACCTCAAAAATCCAGTGGGCTGGAGGTGGCAAATGTGTGGGTGGGAAAAGAGTGGGAGAAGGCTGGAGACAAGGTTCTAAATACATGAACATGGCTGGCATGAAAAACAAACTCAACTGAACTTATTTCCAGTCTTATTATAAGAAGCCCTGTTTCAATCAGCTCAAGCCATGCAGCAGAATTATGCTTCATTTTCACAAATTAGGTTGCTTTAAAAATGGTCAGTTCACAATTTCCTTGAATCAGTCACTCCTCCTAGGATAGGCTGGAAAGCCCAAAGTTTTGTTTCTTTCCTCTTTACAGTATTTAATGGTGGTGGTGATGGTATTGGTTTTTATCATACTTTCTATCTGGCATAATATCCAAGTCAATGGCCTGAATTCTACTGGTAATCTCAAGTAGAGTAAACCAGTTAAATCAGTGAGATTTCCATAAGTGTTGATTCATTAATCAATGAATCTACTTTAATTGGGACCACCAAAAGCATGGCCCACTTTAACTGGGTCTATGCTTCAAGCAAAGACTTAGGGGGCGTTCCCACTTGGCAGATAAAATGGATTATATTGGAGCAATTCTGATTCGGATCCGGGAATAATTTGAATTTTTTCCATCGTTTCCACTACCAAAAGGGGCAAATTACCTCGATTCATTTAAACATTGTTTTTGTTCCCATTTATTTTAAATTGCTTTATTTTAAAGCGGATTAACTTGCTCCCCGTTCCCATTTGTGTCCACAAGCTGTCAATCAAGTGCGTAGGCTTCAGACGTCACAAGTCTTGGGGTTTTTTGGGGGGGGCAGCCAATGAAGATTGACTGCATCCAAGGCTCTTCTGTTGTGTCTCCACAGACTAGAAGGAGGCTTGGCAAATCGGATCAAGGAGGAGAAGGCAGCGGGCTTCATTAATGGGGAGAGAATCTTTGGGGAAGAGAGAAGATAAGGCTCGACTACCCCCCCCCCCAATTCAGATCCCTGGGCGTCCAGGCTCTCCATTCCCCAAAATCACTTTGCCTCCCCCAATGCTCCTTGGGCTGTTTGGAGGGCAATCAAGCAGGGATGTCCTGCAATGCCCATCCCATAGTTCCTGTGGAATGAGCCTCCTTTCCCAAAATTGCTTTGCCTCCCCCAATGCTCCTTGGGCTGTCTGTGGGGCGATCAAGCAGGGATGTCCTGCAAAGCCCATCCCATAGTTCCTCTGGAAGGAGCCTCCTTTCCCAAAATCACTTTGCCTCCCCCACTGCTCTCTGGGCTGTCTGAGGGGTTATCAAGCAGGGATGTCCTGCAAAGCCCATCTGCTGCTCAGGCGCTCAGGCAGAGGTGAAAAAAGAAAAAAGAATAGTTTAAAATGGTGTCCAATGACTCTCCTCACACATCGGTCTATGAATGAGGAGCAGAGGGGAGGTTGCAATCCACCGGGGGAAAGGCTATGCGAATGGAAGAAAATGGCGCTGGCAATGCAGAAAGAGACCAAAGAGGGTGACACCCCCAGGCCAGCCCCTTGAGAGCTGCTCCTCCCATCTCCAGGTTCCCGAATCAGACACCTTTTCATTCCCATTCGGATACAGTGAATCGTACCCCGCTTTCAAAAATAACTCGCGTTATAAACTACTATTTTTTTAAACCGAATTATAGGCTGATAAACCGGTTTAAACATTTTAATTCGATTCTAATTCGAGATGCTGTGGGAACGAATGAGGGGTAATGGAGATTAAATTTGAGCTTCAGTGGGAACGATGCACCCTAAATTCGGATCATGACCCGCTTTATAGGTAAGTAGGAACGACCTCTTAGCTAGCTGTGCACTGCTCAGACTGCACACTCTTCTCTTCCTGCTGCCTCCCATCCTACCAAGCATCATTGTCTCTTCCAGTGAGTCATATCTTCTAATGTTTATATCTAAAGTACAATAGTATCAGTTTAGTTATCTTGGCCTCTAGGAGAGTTCAGGCATGATTTGCTCTAAGACTCATTTATTTGTCTTTAGTTTTATTTATTTGAATTTCCACAGTATCCATAGAACCCTTCTCCAGCAACACATTCCCAATAGGTTGATTTTCTGATTTTTTTATTAGCTTTCTTCACTGTCCAACTTTTACAAGCATACATAAAAATGGGAAATGCAATGTCATGGGTAAGCCTAATATCAATGTCCAATGATAAATCTTTACACTTGAAGAATCTTTTCTAGTTCCTTGATAGCTGCCATTCTAAGTCCTAGTTGTCTTCTACTGCTTTCTTGACTGCAGTCTTCATTCTGATTAATGACTGAGCTGAGATATGGAAAATCTCCAACTATTTCAGTATCTTCAGCCCCTACTTTAAAGGTATGTAAATCTTCCCAAAACCCAAGGGGCCAGAGCCTATCTGATCTTGGAAGCTGAGCAGGTTCAGCACTGGTTGGTACTTGGATGAGAGACCATCAACCCATACCAAGTGCTTAGGCTATATTTTAGAGGAAAAAATTGTCAAAACAGCTGTGACAGTGACTTGGCACTGCCCAAAAACCTCATTATTTTCCTTTTTAAAACCCTTTTACTCCTTTGTCACCTTGTGACATAGCTGCCACTAATCCTTGATGAAGACCTACTTTCCCCTGAAACTACTCAAGGGGACTTAATACCAAAATATTTTCCTCAATGTTGGTAGCGTGTGACTGTATCTTTGAAAGCACTCCAAACAATCATTTATTGAAACAACGTTATAAGTTTATTTGCAGGTTAACTTAAATACAGTATCACTTGTGTGTGATGTTGTTCACAGTTGATACGTTATTGGTATACTTTGTTACACTGATTTACATTTGTGGTTTCTTGTCCTTATACTTGTTTGTTACAGTACCCCAAAACCATTCAAAATCTTTATTACACTCTCATTTCTTACACTTTTATTAAGTGCTTGTGCTTCACTTTTCACTTTTCTCCTCAGAAACTAACATTTCACTTCTCTCAGGACACTCTTAGTCCTCTCTTGGGTGCTTTTTAAAACTTTTAACTGCCTTTCTCCTCTGCAGTATCACCTAGCCTCTCAGGCTCTTCAACCCCTCAGGTTGTACTAAAACAGCAACTCTCACTTTGCGTTCTGTCCCTATCCAAGTCCCTAACCAACCAACTGACAACAACAACAACCCTCTATCCTCTCTCCTGCCCTATTAAACTGATGGGGTCACCATATGTTGAGAGGTGACTTGAGGGCACATACATACGGACGGACACCCATGCACATGCACCAATTATATGTGGCCATTATCTTAATGGTCAACTATAGCTCTGTCTTTGCACTTTCTTCCTTCATTTTCTTCAATAGTTGTTCCAAGTTTTTGCTATAATGTGCTAGTAGCATGGAGTCAGCTCCACGTCTTAAACTGCTGATGCTCCTTTCTCCAATTTTCACACTTCCTTCCTCCAAGTCTAATCCATCTTTACATTTGATGTGTTCCATTTCCAATGTAAATTTGGAATGTGATCCCTAGTGCCTCTTCCTTTTCTGAATCCAGCTTGGACATCTGTCATTTCTTGCTCCATATATGGTCAAAGTTTTTATTATACAATGTTGAGCATCATTTTAATTTCATGGGAGATTGATGCAGTGGTGCAATGGTAACTACAATCCCTGGTGTCCCCTTACTTGGGGACTGGAAATTATATTCAGCATTTCTAATCTGTGGGTGATTATTTTGTTTTCTATAGTTGTTAGCCAATTTTAGTTAGAATTTGAGTGGATTCTGTCTCTGTTGCTTGAAACAAATAGTTGGTATGTCATATGTTCCTAGCAATTTATTCTTCTTAAGTGCTTTGAGTGCAGATTCCACTTCACTTTCTAAAACTGTAGCTTCAAATGGTTCTTCCTTGAATTAATTTGTCATCCTTTCATCTCTTTTATATGGATCCTCAGAGTATTCCCCCACAAACACACTTTATTCTACTTTTTTGTTGTCATCTTCTATTTCTCTGCATTGCTTATTATAGTGCAGGTTGAGTATCCCTTATCCAAAATACTCAGTAATAGAAGTGTTTTGGATTTCAGTTTTGTTTTGGGGTTTTTTTAGTTACCTGTATTTGCACATACATACATAATGAGATATTTTTGAGATGAGGCCCAAGTCTAAATACCAAGTCCATGTATACTTCATCTTATATACATAGCGTGAAAGTTATTATATACAATATTTTAATAATTTTGTGCATGAAACAAAATTTATGTACACTGACTCACCAGAAAGCAAAGATGTCACTATCTCAGCCACTCATGAAAAACATTTTGGTTTTTGGAGTATTTTGGACTTTGAACTTCCAGTTAAGGGACTCTCAAGCTGTTGTTTTCTTTGTCCCTACATACAAGTTGCTGAACAAATACATTCAGGATTCCAATCCTGTTTGTGTCTTCTTTTACTTTTGCTTCTGAGGGTCACCATAAATTGGAAATGACATAAAGGCACACAACAACAACAACAACAACAACAACATACACATATACATATACACACTGTCCCCATGTGTACACCCCTTGATGCTCCCTACAATTCATGACAAGTTTAACACGACAGTCATCTTGATTATACACACAGTGTAAATAGAAAAAAATATTAGCATTGTGGTCATAGAGGAATACAGACAGTGGCGTGGTACAGAGCACCAAAAAGAGGCACCAGGGAGGTGCCTCTCCTTGCTCCACAGCAGCGCTGCAGCAATCAAATTGTGTGATGCTGCTGCGCAGCAATAAAGGAGCGCTCGCAAGTGGCTTCTTTTTGCGGCGCAGTTGCACCACTGCAAACCACCAGAGATGGCACGATGGAGTTGCAGCTGCGCAACGCTGTTTGGATGCTGCGCTGCTGCGACATCATAGCTGTGCATGCCATGTGGATGATGCTGCGCAGCTGCAACATCCTCATCATGTGCTAGGGTTGCGGTGTGTGTGCACGTGCCGCCCCGAGGCAACCTTAGCACGTTGCCATGACACCGCAAAGGGCTCGTCAGTCCAGGGCCAGTGATAATTATATTAAGACTTAAAATGCATGTAAAGCAATTATAATGATAAAGTACTGTTGGTTAACATCCTCGCATTAATCAGTTAATTAAAATGAGTAACAGTGACTTTTAAAACCCATAATCTCAAGCCATAAATCAGTGGTGGGAATCATATGGCCTTCTAGGTGTTCAACTACCATCCCCAGCATTCCTTCCCATTGGCTTTGCTGGCTAACGTGGATGGAAGTTGTAGTGTAACCATACCTGGAGGACTGCACTATTCCACCCGTGCTATAGCTAATAGAAATGAATTCAATTTCACACTAGATCTTTCATGTTGGATCCTTCTGTGGGAGCTGCATTGTTTGAGAACAGCACAGAAAGTTGTGTCCTCCAACTGGTTCCTGAATATTGTCAATTCTGATGTCCTGTTTTTCTCCATTTATTCTTCTGCACAAAACAGCCTTCTCCAATGGATGTCTTTCAGCTCTTCTGGACTGCAATTTTCATTAGTCCAGAAAAAGAGCACCCTACAGGATGCATGCAGCCCCTGAACACCATTTTTGAGGTCCCTGAAGCCTCCCTTCCCTGATAACATGTGAATTCCCTCACCTCAGCCATATTAGTTTTACACTGATGGTTTTGGGGTAACTTTTCACTGTGAAAGAGCTCACCATGTATAAACAATCACCTACAAATGTGTTGGTTCACATTTCTCATTCTCCCCCAGAATTCCCCCGAGCACTAAAACCTCTGACAAAATCAGCCAAAAGCAATGACCAAAAGTGATGTGACATCATTTGTAGTGTGCACAGATGTGCTGTGGATCCTACTGAAACCTTTCAAGTGTCTCTTTATCTGTGGTTCCCAGTGACAGATATAATCTGTGACAGATAGATAAATATTTATTACGGTCACAGACCAACAAATTAATAACATAAACATAATAAGAATAAGAATGTAATCTATGTATCTCAGAGAGAGCAGAAGCTTCAAGAAAAAGTAGCTGAGGAAATGTTGCCCTGAGGCAGTGGTCTCCAAACTGTGTCCTTTAAGAGATTTTGGACTTCAGCTCCCAGAATCCCAGAATATTGGGCAACATGGCTGAGGCTTCTGAGAGCTGAAGTCCAAAAGCTCTTAAAGGGCAGTTTGGGGACCATTGCTCTAAGGTGGTGTTCCCACAGAGGAAAAAAAATGCTCCTGCCCTGTTTCCTCATTGGTTAGTTTAGATGACATACAGGGCCAAAACAGAGAAAACATGGGCCCAAACCATGCTCTAGAGAGATTCTCCAAATTAAAATTTTGCTCCACATCAGGGTGGAAACTCCAGAGAATCCCTTGAGTGTGTGGACTGCACACCAGTGCAGGGACAAGAGAGAGGAGCATCAGCAGACAAGCAAGCCACTGACCTTGTCCCGCCTGGAGCTTCCAACTTCCTGCCTCAGGACTTTCACTGTATAGTTTCTCTGGCACCATTCCTTTTATAGATGTACAAAGTGATCACACAAGGGCACACTAGCACAACAGTACCATCAGTTCAGGGCACTGATGCTCAACAGGATGGCCTCTGCCCCCATGAGTGGTAGGAAAAGAGGGAGAGGGATCTCCTGAGCAGTGGCTGGACAGTGCTGCTAGTATCAGCCTTTAGTGAGTGCTGGTTGTGCAGACAGTGTGTCCTTCTGGCAGATCCAGAAGCCCCAACAGTAAGCTAGGTTTCTCTGTAAGTGCAGCCCTGGCCAGCCATAAAAATGTTGCCATAATGTATTCACCCCAGAACTGAAACAATTTTCTGATAATCTCATGTCAATTTAAATCTCAATTTAAAGGAGATTAGTTGCTGAAGCTTATTTCCAAACTAAATTCAACAGGCTGGATAGTTCCTTTACGGTTTGGACTAGAACGTGGAACAGATTCATTGCCATACTAACATGGGACACACCAGCTGCCACTGGTCTGAGGTTCATGCAGACACTGGAGGAAACTATTGCCAGTAGTAAGGTAATCTACAATGTAAGTCTTCTAGGGGGAAAACTATACCATTGGTGGCCTGCATACTAATATTTGGTAGTAACTAGAACTTATATAAATTGAGTAACCATTATTCAAAATGCTTGGGACCAGGAATATTTTGGATTTTGGGTCCCCCCCCCCCCATATTTTGGAATATTTACATATAAGTATAAACAGGAAATTCATTTATGCTTCATATATATCTTATACACATAGCCTGAAGGTAATTTTATAGAAAGCATTTTCAATAATTTTGTGCATGAAACAAAGTTTGTGTACACCAAATCATCAAAGAGCAAGTGTCACTATCTCAGCCGCCCATAGGGACATGAATTCCAGAATTCCAGATAAGGAATCCCATTTCCCACTGAATACTAGAAATATACAAGAAGGGTTTCAGAAACAGTACGTGGATATAGCATGAAGCTCTCCTTATGCAAAGGGGGGAGGGAGAGAGAGAACTAGTTATTACAAGATACCTGCATGGCTTTTAATTCCAAATTCACAGAGATGTTTATAACTACTGCTGTCACTCAAAAGTAATTCTCATGCCAGGCAGAATGAATTATGGTTTTTCAAGCAGAGGTTCACCAGCTCACTACCACAACTGGGGTGGCCACCTCTTCTCCTCCCCACAGTCACACTGGCCAACCTCACCCCTACCCAGGTCTCACTCTGAAAACACCTCAGAGCAAAGAATCAAAATGGGGTGAGTACTCTAGAGAGTCTCACCAGCACTTGATGTGGCTCTTTGTATAGCATACCCAGTGATTCACCCTGAGAGATGCTGAGAAATTGGTTTCAGCACTGCTCATGTTTTGGAGGGCTACAGGATGTGCTGGAGTGGAGTGGAAGGAGTGCTACCATGGCTCACCAGGGCAAAATATCTCAATGTGTCGTGGTCCCTCTCTCCTCAACAAGAAATCATGGAGATGGAGGTAGGAGGCTGTGTGTGACCTCCCATCTCACCAAGAAGGGTATTTGGAGCAATTTTTGCCACTGTTGGACTAAGATGGTTCTTTTGATCTGGCTGGCGGGAATTGTACAAATACAACAACTCAGTGTAGTTGGTATTCTTAAACACAATGTTGTGGAGTATATTATTCTCAAACCATAAGAACAAGGATTCCATATCACTCTTCCAAAAATAAGACTGTCTCTGGTATCACTGTGTTCCCACAACACAGTCTAAATTTGGGGCAAAATATGAAATCTAACAATAAAAACAAAAAGCAGTCTTATTCTTAGTCTGCACTCCAAAAAAGACACACACACCCCAATCCCACAAAATAATCATAAAATAACTGTAAGGAGAAATTATGCCTTCAAGCAGTGTCTTAAAACAATTGAGACTACAACCACAAGCTACTCTTCCAGCCCTGCCACCTGGCTCATGTTGCAACAACTCCATACGAATCACTGAAGTACAGCAGGCAGGGATAGAATTTAGTAACTTTGTCTTCAAGTGGCATCTAAAAATAGTCTTGACTTGCCAGTCATAACCTGGGATTTCTGCTTTTAACAGGCACTTCTCCTTTTTAATTATACTGCTCTTAAATATAGAAAACAGGTCTGAAGACCTAATTCAGTGTGGAAAGTTAGGAGGCTTCTGTGGTATATAAGGGCAGAGTTTGGAATATTATATATTAAAAAACTTAAATTAATTTTTCATTTAAAAACAATTTTTTTAAAAATATATATATAACCATCCCACTCACACAACTGTATAGGTATGCTGGATACCTAAGGCCTTAATACCACATCCAAAGAAGTGGGTTTATATCCACAAAAGCCCACGCTAAAATAAAAACCAGTTAGTCTTCAAGATGCTGCCACATTCCTTTTTATTTTTACTTTCCCTCCCTTCCTCCAGCAAGAGGTTACCTCTTTGAAAAATAAAAATTAGTTACACTTATAGTTCCATACTGTCTGTCTGTCTGTCTATATCTCCTTTCAGTTGTTGGTGTTATCGACCAGAATTCTGTTGTGAATATATATATATCCGGAGGGGTTTGTATCTCTCCATTTTGTCCACTGGCGTTCTCTGTGCAGCAGCATGCAAAATCAGGGAGTGTTGTGTATGTACAGAGCTCTTTACATGCTAAGCCACATCTGTCCTCAGCAATGGATGGGATAAGGGTGAACAAATTAAAGCTTAATCTAAACAAAATGGAGGTATTCCTGTTCAGCTGAATGGCAGATCACAGAATACAGATCCTCTGGACAGTGGCAGCACTAGAGTTGATGTCACCCTAGTGCAGTAACTCATTCTGTCACTCCCAAGCTGCCTGGAATCCTCAGCCACACCAGTGGTCCTACTGGAGTAGGTCAGGTTGCTGTGGAAAAAGAAATGCTTTGGTCTACTTGCTGCTTACAACTGGTGAAGCAGGGAATCTGATGGGACTGTCTGTGTCCCAGGCCGTTTCAATCTAGCTGCCTTGTTTGTAATTCCCAAAGGGGTCCAGGCATTGTTCGACAAAGGGAGCAGTCTCCAAGTTTTTGGTTTTTTGTGGGTTTTTCAGGCTATGTGGCCATGTTCTAGAAGTCTCTTCCTGACATTTTGCCAGCCACAGACCCATGGATGTCAGCCATGAAAGCCTTCGACTTCACTCCAAGTTTTTGCTGAAGCATACAGACAGCATCCTGGCCACCCTCCTTATGCCTCCAGACTGGTGGGCCAGGTTCTCCCTAGGACCTTCAGTTTCCAGGAGTCCCAATCTACCCATGGAGAGATGCAGCAGTACTCACTCACTGGAAGGCAGTACCTTCCCACAAGTACACCAGAAGACACCTCCCCAAGAAGGTGTAATCCAGTGCAGTATGCATACCTCACACACCTCTAGAAATGCCCCTGCCTCTAGAAGGGACAATTCACCTTTTTAAAAAAACCTTTGCAGTAGAAGGATTGTCTGATGAATCTAAAGGTGTCAAGGGCCACGGGCCACAGAAACTGCCTCAGAGGTCACATACAGTTGCCTATACCTCCCTTAACAGAATATTTGATAAAGCCTGCCTGGGGTCCTTTTGGAACCTTGGAGTAGAGGGGTCTTGAGTCGAAAAATGCCCCAGCTTCCACTTGAGAAATAGTGCATGACATCTGTAGTCAGTCCAAGTTTCAAGGATAAAACCGTGAACTTCTTACATTACAGTAGCTTTCCACATTTCTATTATGTGGGTTACCATGGTGATCAGTAGAATCCTGCAATGATTTTTGTTTCGTTATAATTACTGCATAATTTTGGGCTGACAGCTGAAAGCACATTGTTTCTACTACAAACAGTCCGGAGTCAACAATAAGGACTGAAAGCATCTTAAGAAACTGACTACATTTTACAGGGCAAAACCAAAAGAAGGTTAAGTATACAGCAAAAAAGATACAGTATATGTACACCTCAAACAGCTACTTTTGTTCTTTGTCTTTGCCTGTCTCAAAGCCGTAGTACATTTATCAATCCCGGATGGAAATTATTATTTCTTGGGGTCACCTAGGGACATTGGAGGCTAAGGTTCTCAGGTCAGAACCTGAAAACCTGAAAGGGGGATTTCAATGGCAGTTGATGGTTTCCATGCCACTAGCATGGTGAATGTGCTCTGGTTTTCAGATGGAATTTAAAGAATTATCCAAGGCACAACCTATTTAGAAGCTAGGGTTAAACACTTTGGGTACTGCTTTTAAAGTTCAGACTACAACCCAGACCACATTCACCACCCCAATGACATGGAAGCTCCCAGCTCTTTTCGGTGGTAGGTAAGATTAAAAGGTCTGATAAGTTTAACCAGAAAATGACTTACTGTATGTTCTGCCACATGAAAGATTAAACCACCACTTAAACAGATGTCAGGCATTTATTAGAAAGAAAGAAAAAAGAAAGAGAGGGAAGGAGAGAGCAAAAAGGAAAGGAAAGGAAAAGCCTAAGTTGCTGGGGAAATTGATACCTTAAAGGCACCAGATCCCATCTAATCTTAAGAGTTTGGAAGCGCTGGCTTTTAATAAGAGCATTGTCACACTATACTGTTCTAGCACTGTTATTCCATTTTAAGTGTTATGACTGCCTCCTGTGAAATCCTGGGATTTGCAGTTTAGGGAGAAGCATTTAGAATTCTCAGCCAGAGAGCTCTTAGACCTCACTAAATATCAAAACCCAGAATTCCACAGGATGCAGCCATAGCAATTAAAGTGGAATAATAATGCTATAACAATGTAATGTGATATTGACCTAAGCGTCACCTCTCCACTATCTGAAAGTGACTGGCACAGCTTCCCAGAACCTGAGCCAGGTTGACTGCTTCTCAAGGTAGACTCCTCTGGGATTTGCTGCATTTGGAGAGATGCAAGCAAGTCTCTCTGGAGTGATGGTGAGGTTGGTGGCTGTTGGATTCACTACCCCTTGTGCTCTGCCACCTGTGAGGCAGGCAATGCCCTCTCCCAAATGGGAGAGATACTAGAGAAGTTAACAGAACTATGCATGGTGAACCTGTACATGACAACAGAACTGTAGATGATGGATCATTCTTGAATGCTAAAACAGCAGCTTTATTTGGGAAAGGGAAGCAAACCAAGTTGTAACTTACTTTAAAAAAATAATAATACTGCTCTTCCTTGAAGATAGTATGTAAGATTCCACGACATGTATCCTTACAACCCTGTGAGGTAGCTTAGGGTAAGAGGTTGTGACTGTCTCCAATTCTTGAACACAGCTATTAAGTGAGATATTTTTAAACTGCTGCAGAGCATTCAAGAGCTCTGGGCAAAGTAGTCCATTCTTGTTTATAGCAATAACTTTGAACTTGTCACTCTCCTGTGTTGGTAAGGGGGAGGAAGGGCAAAAGATTCAGACTTCGCTGACAATAAATCTGGTTTAGACATTTCACATCTGACAGCATATTATTTTCTCTGCTCCAAGTATACTGTTATGTATTTCCTGCTATTGTTATTCTCAAGACAAATACTGCCATGCAAGAGACAGTTACATATCACAAGATGAGTTTCTGGACAAAAATCCTAATAAAGTTGCTTTTTAAAGGAACTAAATCTCCTTGCTCTTAGAATTAAAAACCAAAATTATTTTACTTGTCATTGTAAGACATTTCACTACTAACTGTATAAGCTGGTGGAAGTCTGCAAAGACATCAAGAATTTCCAAAAGGAACACATGGTTGTATAGTGCATCACTGAGGTGGGATAACATTTCCATGTGTGGTTCATCTTTATAGCATATCAACTGCTACTAGAAAGCTGGCAAGATGATTTTTTTAAAAAGGAACACAGATAGAGGGGGTTATTGAAAGCAATATAGTGTGTCCTACAGAATAGTATTTGTCACAGAGGTGGAAACCATTCTTGTTGATGTCAACAGTGTTTACTCCTCAGGGGTAATCTGACTGTTGTGTGCTTTCAAGTCATTTATGATTTATAGGGGCCTTCTTTTAGGATTTTCTTGGAAAAATTTATTCCCAAGAGGTTTGCTATTGCCTTCTTCTGAGCCTCAAGGAATGTGACTTGCCCAATGTCTACCTGTGGGTTCTCATAGCTGAATGGGGATTTGAACTCTGGTCCAATGCTCAAATTGTTACTGGTTCTCTGGTTAGGCCACCCTTTTTCTCTGTGTTTCTACCACCCTGGTGTGTGTGTGTGGATCCCTCTTTGCCAGATGTCTGAACAGGCTGTTCACAAAGGGTTTTTGACATGAGACCAAAGGCTGCATGACTACAGGCTACTGACTATAAGCTGCCATGAGGACACATGATTGCCATGAAGACACAAGTTGACCACCTAAGCTGCATGTCCTCTGGAAGATGAGGATTTCTATGTTCAGTCATTCTGAGTCCATTATAAAAATGTTCCATGCACTCTACTTGGGTTGTATGACAGAATGTCTCCTAAATGATTATTAAGCTGTCACAGGAAAATACCTTCCACAGCAATAGGTAGCTGGTAACCAGAAGCAAATTATTTTGGCACTAGTAAACAGAATATAACTCATTCAAAACTTGGAAGGTTAACCCAATTAGAGCATCATCTAGCTAACATGGAGTCCATATAAGTTACTTCTAGTATAAGTGACTATATTCAGAACCTAGCACACCAGATCATTACCACTGAGCTCCACACTTCTGCTGCGTCAGGCCATCAAGAGGTGCCAGGAGATAAAGATGGATCTGCGTAACTGCACCATGTACTCGGTTACACAAAAACAACATACACTTGCTTGAGGAGCCAGTTGCATAACTCTCCAAAGCACACACTGCCAGCGTTGCACATTTTTTCATGCTGAGAAAGCTGGGCATCAGTGCCAAAAATTCAGTTAAAAATTGTTCTCAGAAGTATTGTGCATAGTGGGAAGCCTTTTCAAGTGTTTGCATGTTTCAGGAATTTTTAAAACTTTGCATTACAGAGAAAAGTGAAGGTACTCAAAACAAATCCTGCTCACCAAAAAGGCATCAAATTTTACCGGTGCCTTGACTCTCACATCACATAGGAATCATTTCCCACCCTGTAGAACATAAAACCAGGGACAATTTTCAGGAACATGAGGCTTGTCTACTGCCAAACCCTATTTCCTGTAAGATATGAGGAGTGGTGGAAATTAAAGATAACAACAGGGAATTAAAGGTAACAGCAAGAATGCCCCAGTGCACTACTCTCCCTTTGAGTTGAAGGGAACAGTGGTGTGCAAAGCCAGTCACCATTGGTCAAGCTCTTGCTGAAAATGTTCATCCTCTTCCTGACATGAAGAGGACAAAAAGTGAAGCTGGATTCCCAACTGAAGCACTGGCTTCAACAGCACCACCAGAAGCTTCAGCCAGGGAACCAATGAAATCAGAGCATGGCCATGCCTCCAACTTTATTCAGGATATGGAGGAAGGAGAATCCATCCCACCATTCAAATAGGCCCCTTCATCCCATTATCTGTGAGATTTTTCATGCTGTGCACGCTTTCGGCATAGCTTCCACACTGTCTGTGATCTTTCAGCCCTGGTCATCTTCAGCTGCAGGTTGGAGAGGGCACTGTTACCAGGGTCAGCTGTTCTCAGGGTAAATCATGACTATAAACTAGAAAAAGGGTGAATATAAAATGTATGGTTCTATTTTATACAAGAATGCTCACATGTAGAAGAGCTCACATTTCAAACTAAATATTTTAAGCTGCTGTAACTCAAACAATTCTGTTTCTAATTTTTCTAGAATGTGGCCAGATTGTTCTCTTCATCATGTTGACTGTACATGATAGGACAAATCTGGTCAGCCACAGAGGACCGTTTCCATACTGAAGGCTCCAGGTGCATCTCCAGTCTTCAAGGAGGACTGGGAGAAATTATCATCTGATATGGTGAAAAGCTGCTGCAAATCAATGCAGACACTACTGGCTAGAAGCACCAATGGTTGAACCAGGTATAAGCCCTATGTTGCAGTCTTGATTTTATAATGAATAGAATTTTCAGGTGTAGGAAGTTGGAGGGGGGATCAGCTGTGACTCCCACAGCTGCACAATTTATTAATCTGTTTAAGATTTTAATGTACTTGTGATGTGTTAGTGAACAATGACTAATGTTCTGAATCTCCTTCGTTTTTCGGAAAGCCATTACTAATCTCATAGATCCAGTTTTCCTAACATGTGCAGGCTAACAATGACACACAAGTCCTCATCTTATGCCTGTTTGGTTGTGACTAAAAAGTATTAATATCATCATCGTCATCTATCAACAATAGTAGTCTTTTTTGCTGAAGATGCTAGACCATGAGCCAAGAGCAATGTCACTTTATTAAATGACCATATGGTCATTTACTATATTGTCACAACGCCCTATCAAGGGGGAAAAATGACTTCCAGATGGTGGTAGTAGATTTAGCTGCCACAATCTGCCTCTACTCTAGCTCCTTATTTCATATTTTTAATTGTATTTGAAAGTAAAAAGGAATACATACTCAACTTTATGACTAGATGCACATAAATGAAAATGGGGGAAATGCACAAGGGATTTATTTTATGGTGGATGTATTAATTTGAAGGCCTACTTTTGTAGTCTAAAATATATCTGTTATTTGTTAATGTCAATTTGCAAGGATCTGTGCAAACAAAGCTTGTTAAAGTAACCCTTCCAAAGTGTCAGACAAGTCACAGTGCAACAAAGGACACATTGCAAATACTGTGGCGTTTATCAGACAGGGTTTCTGCAGCTGAGATCTGGGGCTTCTGCAGATTGGGCAATTCACATTGACGTGTTATCCAGAATGTATTTCCATACCTGGTTGATTTCAATGGGAGCCCCATTCGTGGGGCTTCCGCAGGACCTACGAAATGGCTCCTCATTTTGGCGCGTTTTGGCCAGTTCACTAAAGGGATTGACGCGATTCGCATTGGGGTTCTGTACGATCTCACTGCGAATTGGTCTGGTGTGGAATCCCAATTTGCTTGTTCTCCTGAACACCATCGCAAAGACCCCCGGGTTGCAAATCTCCCATGATGTCCTGCTGCAATTTGCCCCATCTGCTTCCGGTGGCCCTTTTCACTTTCAGGGCAACCGCCGGGACTGGGGAGCAATCATGGCTCCATTGGGACTCTCTCTCCCCTTCCCTCTCCTTCCTCGCTGCAACTTCGGCAGAGGAGCCTGGGTGAACGCTTTCTCCCTCCCTGCCTCTCTCTCTCTCAATCTCTCTCTCTCTCTCTCTCTCTCTCTCTCACACACACACACACACATATTTCAGCCACATCTATATCTACAACTATCCTCCTGTGATTCTCATCTATTTCATATATATATATACACACACACACACACACACACTCATACATACATACAGACACATACACACACACACACACACACACAAAGTGGGGTGGGGGAAGGTGCCTGATGGAAGCTCCATTCATGCCCTGCCCTGCCTTTGGCCTGAACTGAACTGACCCTTTTCCTCCTGCTTATGTCCTCTTCAGAGGAGCTTTGCCATTGCCTTCCACTGAGGCTGAGAGAGAGTGACCTGTCAGTTCCAACTAAAGTAGACCCATGGAATCAATTGGGAATAAAAGGGAAATGCAGCGCAGGCATATAACACTAATAATAATAATAATAATAATAATAATAATAATAAAGGCTCTGTAGTTCCAGGAGGTGACGTTTGCAGCACTCATTGGGGCATCCCCCTCCTTTTTTAGAGCCAACGCCAGAATGAGCAGATTCTGCCATATTAAAAATCTCTGGTGTGTGTGTGTGTCCGTGTTGTGGTCATTTGGGTCAGTGCAGGTTATGATCTGCCCTTGGCCCCATATTAAATCCCAAAATGCAAGCTAGTGCCATCTCTGTATCCTGTATCCCATTCCCTTGCCACCCCGGAATGCCTCATACACAGGTAATAATAATAATTATTATTATTCCTCACCTCAGAATGCCAAAAAAGGATGCATTTTTTTTCTTTCCCTAGGCTCCCCCCCCCCCCCATTTCCTTAGAGACATTAGCAAAAACTGTATCAATTTGACAATTTGCCAAATTGGACAGAGAAACATTTTTAGCATTCAGATTGCAACATTCCTTCGGATTGCAACATTCCTTCGGATTGCATTGCTGCAATTCATTCCAAAGGAAAACAAGTTTTTTGGCAGAGTACTCTTCTTGCAAAGGGCTCCTTTCAGCAAGGAAGCCATGAAATGGAAGGGAAAGTGAACAAGCAGCTAACCACATTCTATCTAAATATAGATCTACCCATTGCAAAAAATATGTGCATTGACAGAAAAATAATTAAAAAATAATAAAAACCAAAGGGAAAGTTCCCTGCTGGAGACCAGAGCCTTGCCTTGCTCTGCCCCCCTGACCTGCCCTGAATTGACCCCGTCAGTCACCCCCTTTTTGCCTCCTGTCAGATTCCCCCTTTTTGCATTCTTCCTTCGGCTCTTTCCTCTCCTCCTCCTCCTCCTTCTTGGATGAAGGGGAGGGAATGCTCTGACCTCTATCCCTCCCTGGATTTGCCCCGATCATGATAAGAGAAGGCAACTGCTACAAAGGGAAGGAGAGAACTCCCAGAATTCCATAGCACTGAGCTAGGACAGTTAAACTGGAGTTAAACTGGATTATCTCCCCAGTGTGGATGCAACCTAAGAGAAGGCAACTGAATGACAGGAGGATGGGGCTCTGACACGGAAGATCCTTTGAATTTCACTGCCAGGGATGGGAAACTAGAAGGGAGAAAGAAAAAAGGGGAAGCTGTCATTGACGTGAGGCTACCATTCGCATGAAAGCAGAGGCAGGCTCCCTTCTTGACCCCGGAAGTGCAAAGGTTCAGGATGCCTTCAGGGCCCCACTGGGCATGCGCAAGGGTCCCAATTCGTATCATTGGAATCCCCATGTTATGCACTGTGTGGAAATACAATTTGCACCCAGTCTGCTTTGCCTGAATTCGCACACGCGACTTCCTTCGATTCGATTCCCCATCAGTCCGGAAGGGTAACGTAACAGCAACCAGGTATGAAAATACATGCTCGTTATCACGACAATGCGAATTGCCCAATCTGCAGAAGCCCCTGATCTGAGCTGCAGAGACCTTTGTCTGATAAACGCCTGTAGTAGAACTGACCTTTAGAACTTACTCTGCATTGTAAAGCATCATCATTGACCTGTGCTCACCCTGCTTCTGGGACAATTTTGTCTTTCACTCACTGAGTGAGTAGATTGGATCTCCTTGAAATAATATTTTTTTAAAAATCAACCCAAACTGCTAAGATGCAAGTACAGCACACCCTTCTCTTATGCGAGGTCTTTTCCGCCCCCCCCCCACACGTATGAGAAAAAAAGCGTATGCTCAAGCCCCATTAAAAGTAATGGGGCTTGTGCATGTGACACACCTTATTACTTCTTCCAGGATGCGAGAAGAGTTTTTCCAGCACAGCTTCCAACATATGCTGGAAACCCCATATGGCGCACATGTGTATAACACGGGCGTGCTGTACATGGATATAATTCAGTTCAAATTCTAAAACAAGTCAATTCCTGGAACAGAACAAAATTAGAACCCATTGTAGTGAGGAACACAACATGAGAAGCAAATTTCCCCATCAAGACCTACATACCATGTCACCTCAAGTTCCAAGTAGCAAGAGAAGATGTTAACAGTGTCATACCTGGTATACTCGAGGTAAAGTGGTGCACTTCTGGTAAGTAATATTTTCCCTTCCTAAACTTCTATGACAGGGTGAATGGCTTTCAGAGGCCAGTGAGCTATATTGCCCCAGCCCAGAGACACTGGAGGGCTGCAGTCCACTGGCAAAATGTCTGTCTGTCTCTGTCTGTCTGCCTTGCTTCCAGATGCCCACCTAGGCTTTTGTCATGTTTTTAGCCCATCCAGGATCATTTTGGGGTCAGCAGAGGCCTTGTTTAGAAAAGGAAATGACCCAGTTCAGGTTCACTTCCATTTTTTTTAAAGGCTCTTCCTGAAGAAAAATGTGATTAAATTTCTCCCCACGTCTCCAAAGGGAATTTATATGATATGAGGCTAAAAAATATTTTTAAAAAACTTTGAATTAGGGGAGAGAGACACAATATTCTGACTACAAACTGCACTTTACCCACCTCTGATCTAAGAAATAAGGCCCAATGATATTGCATACCAATGTACAATACCTAAGGAATTATGGTGCTTGTATTTTGGCAAATTACTAAAAATTCTATTCAAGCTCTCTGGTGCCACCTTCCCACTCACCGAATTATTGCCCTCAAAGTTGGCAGGGACTGTGACACCAGTTCAAGTCTATTGGCAGGTGTGCCCTGAATAAGACAGTCTGAACGAAGACTAATCAAAGCAACAAGGGGTGGAGAGTTTCTCTCATGCTTAACATTATCTTTCATTAAAACCCCAATTAAAATGTCTGCATGGATAAATGAATAGTCAAGCTAGGATCTGAAAAAAGGAATGCTGAATAAGCAGTAATTATTCCTCACAGAAATAGATAAAAGAAAAGAAAACCATAGCTGTACAACATTCAAAGGAAAAGGTTATGCAAAGTATATTTCACAATTAGTCCCAGAGAGGGCATTGTCCAAGACAGACAAAGACTAAGATTTATTATCTCTTTGCAAAGAATGGGCTTTGCAGGCAATGTGAATACCTAGGGATTTTTCTCTTCTCAGATGCAACCCTACCCTGATAAGATAAATTGCTTTTATTAAAAGATAAAACAGGACTTTGGGAAAGATTAAAAAACTAAAACAACAACCAAGCTGACATTCTGAGCTTGCAGTTTGGCAGTTCTAGTTGCATGCTGCAAATCATTTGTGTCGGCACTAACTGTACTGAAAAGAAGCTTTTATTGTTCCCTCAGACGTACACCACAGAAACCTTCTAAGTTTAGCCAAAGCCACTGCACTTCATTTGCTAACTCTAGAGATATAAATCAAAAAGACAAGATTTGCCATAATTTTGGAAGATGGCACTGGATTCTCATTTGTTTAGCAAAGGGAAACATCTGGAAGCAATACCAAATGTCATAAAGAGCACTCTCTTCACTGATATGTGCAAGATGCAAGTTAGGCAAGTTATTTTGGGACATGACACAGGAAATCCCATATATACAGCTCCCCATTTCTGACAGTAAACATGTAACATCATATTAAATAACTAGCAATCTGCTGCCCTTTCACAATAACTGCTACCTGAGATGGTCACCTCACACTGCCTATCTGTAGGACCCATTCCATTTATATTTTTCACATGTATATATTGCACTACTATTTTCAAAGGGTATGTAAATTTACACATGGATTGAGAAACAGACCACATGGGTTACACATCCAAGACAGCATTCTTAGCTGAAGCCCCAGCCTTCTTCCCAATCCTGAAAATTTAGAGGGGGGAGTGGGTTATCCCAGCAGTTGTATGGCAATCTCTCTCTGCTTTCCAGCTCAGGAGTGAGCATGTTTAGCAGGGAAATTATTTGCTCAGTGCTCTTCTAAAGAACAGGGAGATGCCTGTGTCACCATTGCTACTGGAGAAGCAAACAGTGCAATGTTTCAATTCTCACTCATGAACAGAGCAATAACAAGAGGTTAGTGAAGGGGAGGGGAAGTTTTCTTGCAAAATCCATTTTATCTTAATCAGTTAAAACCATTGGACCCACATTCTGGAGTTTTAGAAAGCATGGAGTCATTGTACACCTTGAGCATACTGTGACCCACATTTCACCAGTGTGTGCATCCCAAACTATTTTTTCAGTACTGGAGGACAGCTGTGGCAATATGCATAATAATATATTTTTAAAAGAAAAAAAGAAACATGTCTTTGGGCATATTAAGATGTGCTTTTTCCATCACTGAGGCACTTCACATAGCCTGAACTTCAAGTCTGGTTTGGGGAGAAAGGGGATTATCAGACATAAATGTACAATTTCTACACATGGTTGAGCCCTGGCTTCTCTCCATATCTCTAGGGGAGTTGGGGGTGGAGGGGAGAGAGAACAAACTCATTTTGCTTTTCTGCTCCAAAGTGTAATCAGAGTGACTCACAATAAAAAATAACAGAAATGGGTATGAAATACAATACCATAAAAAGCAACAGTTAAAACATCAAAGAGGTCAAATTAGAAGGCCACATACTGTAATAAAATTGCCTCAAGGTAGCTCAGGCAACTGCAAATACACTTGCCAGTCAAATCACAAATTCCTTTCCTGCACACTGAACACAGTTCCTGAAATCCATTAAAGGGCTGTATTCCTCACAGATGGAAAATGAGCAAAAATCAAACATCCTGATATCAAGGGACAGAGCTGGTGGCAAAGATGCTAATTTTTCAGCAATGGGAGGTCTGAATGGGACCAGAGGTAGCTCATGGGCCACATGAAATCACCACCCATTAGGCCAATGAGTGTGCGATCCATAGCAGAAAAGAAAATCTAGATGAAATTTTATGTATGTGGAAGAGTTTCTGCAACCTCTAAAGAGGCAAAGAGAATGTGTGGAACTTTTGCTCACCTAAGGCAGAAATCTCAGGAAAATTTCCACTCTCTTTGTTTTGTTTTGTTTTTATAACTAATTTTATTCTACACAAAAAATAAAACAGAAAACAAATCAACAAATTAAAAAACCCATGACCAAACCAAATCTTCATTCATAATCAGAAGGATGGCCCACTCTGTTTCATTTTTTTTTAAAGTGGGAATCAAAGATTAGAATCAGGAATCATTACCATTCATATTATATGGTACAATTAAATAATAATAATAATAATAATAATAATAATAATAATAATAATAATAAATAAAACTGTAATTTATATCCCGCTTTTTGTTACCACAATCAAAGCGGCGTACAACCTTTAAAAAAATACAATATATACAATTCCCACTTAAAAAAGGATTAAAATTACAAATGATTAAAATTACAAATGATAAAATCTAAAAACAGTATGATAATAAAATAACGGTGGGCAGAGTCTTCGCTTGTATATGTCTGTGGGGGGAGCGTTATATGGCCGGGTTCTATTCCAGGAAGGCCTGCCGGAAGAGATCTGTCTTGACAGCTTTCTTGAAGCTCTCTAGGTTGGCAATTTGATGGATCTCGTCAGGCAGGCCATTCCATAAAGTGGGAGCGATCATGGAAAAAGTCCTCTGGGAGGTTGCCGTCAATCTGGTCTTTGTGGACTGCAACAAATTCCTCCCAGAGGATCTGAGGGTACGGGGTGGATTGTACGGAAGGAGGCGATCCCTTAAGTAGGTTGGGCCCAAGCCATGGAGGGCTTTAAAGGTAATGACCAACACCTTGTACTGTGCCCGGAAATGAATAGGCAGCCAGTGGAGTGATTTGGTCACTCCTAGTGGTTCCTGTAATCAGTCTGGCTGCCATATTCTGCACCAGTTGAAGTTTCCAGACTAGGCACAAGGGTAGCCCCATGTAGAGCGCATTGCAAAAATCAAGTCTTGAGTTTACCAGTGCATGTATTGCAGTTTCTAGGCCACCCTGTTCCAGGAAAGGGCGCAGCTGACGTATCAGCCAGAGCTGATAACAGGCACTCTTGACCGTTGCATTATCAAGTCTTAAGAGTTTATATATGTTATATTTACTGCTTCCTTACTTTTTTTATATACACGGTGTACTGATTTATTTTTCCAGATTTTCAAATGGTGTTTAGGAGGACAATGTAAAGGATGTTCCATAGTAATGAAAGGAAATGTGTGTATTGCCAGCCAGTCCATTTTCTATTTTTGCTGACATCTGCCTTTCTAAAATTAACCTTGTTATTTTAAATATAACAGCACCAGAGTCTGGAAAGTTTTTAAAAGGATCCCATTACCTTTGAAAAATAACAATTTTTGCATTCCTTGCTGCTAACCATGGCTTTTATGTTACTTTCTGTTACTTTTTTTTTAAGTGAAGAAATCTAAGATTAGAAAGAGAATGGGATAAAGCCTGAAAAAATCTCAGTCAAAATGGGTAAATATGCCCATAAAAAGTAACTCTGGAAGGTAACTATCAGTTGTCACTCACCACACCAGTAAAGTAATTTCATCCTTCACTGTTATATTTTTTTCGGTATGTACTGGATCCTCATTATCCAAAACAAAAACAAAATAACACACTATAGGCAACTGAGATATTTGTTTGCTCCAAGCTGAACAATGGGATTGAAAAGAATGCTCCAAAGGATTTGGCCCATAATAAATTATTTCTCTTTGTCAATCCACTCGTTCCTTCTTCATAAAACTGAATGGTCCTCTCAGAGTGTCAACCTCGGAATGCCCAAACCACATAGGTCACATCTAACTTCCAAATTAACCCATGAGTAAAAAGAGTATGAAAGTAAAAGTATGAAAAGGGGAGGGGGGGGGGGAAATGACAGAAGAAGTCTGACAAAATCAGACTATGCATGCCCAAGGAGACTTACTCCTATTTAATATATTCTCCAGGCAGAACAAATTATTCCAACATAAAAGATGTGATGGGATTTCTCCTTGCTGTAGTCAGGGCTGAAATTCTTCAATGATGGATAACTTTTAGTGAACTTACCCCACATAATTGGTAAAACAGAATTAGAACAATAGTTCTATGTATAAAACCAACAACTAAATTAAAATATGTGAAGGGAGAGAGACATATGGGTAATTTTTAAAATACTTGATTCTCTATCCCACACCCTTCAGTTCAGACTTTGAACTGCCACTGGGTTACTGTAATCAAATGAACATTTAACACGAAACACATGCATTACTGTACTTCAGTACTGAAAAGCAAACTTATTTGGAAGTCAAACCACAAATTACTGTAACTGATTCCTTCGTGCTTCAAAGTAACAGCCCCCCACCTTGTGGTTTAGCATCAGAACTGCAATAGCTTCCCAGAATGAACTCATATTCAAGAGTAGCCGTGTTGAACAGTTTGCCATACCGGCTTCAGTCTGAACAAACACAAAACGAGCTTGTCTCCCTGTTGGTGGTACACAATGTCACAGTCTTCACCCTGCTAAGACCAAGGTAAGTCCCCGCTTTTCAAGGAGGACTACATTGCCTTTTGGGAAAGCATTCTATACAGAGTGGGACATTATTTGGCAGATATTGTCATCTTTAAAACAGAAAGGCACAAAATAATTAACAGGCAAATCATTGGGGGGGGGTTCTTGTTTTCTCTACAGCAACCAAGTGGATGAAAAATTACAGGAGATACCTCTTACAATTTTTAAAATTATCTTTGCCTTTTGTTTAAATAAGTGGGACTCAAGGTAGGCAATAATAAAACATTTATCTGAAGATGCCAGCCACAGATGCAGGCGAAACACCAGGAATAAACTCTTCTAGAACATGGCCATAGCCTGAAAAACCCACAAAAAACTATGGATGACGGTCATGAAAACCTTCAACTTGACTTTTTTAAAAAAGATTAAAACAAAAACACAATTGAAAAGAAATCAAGTTTGGTTTTTAAAGGCACAATTCCCCTGAATTAAGATCCCCTTTTACTGCAGCCCAGATTAACTGCCAAAGGCCTGGATAAATAGAAAGTTATTTGCCCACCGTTGGAAAGACAGCAGGAAGGGACCTTGTTACTGAAAACAATATAGTAATAGAGTGTTTTAATATGGAGAGTTTTTTTTAATGCAGTAATTCCCAAACCCTGTTCCTTCAGGTGCTTCTGCGCCCAGAAGCCTCAGCCTCATATTTTATTGATGTCCGTAGCTGTATGTATCTTACTAATGTTCATAGTATGTATGTATTTTATGTATTCATATGAATTTGGGAATATGGTCATTTAATATGGTTATTAACCACAACAGAACAATTGATTGATTGATTGGACTCAGCCATCTTGACCAATGGTCTGGGATTCTGGGAGCTGAAGTCCAAAACACTTGGAAGGGCAGAGTTTGTGAATCAGTGTTTTATTGCCTTTAGATTAACTTCAACTGTGTTTGCTGATGGAATAAGTTGTCCTCCCTCTCCCTGCTGAAGGATCCCCCATCTGCTGAGGTTTGAAGGTTGGGGAATCCTGCAAAGCAGATCAAGAAGGTACATGGGGAAGATGTGGGCAACACTAGATGGACCACGTTACTTCCATAGTCCTTGCGATCATACCTGAGGTTGCTACAACATTGACATTTTATACGCAGCAAAAGGAAGGCTGGGAAAGCCTAGCAATTTATGGCTGGTGTGGAATCTGTAACAGCTCTTCTGAGATCCATGGCATCTTGATCACAGTAACTCAAGTACATATACTTCAGATAACGAACACTGTCTGAAAAGTCAAGATGTTACTAATTTTGATAGCAGGTTATCAATTCAAAATTATTCTTCAGAAAGCTGTTCCAGAGTTGGCAGTTGCCCAATTGGCAAAACCAAAAATAAATGTTAAGTGTTCTCTTTACACCACTCTGATCTTCATTTCTGAAACTACAGATTTCCTTCCTTTCCTGAAAGATCATTGTAGCCCTTTCTCCCTCTCCAGTAGCTGAATTGTGCTATTACAATGCTGTTAAAGAGATAGAAAAAAATCTGTCTGCTGACATTAAAGTATTTCACAATTGCTCCTATAAAAGCCAAAAATATGTGCCTCTCCTACTCAGATGCAAAATGAGGAGCATTGTGTGAAAGGTTACAACATAAATAGTTCTTTCCTATGTCATGCAGCATTTCATGTTTTTAACTGCAGTCAGACATCCAAGAGCTGTGTTGTATTTAGCAGATTGGCCCCAACTATTTTAAAATTGCCTCTCAACCATTCTTTACAAAATGTTTATGCATCACCTTATCACAGGAGGGGAGATAAGAGGGCTGAGCTGCCCACTTGTTCAACTCTGCATATATGGTGTCCATATGTCCTGCTTTTAAAGGGAATAATCCACACTTTAGAGGTTGTCAGAGTTAGTCGAGGTTATGAGCAAGTCTACTTAGCATCTAAGAATTATTTGTAAATTTGTATCTATGCATATGAATGAGCATGTGCTTATTGTTTGCAAACTTGTGTCCTGTATTTGGTGATGCATAAAAGGCCATGGAATGGGTATTCAACAATTTCCTGATTAGGATTGAAATTTGGAGCTCCCAGTCCTTCAGTAACATTTGAGGGAAGAAAATTAGCCCCTGGAAAGTTTCTGCAATCTTTTGGGAATTTTTGTCATTGTTGTTCTTGGCACAACAAAACCTGCACACTTTGTGAACAATGCATTTTTAGAAATTGTGCAACATTCCAAGAGAGGTAAAGCTTACATTGTTTGTAAGTGCACTTGAGAAAACTTCACAAAATACATACATACATACATACATACATAAATAGACAGTAAGATATTAAAGTGTTGCCCCTTTGCATGTGCATATGCAGTGTTTGTCTGTTCTGTGAACCACATACTATTTCTTGCACTTTCAGGGCTGTAGGTCCTACTCCTGTTTTAAAGTTGTACAACATTTAAAACTGTGCAGCATTACTTTTTTGCTTTTCTCTCTGTCTTTTTGGAAAACTCCATAGCTTTTGAAGCTGGGCATCATTCTGTTTTGTGCTTCCCTGTGCCTTTTAGGAGAAAAAAAGCATTTAAAGATGTACAACATTTAAAACTAGGCAACATTCCTCCCTCCCTGCAAATCTTTTCAGAAAGCACTGTAGCTTTTTGGGGGAAACTATTCTGCTTCCAGAAAACTGCCGCATTTGGGGTAGCTCCCCAGCTTTCTTCAGAAAGTTGTGCAGTTTAACATCTCTCAGGAATGGAAAAATCTAGACTTACTATTCCTACAATGCTTATACCATCCAATGAGAACCAATGTACATACTCCACATTCTGTATATATTAGTAATTCAGCTACAAGACCCCCATGCATAATATTTTTAGACACACCTTCTTCAATGTGCTCATCCTAATCTTTGGACTGAATACATGCATGCATACATATACATGGACACACACACATACACACACACACAAAATGTGTCTTGCCTGCTGCTTGTACCAAACTAATACAGCTAAGTGCACCCGCGTCCCCTCCCAGCCTCATTGTATTCTATGGAATACACAATTAACAAAATATATGTAGTGTTCTTGGCACAGGAAAAAAGTAGAAGTAGCCTGTGGTTTGCATTAAGATGTTACTTAAGGGTAAAATTACAGTATAACACAAAAGTAAAACACGGTTATGAAGAGTCTCACAATAAAGGCTAAAATCAGGTTACAAAAAGTTCTATTTTTTGCATATTGGAGCACTCCTTTTGAAAATGCGTACTTTCAGAATGTATAAAAGTCCCATTAAATGTAATGACATAGCAAAATGGTGTCCCTTATAAAAAATGGAAAATCAAGATTGAAATGTATACTTTTTTGAACATTTTAAAACCGTGGATGCTTTAATCCGTGTATAAAAAATTCATGTATAAGAAGGGCCGACTGTAGATCTTAGCAGATCTTTTTTCCAACAAGCTCAAGTAAAAGTGAATCTCTCACACGCACCCAAACAGCAGTGTTTGTGTATGGTTGTGTACCTTCAAGTCATTTCTGACTTATGGTGACTCTAAGGCAAACCTATTATGGGGTCAACTATGAGAGAAATAGATTTTGAGTAAATTCATCCATGGGGAAAAGCATCTCCTTTCCTCCTCCTAGGTAATCAGAACTGTCACTTCCTAAGGCAACTTTCCATTAAAATGTACATCTGGCCATTACTGCATGTGTTTCCACGAACTTGAATAAACTGGCTTAGGATCTGGCAGCCGGTGTCTCTTGGCAGATCAAATTGGAGAGCAACATTTTCTAGGTATTAAAAAAAAAATCCAGAACAGAATGTTCAGAGAGCATTGACCAAGTAGCATATGGGAGAACTAAAAATATAGGTAGAGCAAAAAAAGGAAAGAGCCATCTGAGCAAATGTATGTGCCACTGAAATCTAGGGCATGATTCATTAAAAGACAGAGGGAGGGAGGGAAGGAGGGGAAAAGTGGGGGAGGGAGGGGAAAGAAAGAAAGAAAGAAAGAAAGAAAGAAAGAAAGAAAGAATTAGCATTTTCTTGGGGATTCATGCATAATTTATATAGAACAAATTTCTCCACACTGGTTCTGCATAAATTACTGTGGATTGCAATTCATCATACTCCTATTTCCTCCGCATGTAAGTGTTACCTCTCATTTCAGGAGCTGGCAAGATCAGACAAGAATGGAATCTGATCAAGAGAATAGCTGGAGCATTTCTATGGGAATCGCTGCACTGGTTCCAGAGGTTACAGCCCGCACAGCAGGGGCAAGAGTGGCACCTTTGTGGTCAGACAACATTATGGTGCAATTTTTCTAAATCTCATAGGTACTGGGGAGGAGGCAAAGAGGAAGACATTCACTTTCACATCCTCAGCTTGTATCTCAAGAGGAGAAGCTGATTCCATGGAGCCTGCACAGCTACTTGGAGATGAGGCAAAGTTCAAGAAATTGACAAAAGTATTGCAGAGGAAACATAAACCATTCACTGTATAACTATCTGCCTGCTTAGCTAATGAAACATGCGACAGTGCCACTTAAAACAGGGCTAGGGAATATGTGTCCTATGCTTTTCAAACCTTTCCCTCCTGAGAAGAGCCAAGCAGTTAGCACATCAAATGCCTGGTGTTTGTGAGAAGACCGCAAGCACAGAAGGGTGCAGGGGTGTAGCGATGAGGGAAACAACAAAAGGAGGTTGTTGTATCCCTGATAAGAATTCTGCCCCCTCCAAAGGACATTTTTCCCCAGTCTCTAAATTTGTAGCACTGTACTTAAAACTTCAGTTGAACATTTAAAAATACAGTTTAGCTAAAAAAAAAAAAAGGGGGGGGGGACAGGCAAAGTCAACAAAGAAACACAGACACAGCAACTATAAGTGTTCTAGGTGTAAACAATTTTCAGTGTGTCCCTCTCTGCAAAGCTAGAAGTTTGGAGGCTGATAGGAAATTTCATGGGGGGAATAGAATTTTAATTTGAGGAGGGATGCCTTCAGTCACCTTCCTCATAACTATATCCATGGTAGGAGGGAAATAGCCTTTCCTGCTGCTTGTTGTTGTTAACTGCCCTAGAGTTGGCCCTGACATATGGCAACCCTGTGGGTGAGGTATTAGAACTCATTTCAATGTTCTCACTATTTAGGGTGAACTCTTGTAACTCTTTTGTGGTTATTATTTTCATTTTCTTAATGTTCAATAGTAAGCCTACCATTGCACTTCTTGCCTTGATCTTCAGTAATTGCTCCAGGTCTTTGTTGGTTTCTGCTAGTAGTATTGTGCTGACTGCATATCTTAGGCTGTTAATGGTCCTTCCTCTATTCTTCACTCCTCTGAGTCGGCACTCCCATTTCTTTGAGAGAATGCATAGCCTTTCATGATCTGTGCAGTCAAAGGATTTGCTGTAGTCAATAAAACACAAGTAGACTTTATTTTGGAATTCTCAGGTGCGCTCCATTATCCATTGTATCTTTGCAATGTGATCCCTAGTGCCTCTTCCCTTCCTGAATCCAGCTTGCACCTCTGGAATTTCTCTATGTATGGTAGGACCATTTGCTGCAGAATTTTGGAACATTACTTTGCTTGCATGGGGAATGAGAACAATAGTTCTGTAGCTGCTGCAATATTTTGTGTCTCCCTTTTTTGTGTATAGGAATGTATATTGATTGCATCCAGTCTTTGGGCCACTGCTTTGTTTTTGATATCTGTTGGCAAATTTTAGTTAGAACTGAGACTGATTCGACCTCTGTGGCTTGTAGTAGTTCTATTGGTTTGTCATCGGTTTCTGCCGATTTATTCTTCTCAATTGCTTTGAGTACAGCTTTCACTTTGATTTCCAAAATTTTGGGTTCATCTTCATATGTTTCTTCTCCTCATGTGTCACTCATCCTTTCACATTTTTATGTAATTTATCTATGCAATGTTTCCATGTTTTTTTAAAAATTTCAGTATGTTCATATATTATGTTCCTCTTCTGATTGTAGACCATCCCCACCCTTGGTATTATAAAAGAAAGATTACTTGCCTTTTCCCTCTAAGCTATGCATCCCTAAATACAGGTTGAGTATCCCCTATCTGAAATTCAAAAATCTGCAATACCCCAAAATCCAAAATGGTCCACATGGGTCGCTGAGGTAGTGAAGCCACCTTTGCTTTCTGGTGGCTTCTGATATTTGTTTCATGCACAAAATTATTTCAAAATCCTAACAAATCTGAAATCTAAAACACTTCTGGTCCCAAACATTTTGGATAAGGAGGACTCAAGCTGTATTATCTTTCCAGTCCTCTGATATCATAGTAGCTCCATTTCTAGCTAGAGCTTATTCTTTTGGAGGTGCAGAAAATTCTATTGGCTCTAATTAGGGCAGGACCCTACCTTCTCTACTCAAAACTTTTCTTTAAAAAAAAAATGGTCAAGAAGGATTATAACTATTTATCCTTTTCCTGAGCCTAGAAAAGCTAAAGCAACCACAGAGACTCCTGTTGGCAGTAAAGATAAAATCAGAAATAAAAATTGAACACATAAGCAAGGCATTCTGCATCTCAAAGGATTAATGACTGTATGGAAGGTTAATGCCCCTCAGACCATTAACCACACCAAGTAATAAATCTCCAGGTAATGCCTCATGCCAAGGTTGTTCTCATCATTCTGAGATGAAAAGGGCAAATTATATATACATTTATCATGGGCGATCAGTTTCAATTGGTAGGTACGTGCCATTTGTGAAGAATTAATGCCCTATGCATTAGCCAGTCAAATTGCTTGAATGATTTCTTAACAGTCCATTTGACCTATAATAAGTTGAAGAATAAGAAAAAATAAGCAGATTGAAGATTTGTATATTCTCCATCAGCTTCCATTCTTCCCACTAAGTCATGATAATTAATTATATTCATACATGGCATGCCATCAAAGTCAACACCTCAGAGTTTTTGAAGTTGGGGGGAGGCAAATCTTGTGCCTTATTTTGTCTACAGTCTGCATTCTTTAATTAATATGTACAGTGAATTCTCATCCAATATGAAGGAATTTGCTTTAGGGTTACTTATTGAACTTAGTGGTAGAATTCAAGATATAGCCATGTTAGTCTGTAGCAACAGTATATTAAGAGATCATTTCTCTTACTGAACTACAACTCAAGCTAAAGAAAATATAAAATGGGAAAAGAGAAATAGAAAGAAGAGGAGAAGAAACAGATAAATATTATTTCTACAATTTTATATTCTACCTTTCCTCCAAAAAGAAGACATGGCATCAAACATAATGCACCTTGTCCTGTCTCTATTCTCTGGGCAATTCTGTGAAATAGGTTAGTCTGAAAAAGAATGACTGCTTTAAAGTCACCCAAGGATAGGGCTGCCAAATCTGGGTAGTATGATATGCATATTATGTAAATATGTATGGTATGCAATGAAATGCATTGTGCAACTTTTCATAATATGCAAATTAATCACATTAACTGCTGAACTGTTTTTCTGCCACTGTGTTTTGTCCTTGACATCATTCATATAATAAGAGTTATCTGAGGAGACAATATACCTTAACAGTTACAATATACCTTAACAGTTAAGAGTGCCAGTTTTAGCAGAGGGGGACCTAAATTCAAATTCCTGCTTGATCAAAGTTAACAGCAGGGGTGGGAAACAATCCAAGATCCAGGGTGAGAGACATGGTTAATATTTGGATTCAACACAAAAATAAATATATACACACATATAAATATATACATATATAAGAAGCTAGTAGAAATAGAATCAAGAGTTTAGACTTTAGATGGGCCTCTAGAATAGAAAGGCAGAAATGGTTTTTAAAATACTGTATACACACATCCTGAAAAAGTCTTTTTGGACTCCAGGGCCCAGCTGAATGAAAAGGTGGTTATCTTTTGAATTCCACACAAACTTTGAAGAGAAGGTACAACACTAATTAGATGGATACAGTCATCTTTTGGCAGAAAGAAGTTCTGCAGCTGGCAGAAGAAGCTTTTGGGGAAATCGTAGCTAACAAGCTAGAAGATAGCTAATGCAAACATGAAAGGGAGGATGAACAGTTAATAATGAGACTTTGGGTTGAAGTCACAGTTCAAGCTTCAGTTAATTGCATAGGTTTCACTTTTGCTGAAAATTATGGCAAAAGTATACCCTAAAAGCAGGTTTATAAATAAGAAAAGTGGGGTTTGGGGGGAACATGTAAACAGAGATGGAGATAAGGTATTCATTTTAGGCATCCAGTATTAGTTGTACACTTTGATGCCTTCAACCAATAAAGTCACAGGGCAGGGGAAATACTGCCGGAAAGAGATTAAAAACTTGCTGTGTCAAGTTTGGAGGGGTATGCCTATTTGCTTAAGACACCCCTTCACTTGTTTTGTCCTGATTCATTTGATTTGGTACTTTGGTACTTAGGAAACTGTATCTCATGCACGGGTTGCACTATTCTCTCATTATACAATGACAGATGACTTCCCTCACCATGCTTTCTACAGCTCTGCTCCAAATTTTTAAAATACCTTTTTTTAAACTACCTTCAGCCCTGAATCTTCGCAGATTGTTCCGGGATCATGTAAAGCAACTCTGCCAAGGCAAGACCTCTTTCAAACCAGGACATAATGAGGAAATCACTTCCAGTTTTGAAAAAAAAAACCTGTCTAGGTCTAAAGCAGCAGTAGAGAAGGACAAAATTACTTTAAAATTGCTACTCCCTCACCCCATAAAGGGTGTTGCATGGGGCACTGTGAATTTACAAAAAAAAAAATGAATCAATTTTGGTAGAGCACAGCAAGCTTCAGGACCTCAAAATGGCCTTCTGGAGCTGCATGTAGCCCATTAGCCAACGTTTCCTGACCTCTGTCTTGTGCAATTTCTTTGGATCAGTTGCTACCTCTCAGTCAAACCTTGTGGGATGCATATGCTGTTGCAGTACAGATGAAGAAGAGGAAGAGGAAGAAGAGAAGATATTTGTCATGTAAACAAGTTTCTGCTATTTCATTTTAGTTTATTGTTTTTGTTTATTGGTTTGGTCTGGTCTTGTACTGGTGGCAAAACCCATACTACAGGAAGGCATGTAAGACAGCGATGAGTTGTAATCTGATTTGTAGGGGGAAATGTAAAATAAAATGTGGGAAAATAGAAGGAATCACAGAATATTACAATCACAGAGTTGGAAGGGACTGCAAGAACCATCTAGTGCAGTGGTTCCCAAACTTTGGCCCTTCAGATGTTTTGGATGTCAGCTCCCAGAATCCCTGACCACTGTCCAAGCTGGCTCAGGCTTTTGGGAGTTGCAGTCCAAAACATCTGGAAGAGCAAAGTTTGGTAATCACTGATCTAGTCCAATCTCCTATCATGCAAGAGTATACAACTAAAGCACTCCTGAGCAACTGGCATCCAGCCTC